>NC_056730.1:1128481533-1128791533 GCF_019279795.1 Protopterus annectens | reverse complement strand
CTCCCCCCTTGTGTAGTGGGATAACCGTCACTGTGCGCCATTCAGCAGGCACAAACCCTGAGGTGAGGCTATGACTGAACATGGTACTTAGGTGGGGTGCCAGTTCATTCTGTAGTTCATGTAGAACGCAGCGTGGGATGTTGTCTGGTCCCATGGATGCTGTGTTCTTGGCTTTGTGGTTTTTACCTGTGCAGCCGTGATTACAGGAACTTTGCATTTTTCTGGTATAGAGATGGGCTCTTTAAGGGGTGAGAGGGGGGTAAAGTTAGCACTGAACCCATCTGCCAGGATGTTGGCAATATCAGTTGGGTCTGTATATTTAGTGCCATTGTGCTGTAACTCAGAGCAGATCTGAGTGTTGCCATTGAGATTCTTGACATAGCTATAGAATGCTTTGTGGTTGTTGTTAGAATCAGTGGTGATTTTGTTTTCGTAACTAGCTTTGCAGGATTTTATCAGGGATTGCAGCTTCTTACCGAGGCTGACCAGGGAGCTCCTCCACTCATGAGAACCCCTCAGCTTACTCACAGCAGCACAGGCTCACTAACATCAAGCTTCATGGCATGAACATTTAGTGCTCCCACAATACGTCCGACATATAAGGCACAGCTGCCTCCTTCCTATCCTCCCTTTCCACCTGCTCAGGCACCCAAGCCACTGTTCAAGCTTGGGTACCTTGTGTCATAATCAAGGCTCTCTATCTATGCCACTGCACTAGCTATCAAACATGATTGTTTTCAACCACACCACCAAAAAAAGCAGAACTGTAAGAAATAGCTGTATCATAAGTAACAGGAGAGTAAGAAATACTGCATGTTTTCTGCTTATCAGCATCTGGGGATGTTTGTTAAATACAGATCTATCCTTGCGGAACAAAAGAAAAAAGTGATTATAACATTACCAGGAATGGCAACAGATTCAAAGATGCAACAGCTAAACAGCTGGAATTATGAGTGAGATAGGAAAACAGTAGCATATTTACCTTGAGTTACAAGGACCAAATGACTCAAATGCAAACAGTATTTGGTCTCATAGAGGGCCCTCCCAGTGGGGTTTAGTATGCATCAGTGTTTAGCTTTGAGCCCACTGCTGTTAATACTACAGAGAAGACAGATCAGCACGGCTGCTGTATGTAGATGATGTGTCATTACAGGCACACTGAGGAAGATCTTCAGCAAACGACAGGGTAATGGAATGCAAAACTGAAGGCATGTGCAATGAAACTAACTACAGATAACTCGGTTGTAATTACAGCAAATGGGGGAAATCAGAAGATAAGAACTGCGACAGAAGGAAAATAGAAGAATAAATTAACAGCTTTGAGTATATGGGAGGGGTGGTTGAAAAGAAAGGAAGCCTGAATAAGGAGGTCAAAGCTAGAATCAGAGGGGTTACATCCAAATGACAGGGTATCAGGGATACTGTATGACAGAAAAAATGTCAAACAAGCTGAAAAGTACAGTGCACAAAACAGTGATGTGATCAGTGCTACTTTATGGTACACAAAAAACTGGGCAGTAAAGGCACAGCAATTGAGGAAGCTAGAGGTGATGGAAATTAAGTACCTGAGACTGGTGGCAGAATGCACACTTTGGGCAGAAATAAGGACATCAGTGCAAAGACCAAAATAGCTCCAGTTGCAGAGAAGGTCAAAGTGAACAGATTATGGTGGTCAGGCATGTGTGCAGAAAAGCAGAAGGGAATTGGGTGAAGATGATTTGGGACAGATAGGAGGAAGGCAAGAGGAAGTGGGGGGCATCCAGCAAAGAGGTGGATGGATTGTGTAGGAAAAGACCTGAGACAGTCAGGTATGATTGTCAAATGTAAGAGAGTGGCACTGAATTGAGAAAGATGGTGACAGTTGACATAGAACACGGAAAAAAGTGGGAACAATGATGATTTTGATGATGACTATTTACTTTGAGTTACAGCAAAGTGAGACACAAGTTTATTTTAAATTAACTAATGCTAAAAAACATCCATATCTGTTTCTTTTTGTATGCATGACAAAAGCAATCATACATTTATAAAAATGAAAACAAACCATATTGACATAATTTTAGTTGCAAATCACAAACCATAATGACAATTTTAGTTGCAAACATTATTCATCACTTATAATCTATCCAGTTTTGTCAAACATTATATAGCTCATTCAAATCCTGCCTTCTTTTAATTATTTATTTATTTTACATTTGTTGACCAGAATTGTCCGACTAAGATGAAGAGCACTTTTTCACCAGAGGTCCGGAGAGAAAACCTCCAACATATTAAATAATTTTCATTATAAATTATCATTAAACAGCAATGTTACAGGATTATTACAAGACATTAAGTAGCAATACAATGTTATACAGTGTCAATAATCAGGAGAATAGCAAAAGTATTTTAAGATGTATAAAAATAAATATATCATTAAGATTGATTTATTTATTTTTATTTATTTATTTATATTTGTTGACCGGGAGTGTCCGACTGGACGTAGGTCCATTTTCACGGAGGCCCGGGGAGAAAAGCTCTACAGTTAAAATAAACAGTCAGTAGTTACATTGGATTACATAGCGATTAACAATTTACATAGCAATTACTTACAACATATTTACAGATGAAGAATATAGTACATCAGTAGACAACTAGTATCTTTATCTGTGAAGTACATAACAGACATTAACAAATGTTAAAATAAGAAGTTCCTGCTGTATAAGTACTAGGCTTATGAGTATCTGAGCTTGCTATAATCAAGGTAGTTAGTGGAGTGGAAAGAAAGGTAGTGGTTGGATGGGGTGGGTGATACTAGAGTGGGAGTTGCAAGGGCATAGCCAGCATGTTTTTAGGTGCCCTTTTAGTAATGTTTTGAAGTGGGTGCATGATGGTATGGAGGTAATTGTGGCTGAATATAGTTTTTGGGGTATATGTGATATGTATATATGATAATATATGTGTAATATGTGGGTGAATATAGCTTTTGGGGCAAACGGTTACAAAAACCCAGTTTTATCATAATGTAGTCGCATGAAGGCAAGACAATTACAATAGAATGTTTCTGTGAGGCGATTTGCTTAACAGATTTTAGAAGACAGTAGAAAGAGTAGTCAAGGAAGATTAGAGAGAGCTATTGAGAAGAGTGAGTTAAGGGCAGAAAGTAGATTAAGATATGAGAAGTAGGGGATGTTTAAGGAGAGAGTGCAGTGGCAGAACCAGTGACTTAAGTGCTCTTTGGTGGTTGTCTTAAATTGTTTAGGATGTGTACGGGTCCTGATTTCTAGTGGGAGCCTATTCCAAGCGATAGTGGAGTGATAGCTGTACATGTTGCGTCCAACTTTAGACTTGGGTTTGTAGTTTTGTAGTAGGCCTTGATTAGAGCTGGAGGGAGAATAGTAGGAGATGAGCGGGGATAGTGCTGGGCAGTAGGAAGGCTGGTATAGGACAGAACGGATGATCTGGAGCTGAGAGAGAAGCTGCTGGGTGAGCTTTAAACCATTCCTCCTCTCCATGTAGTGTTCTTCCAATATTCTCATTTTTTCTATGTAATTTGCTCCTACCCTTTTCTAAAGATCCCAATTCCAGTTTTTTTATCTCTGTTATTATATTCACTACTTTTAGGACAGTAGGTTTAGAATTTTTGTTAACTGCTTTTTTGGTAGCCACCAAATTAGACTCAGCAAGGCCTTACTATGTCAAAGCGATTCAGATTCTGTATCATCTCTCAGAAAAATCATTTCCTTAGTTACCAATTTTCTCTCCCAGTATGGAATCTTTAAAGTCCGCCATCTCATTACACTCCCAGAAAATATGTTCCAAATTAACTTTTTCTTCCCCATCACACCTCCAACATTTGCTGTCTTCCTTAATTTCTTTGGAGTCTTCTTGGACTATAAAAATACTTATGTAAACACATCTAAGCAAAGATATTAGATCTAGACTTGGTTAAATAGTTGGGAGACTTGCATATATTCACCCATTTTTTTTTTGTAAATTGCTTATCCACTCTCTCTTCCCAATCCTTTCTAACCTCCTCTGATTGATTCTTATAGTTATCATGCAATATCTTGTATGCTCTAATACCAAATCTGGCTTAATCTATTATTTTTATCTGTTACTGTTGTTTTCAGGTAAAACAAAAGCAGTTAACTCAATTTGTCACTTAATTTACAGCACTTTTTTAAAAACATAGGGAAGATGAATTTTTTTTTTTGGGGGGGGGGGGGGGTAAAAGACATTTTGACTACATCCAATAAATAAGACACAGTAGCTGCTTTGCTAACAAAAATTGCCTTCCCTTCTGCTATGGGGAGGCCTGTCACCTTGAGAGTAAAGTACCCTGTGATTTTTTCTTTCCAGAGCTCTGACTCCTAGATAATGTTCATTGTGGCATGGAGAAGCATCCTCCTACTGTAAAGAGTGTCTTGCCATCTTGTTGACCCCTGGTGAGTGTATCCTTGACTTTAGGTCCAAACAAGGTGTAGCCATCGTAAGGGGCATTAATGAAGACGATTTAAAGCCTTCCACAAAGTCACATAGTTGAATCCAGGCGTGGTGGTGAATGGAAATGTTGGTGCCTGCTGCTTTGGCCATACCATCAGCTGCATTAGAGAGCGGATGCATAGCGACATTAGATAAGGATCAAAGGGTGGAATGCTGGGAGTCCACCGTTTTCTGAACATCCACTGGCAGTATCCTCGAGAGGGACTTGGTGATCTCTTTAGTCAAGTCTCTCTGGAAACTTGTTAAACAGTCTAGATAGTTCAGTGACCTGAGTGTAAAAGTTGCTGACGCACACGTCTGCTTCTCAAATATGTCCATCACCCTAGATTCCCTATTAGGAGGATGAACAGATGAGCTTTCTTCTGATAGCTTCTTCTTGGATGCCACCATCATACCATCTACTGGTGGTCCCTTACTCTAGTGCTTCCAATCTGCTGGTGCGGATAAGAGTCTGCCTGCCTTCATAGGTATGGGGTCCACCATGTCAGGGTCCTTCAATGCCCATTGAGCCATAGCAGCAATAATGGGGACAATGGGTGGTACCCACCAAGGATGATGTTTGTCCAGTAACAAAAGCCTCCAGGAATACTGACTCATCTGTGAAGGTGTTGGGATGACCAACCCCCTCGGTTTCATTAATCTGAGAATGTCACTGAAGGTGTCATCTTTAGACAGGGAATGACAGTAACACTCAACTTGCTCCAAGTTAGTATCTTTGGTAAAAAAAACTCTGATAAAGAGTAGAGGTACTTCCCTTTGAACATTTTTCTGAGCACACCTAGTGCAGCATTAGAAGGGTCAGAAGAGGATAGTGAGCTAACAAAGCTAACTTCCTCAGAATCTACTGGTATCGACTGACCCCCATCAGACAGGATGAAGAGGGGAAGACACAGACTGCAAATGGGGTTTGAGAGGAACTGAACTGGTTGAAGGCACCTTGTCTTTGGAATTTGCCAAAACCTTTTCAAAAGCCTCGAAGGGCAAGGCTGCCACAAGTATGGAAGACTCCTATTCCAAAGAAGAGAGGGACATCTCAGCATCAATAAGGCCTGGTCCCAAAACCTACCTCAAATCCTAGCTACCTGGGTCAACAGCGCCAAAGGGGAAGAGACAACTTTGAAAATTTCGGTGTCACTTCACCACCTTGGAATCCGGCACTAAAACTTCAGCTCAGAGTCTCATCTTGGTCCGAAGGCATCGGAGTTTAGAGGAAGGGATACGGTTTGTGTCACAGATGTAAGCAACTCTGGTGCCAACAAAGATGCTCTGGTTCCAGTTGGGTCCAATAATCCCAAACCCAGAGGATGAGTCGGTACAGATTCTTGAAATGGATAAGCAAGTTGGCAAGCATTTGCTACCTTCCCAAGAGATATCAGGAAAAACCCAAGTTGCATCTGTATTCTCAAAAATGTCCTCATCATCTTATGGATGTTGAGCTCCATGAGACTTCTAGACAACTAAGTGGATGATGTAGCCACCGAAGATGGTCGTGAATACCTCCTTTCTTGTAAGACTGCAGTGAATAAATTAAGAACGAACCACCATGGACATCCAAAAACTCTTGAAATCTTTTATTAAAACGAACTCTCGATAAAAAGGAAATATTTGTGGCAAAATCCTTGTAGAAAAATATATAAAAACACAAAAAGGTCTCTCTGGAACCTTGTTAAACAGGCTAGATAGTTCAGTGACCTGAGTGTAAAAGCGGAGGAAGGAAAATCCCGAAAGCGCTTATCCATCCTGAATGGGGCACCTTTTTGTGCTTTTATATATTTTAAAACAAGGATTTTACCACAAATATTTCCTTTTTATTGAGAGTTCATTTTAATAAAGGATTTCAAGAGTTTATGCATGTCCATGGTGGTTCATTCGTGATTTATTCACTGCACTGCCTTTTCTTTCACGAAACACCCTCAGCTGCTAACAAGTTTGTTTTGGACAGTTTTCCTGTAAGATTGGTGATTGCAGCCTGGAACTCACCAATCCCAGTGCGTTGCTAGTGCAGGAAGGAGGAGATTGGGCCCAAGTCAGTGTAGGTTCCAATCTTCTGGGAATCTTAGGATTGGGACCAACCAAAGTTATTGGTTCCAGGGTCCTAGTCTTTGAAATCTTGGAGGGAGACTTGCACCTTTCCTTTTCTCTCTCATCCTTTTTCTTGTCTGTCTTTATCTTTTTATTTTTCTGGAGCCTTAGATTTGTACTTGTTTCTTTTAGAAGGAGAAGGTGATGGGGTAGTCCCTGTCTATGCCAGAAGGAGCCCCTTTAAAACTAGTCCCCTCTAATCTGGAGGGACCTCCTGGCACTCTACATGAAGGTACGTGGCATTAATACAATAAACACACCTGGAGTGTGGGTCTTGCGATGGAAGTTTGTGCTTACACTCCAAGCACTATTCAAACCCTGTCAATTCTGACATCCTGAACACTGTATTGAATAGAGGAAAAAGTAACCATCTTTTTTTTTTTTTTTTTAAATATATTTACAAACAGTTATAATAAGGAGAGAAGACTGAAGGCCTTAACAGCTAGCTACACTAAATTGTATAGAAACCTAACAACCAAAAAACTCAAATTAATACTAAAGAATATGGTGAGGCAAAAGCTCTCATGGTAGGAGGGGATTTGCAGTAACAAATAATAAAATTACAACTTACTTGCTGAAGGGAGCTCTTGTGTATGTCCCTATTGTTTGAGTAGCAAACAAAATCTCAGCATCTGAGGTACAACCTAGGGAATTATGGATAGGGGAGTAGTCAGAGCTCTGGATCCAATAAGCTTTGATATCTGTGCAGAGGACAGATCACATCGGTTCTGACAACCCACGTTTGAACAGATGAAAACAGACCACACTGAATCTTGACTGGTTTTCTGTTCATATATAGATGTTATGAAAGCCATTTTATAGTGCATTTCAGATTCATAAATGGACTACTGCGAATAGAATAATGTGATGTTATCAATGCACTGTACAATGGAGTGGGGCAGAAGGCAGCATTCATGTTTATTTATGAATAGTGAAAAGAGGAGTGGGCCCTGGTGTGAAAAGTGGCACAAATCATATCAGGCCCAACAAATATATAGGGCTGTCAGCTAGATATCTGGATATACTCGGAGAAAAATTATGTGACTGTATAATTTACTGTTTAGGAGATCTCTACAAAATAAATGTAGCTACCCAAATTCATAAGAAAATGTCTTTTGTATGCATCTAGTTAAATAAGGCTGGACCAATGTAGAAAAATATGCAACCAATCACCCTTCACATCTTCAGAACATCACTATCTTCTTATCAATATTACCTGGAAACCTACGGAATATTTTTCAGGTATGTAGGAAAAAATTAAGAAAAGCAAACCCAGGTAAACAACTGAATGTGAACTTAGGGGGACCACAACAGATTCTAGCCTCGGTCAAATTTAACATTTTGCCCTAACATCACAAATTTTCTAAGGTGTAGATTCACAGCACCCTTTTAAAAATAAATAAGCAGCATACACATTTCATTGCATTTGCCCTCCATCTATTACCCAAGGCCCAGCTCCGAGTAAATGGAGTCCAAAACGTTCCTATGTTCTCCCTTTTTTTAAATGTATTTAGTCATTGTTCATTACCCAAGATGATATACAGAGGGCCTACCAGTTTCCAGATTCTAAATAAAAGGCTACTCTGGCTTCAGAAAGTCCAAAGTCTTTCAATGATCCAGGACCCGAATCCCCACTGTTCAAGCTTCAAGATGCTGACATCTGAAGTTTACTTCTTCCTACAGTCATTCTAAGTTTCAATACCCCGAATGACCTTCTTTAAACAAAGGGTATTTAGCATTTTCTAATGGCACCTTGAAACCATACTCAGTAGATGTCATAACTGCATATATATTGTGTGGGAACTCTCTCTAGTGATGTTTAACTAGGATCTAAACAAAAATAAATCATTCTAATCAATCACCCTTCATCAGCATTTCACACCAGAAAATACGATCACAGCTCAGTATTTTAGCAAAATAAATCCACCGGAATAGCTAAAACCACAATAGTGCTTTATTGCAAATGAAAACAGCGGTCTCAAACGTCAAGCGCTTTCACTAGTCTAAGCTAGCTTCATCAGAACGGTTAAAACAGCTGATTACACTTTGTTTTAAATGACAAAACGCGCCAAAAAACTAAGAAACCATATTTAAAGCTACATAGTATTAAATAAAACTTTATACAGATGTAATAAATTCATTAATACAAAAATCTATATCAATGTTAAACATATATATAATTAAATGTATGTTTTAAAATAAATAAATACTTATCAATTATATGTTATTTAAACATTAATAAATTAATATTTCTGAAGATGTTATACAGATGCAAAATCTAATAAAATAATAGCACTTTGTATACCTCTAATTGATGTTCAACATCAAAAGGGGCTTAATAGTAAAATAGTCATTAATACCTGGTTTTCTAGTAGAGTCCGTTAAGACTTGCCAATATAACTCTCTGTAAGCTAAAAGATTTTTCATATTGCCACCTCTAGGGTTAATTCTAACTCTCTCTAATATGGCAAATTCAAATGTATGATCTTTCCCTTCTTTCATGATGTGCCTGGCTAATGCGTTTTTAGTGTCTTTATTTTTTATACAATATAAATGGGAATATATTCGTTGTCTTAAAAATCTTTCAGTCTTGCCCACATAAAATGAAGGGCAGACTGTGCACAATGCGATGTATACTACCATCCTGGATTTACAATTACCCTTAACTGGGTATATTTTAGTGCTATTCTCGTTTCCCAATATGATTGAACTCTTTGTATAAATACTATGACACTGTTTGCATGTCCCACATCTCGAAGTGTGTGTTTCCAGTATGTTTTAAATTACAGCCTATTTCAAGAATTCTCTTGACATTCATACCCATTTTGTTGACAAATTTGGGTTCTGCACCCAGTTTCTCACCTATTTCTGTATCTTTAGTTAAAAGGTGCCAGTTTTTTATGATAATGTTTTTAATGTATTGGCTGTAAGGACCAAATTCCAGAATGCAAGCTCTGTAATATGTATTATCTGTAGCTTGTAAAACTACTGGATTTGTATCTTGCTGACCTGTAATGTCACTATTTGTTGTTAAATTCAATGTGCTATAGGACCCAAGTAATGGTTTATATTTAACACCCCATTGACTAATCACATATGCAGAAATTTCCACCATCAAATCGTTATCATAACCTCTGTCCAAAAACAGAGAAGTAATATAGTCATTTGCCATATTAGAGACAGTTAGAATTAACCCTAGAGGTGGCAATATGAAAAATCTTTTAGCTTACAGAGAGTTATATTGGCAAGTCTTAACGGACTCTACTAGAAAACCAGGTATTAATGACTATTTTACTATTAAGCCCCTTTTGATGTTGAACATCAATTAGAGGTATACAAAGTGCTATTATTTTATTAGATTTTGCATCTGTATAACATCTTCAGAAATATTAATTTATTAATGTTTAAATAACATATAATTGATAAGTATTTATTTATTTTAAAACATACATTTAATTATATATATGTTTAACATTGATATAGATTTTTGTATTAATGAATTTATTACATCTGTATAAAGTTTTATTTAATACTATGTAGCTTTAAATATGGTTTCTTAGTTTTTTGGCGCGTTTTGTCATTTAAAACAAAGTGTAATCAGCTGTTTTAACCGTTCTGATGAAGCTAGCTTAGACTAGTGAAAGCGCTTGACGTTTGAGACCGCTATTTTCATTTGCAATAAAGCACTATTGTGGTTTTAGCTATTCCGGTGGATTTATTTTGCTAAAATACTGAGCTGTGATCGTATTTTCTGGTGTGGAATTATCTGTGTATTTGCTGGTGTTGCTCCACACGGGACGTGGTTGTTTCTGGTGTTGCTTCATCAGCATTTGGAATACCTTCTATCTCTTCAAAATGTCTCACAAAGCAGCTAGTGTTTCATCAATTACTAGCTGGTCTGATACTTTGGGGTTAAATACAAAAAAAAAAAAAATATGCATCGTGAGGCAAATGACTGACTAGGTACATTGGAGAACTAAATATCCTTTTGTATTCTTACTGCAGTCATACAAATCCACCCCATCCAAGGTTTCAAGTGAGAATACAGAGAGTAAAACAAACCCATTTCCATTTTCCAACCATTCCCCTACTTTGGTAAAGCGCAGTAGTGAAAAAAATTATAAAACATTTGTGCAGGGCCATTTTAAGCACAGACAACTTGTAGAACAGTGACCTACCAACAAAATTCTGGTGCTTCAAGCGTTCCTCCACACTGGTCACAAATCTGCTTTCTGCTCTACTAATATCTGAAGATTCCCATTACTTCTGGTCCTGTAGCAACATAATTTCCTACAGGTTTGCTAGTAAGAAGGCCTTTGTCTGATCCTAAAAGCACCTAGTGCACACATAATATCCATGTCTTCCCCCTTCCATTTAAATTAGAAGCCTTGCCAAACTCATGAAGGACCCCATCCCCCCACCCCCACATTCTTTCTTCCAAAAGAGAATAATTAAGCCACCTGCATGCATTGCTATCATGACCAAACTATGTCTTTCTGGTCTTAACATAATCATAAGGCCCATTAAATAAAATACAGATTTTAAGATGCAGAGCAAAAATAAACAGTGTTGCTTCAACAGAAAAAGAAATTTCAGAAGTGTATTTCTTATGACATTTTCAAAGCAGCAATGCAGTTTCAATAAACCCAGGTGAATTACATTTGCATTTTTCAATTACTTGCATGCACGTTTTCAGCTGCAGAAATAAAACTATTTTAGCAAGATAGGCATGTTTGAGAATATAGAAGTCTTTCCAAGTATTCCTCAAAAAAACAACTAGGGATGTAGACTGAGAAGTAAAGAATGTTCTTACCACAAGCAATATGGGTTCATAGACGTTTTTCTGAAACCTGTCTTTATTTTCTCTCAACCACATAACAGCATTGTAAGTATCTCTGAATCGCTCTCTAAGCTTTCCTTCTTTAAGATTCATCATGTCGGCAAGTTGTTTAAGGTGATTGGCCAATCCTACAAAGCAACATTAATATGAAAGAAGTTAAATTATCAGTATAACTACATAGCATTTTTAGCACAGAACAAAAATGTAAACTAATTCACAAAGTGAAAATAAATTTTAACTACCAGCCTACATTTTTCACCAATGCTTCAGAGGCTGCAGTACTGTGGGTATTAAAATACTTGGCTCATTTCCCACTCCGGTAAGACACCATAGAAAAATGTCCCAGAAATATTTTGACCCATTACAATCACCAGCAAACACTTAGAGAAAAATACACTTATTTGAAATACTTATCAGTAGCAGTTGATCTTAAAGAGTTCATTCTGTGGCAAGTACTGTAGGCTGAATTGTCATCAGGCTCTGAAAACATAATCCACACTGGCATCAAAGTGTTCTACTCTCCTGAATGCCAAAAAACATGGTTTACAAATACTTTGACCCTTGGAAATCACCAACACATTCTTGTGTAGAAAGAATACTGTTACGCAACATACTCAGTAACAGTAGACCCTAGAGAGATCACCCGAGTGGCAAGTACTGCAGAAACTTGACCATAAGGCTCCCATAACATATTCAATACTAGCGTCAAAAGGGTCAATTCCCCCAGTGATACAAGCATTTGAGTACACTTATGATTTCAACATGCTGGGCATGCCCCTCCTTCCTTAATGAATAAGCAATACTGGAATTCAGACATCAGGAGGCATCATCTATTTTAGTCGGTTATTTCATGCTTTCAGTCTGGGAGGATGTCCTACACACCAGTGACGGCATGGTAGCCTTCACAGGGGTAAGCACTACAGGCCTTGGTAAAAGTGACAGGGCTGAGACATAAAAGTTGCTTCCACGAATGAAATGCCCCTGGAAGGCGATGACTCTGGGGTCGTTCTCCTTCTGGGAGGGCTTCTTTTTAATGTATTCTCTTCGTTTCCAGTGGGATCTCTCAGATTTGTGGCTGCTGCTGCTGCACCTTTGCAATCAAGATGTACATCTTTAATGAGGGCTACCAGTTGCTTTTTAGCTTGGTCAGCTTGTAATACACATTCGCTTCTCTTTCTTGGAACTCAGCCCTTGGCTGATCTCACTTTGGATGTTGTGTTCCAAACCAAGCTCTCTCTCTCCAGTTTCATTCACTGGGTTAGACATGTATATTATGTCTCAGTGTGTCAAGACATTGATCAGAGCACCTTAACCCAAAGGACTCATCACTAACTACATTACAAAAAAATGGCCCCAATAGAATACATATTCAGTCATTCTGATATGTCTTTTTATTTAGATCGATGTCAAACAGGCAAATTCTCTATCATGAAATGATGTGCACATAATGCAGCAGTAAGAAATAAAAATGGCATGGGCGGCTGCCACCTTCATATCAAGATTTGGCAATGTCAGAGAAGGTAGCATCAAGGTGGCATGGAGAGATGCTCAGGTGTGAGAAGTTGGGCCAGATATCGGACTCTGACTGACAGAAATCCCTGTTCCTATAAAACAGTGAAACAAAAAACATTCACTTTACTCCCCAATGTGATTATAATAGCTTGTGCCATATTTATGTTTGCTGCACGGAAAGAAGACTTAAATTTTAATTTTCAAAATTTTACTCTTCTGTAAGAGACCAGTTGGCTAACTTCCAAAGCTTCACAGCGCCTTCCATGGGCTCTAGCCACTGCCCTGAGCAAAGCAAACATGATAAAGTCAGTGGCTATGGGACAAAAAACTCAAGAGCTTTCTTCCACCAGAAGGGTATTAAAACCCTGCTAAACAGGATCCATCCATCCATCCACACACCCTTTTTTCCCCATTTTTGCACATGGGGTCGGGTGTCACTTCTTCAGTGACAATCTAGAACCAAGGTTTACACTGCAAGGTGGTTAGCCTTGCCATGGTAATTCTTCCACACCATACACTCACATGCACACACAACTATGGCAAATTTAGTGTGTCCAATCCACCTACTGCATGTCTTTGAAATGTGGGAGGAACCCACATGAACACAAGGAGGGCATGCAGACTCCACAAAGAAGGTAACCCCAGCCAAGAATCAAACTGGGGAACCTCTTGCTGTGAGACGACAACACCATCAATCCAAACAGAAACCTCATACCATGGCATAAAGATAAAGAAAATAGGGGAATGGAGGGAGGGTGCTGATACTGCAGCAGTGATCTATTAGAAGACAGTACAGTTGTGTACACTTACCATAAATGTAGATGTTAGAGTGTATTCACAGTTGCAGTCATCACACTAGGGTTATCTGCCTGCAGATAGCCCTCAGTCGGCCCGAATACCAGAGTCTTAGTATTTCTGCGTCAGATGCTTTCGCTTCTTCCATGACGACAGGTCATCAGGGGTATAAAACAGGCAGCCGACACCATTACATCAGTTTTTCTTGCCCCAAATGTCAGGAGCCCCCAAACAGGGAGCTGGTATATGGTGGGGACCACCACCAGTAAAAAGTAAATACCAATGCCATTAGGAATGGCCATAGAGAGGAGAGGTATTAAAATAGAGAAAACCATGGAGGGAGGGAAAAGTACAGTTTTGTACCTACCATAAATGTAGATGTTCGAGTGCTAATACAGCTGCAGTCATAACAGATGGGTTTTCCTGCCATCAGGCAGGTCCTCGGTCGGCCGAATTCCAAAGTCTAGGTCCGGCGTCGGATGTCGTCACTTCTTCCATGACGTCAGTGCGACAAGGGTATAAAAGAACCAGCCGACGCCATTTTCTTCAGTTTTTCTTGCCCCAGATGTCAGGTGCCCCCAGAAGGAAGGCAAAACATAAATTTATGTAATAATGCAATGCAATAAAATCAAAAAACAGTAGTTGCAAGCAAATACACCATAAAAGAATACCCCAATCATGTTGTATGAGGAGGTGTTGGCCATTAGGCCTGTCCCAAGAGGGGAAGGAGGGAGGGAAACCTGGACTGCAGCTGTATTAGCACTCGAACATCTACATTTATGGTAGGTACAAAACTGTACTATGTTCATCGTGCATACAGCTGCAGTCATAACAGATGGGTAGAATCCCAAAGCTAAAAAAGGGGTGGTAGGCACTAAGTGGAACTAGGAGGAGCCAGGATGCCCTGCAAGACTGCGGTGGCAAAGCCCGCTCTAGATTTGGAGTATAATGGTAGGTGATCGTGCTTGGAGAAAGTATGTACAGAACTCCAATTGGCTGCTTCCAAAATATCTTTGGTAGGAACCCCCCTGAGGAAAGCTGCAGAGGTAGCTGTGGCCCTTGTGGAGTGAGATCTGATGCCTGTAGGTACAGTTTTACCATGAAAAGAGTAACAGAAACGAATGCAGTGGGCTATCCATTTTGAGATTGTCTGTTTGGAAATAGGCTTCCCTTGAGCACCTGTTGCATAGGACACAAAGAGTTGCTCTGATTTTCTGAAAGGCTTTGTTCTGTCCAAATAATAACGGAGCTGTCTGTAAATGTCCAAGGAATGTAGTAGTCTCTCCCCTTTGTTTTGTGGATTAGGGTAAAAGGTAGGTAAGTGGATAGCCTGATTCAAGGCTACCCTGGATACTACCTTTGGCATAAAAGAAGGGTTGATTCGTAAGGAAACTCTGTCCTGATGGAAAATGATGAAAGGCTGCACACCCATGAGGGCTTGTAGTTCCGAAACCCTGTGTGCTGAGGTGATAGCCAGAAGGAAGGCTGTTTTCCATGACAAATATTGCAGTTCTGTTGAAGCAGCTGGCTCAAAAGAAGGCAGGGTCAGTTTTTCTAGAATGAAATTGAGGTCCCAATGCTTCCTTGGGGGTTTTATATTCTTAGCCCCTCTGAGGAACTGTCTTAAGAGAGGGTGAGAGAATAATGGAGGATCAGTGTTGTATTCTGCAGAAATGGCTGAGGCATGGATTTTGATGGAGGAGAATGAAAGTCCACTGTTTAGCATCTCAGCTAGGTACTGTAATATTTGAGGTAAATTCAGTATTTCAGGATTCTGTCCCTTTTTCTGATTCCAGGCACAAAACCGTTTCCATTTTGCGGAGTAGGCTTTTCTAGTAGAAGGCCTTCTGGCCTCCATAATGACATCCTGCACCTCCTTGGAGAGTAGGGTCTGTTTTGGATTTAAGGAATCCTCCATGCGGCTAGATTGAGTGTTTTCAGCTGACTGTGAAGAGTTTTGAAGTTGTGCTGAGTCAGTAGAAGAGGCATTAGAGGCAGGATCCATGGTGGGGAATGCGTCAGGCTCCTCAGGAGTGGGTACCAGTGTTGTCTTGGCCAGTCTGGAGCAATGAGAATCAACTTTGGTCTGTCTGCTCTGGCTTTTAATAGAACTTTGGGCAGCAGAGGAAGAGGTGGAAAGGCATAAACTGTCATTGTTGTCCAACTGAAAGAAAGTGCGTCCACTTTCCAGGCCTGTGGATGAAAGGTCCTTGAGCAGAATTTTGTCAATTGGTAATTTCTGTGGGAGGCAAAGAGATCTATGTCTGGCCTTCCCCCATGCTTGAATTATCTTTGTAAAAACTTGAGGATGCAACTTCCATTCGTGTGGATCTGTCATATTTCTGCTTAGGTTGTCTGCCAGTGTGCTTTCCTTGCCTGGCAGGAACTGTGCTTGAAGTTGGATTCGTAATTCCAGAGCCATGTTCCAAAGAGACATGGCTAGCCTGCATAGGGGGGTACGAATGGGTTCCTCCCTGTTTGTTTATGTACCACATCACTGTGGTGTTGTCCGTCCTTATCAATAGCTGGCCTGGATGCAGTAGGTCTTTGAAAGCCATAATAGCATTTATTACTGCTAGCATTTCCTTTTGATTGATGTGTAGGTGCTTTTCTTTTTGGGACCATTTGCCCTGAATGCACCGATCTGTCATGTGCGCCCCCCAGGCGTAGTCCGAGGCGTCTGTTGTGATGACTTGATTTGCTTGAGGCTTGCAGAATGGGAGACCTATGTTTCTTTGGCATGCTTGAGCCCACCACAGAAATTCCTTTTGAAGACATGGAATAAGTGGTATAACGGTTTCCAAATTGTGGCTGTGTTGAGACCATAAGTTTTTTAGGTACCATTGAAGTTTCCTCATATGCAGCTTTGCACATGGGATTAGTAGGATGCAAGATGCCATGAATCCCAGAGCCTGCAGGATTTTCCTTGCAGTCAGCCTGGTGAAGGTTGCCAGTTTTCTGAAGTAAAGAGTTAGTTGCCCTTGTTTCTCTGGCGTGAGCTAGGCCATCTGTGTGTTTGTATTCAAGCTGGCACCCAGGAAAATTATTGTTTGAGAGGGTATTAGTCTTGATTTCTTTTTGTTGACTGTGTATCCCAGAGAATTCAACAACATTATTACAAACGCCAGGTGTTTCAGAAGTATGTGTTTGCTGTCTGCTTGGATCAGGCAGTCATCCAAATATGGGTATATTTGTATCCCTTGAAGTCTGCAGAAGGCAATTACTGATGCCAGGCATTTCGTGAACACTCTGGGCACAGTAGATAAGCCAAAGGGCAATGCAGAGAATTGATAATGGGTTGAACCTGCAAGAAATCTGAGGTATCTTCTGCAATCTTGCCTGATTGAGACATGCAGGTATGTCTCCTTGAGGTCCAATGTTACCAGCCAAGACTCCTTGCCCAGCATGGGAAGAAACTACTGTAATGTGAGCATCTTGAATTTTGGTACGAGTAAATATGTGTTTAGGATGGATAGGTCCAAAATAGGTCTCCAATCTTTGCCCTTCCTTGGTACCAGGAATAGTCTGGAATAAAAACCTTGACCCTGTTCTTGTGCAGGTACCTCTTGAATAGCTTTCATGTCCATGAGATCTGAAATTTGTTTTTGTGCCTCTGCCCTTTGATTGTGTGGCAGGTTTGGCATGCCTCTCATTTTTGGAAGGGTGTGAAAGTGGAATCTGTAGCATCTGTCTATAATGTCCAGGATCCATTTGTCTTTTGTGACAATATGCCAATTTTTTGAAAATAACGCCAGTTTTCCGCCTAAAGTTGCTGCCGACTGAGCCTTGCTTGGCATGCAAAGGGGAAAGTCATTGTTTCTGCTTTCTGAATGGCTGTGAACTGTCCTCACCACCTCTTGGTGTAGGTGCTTGCCATTGTCTGCCTCTAAATGATCCTTGAGATTGCCCTCTACCCCTCGGGCGCCTGTATCTACCTCTTTGAGGTCTGTCCGTGGCTGGAAAGGACCAATTTTTTAAGGCCAATTTCTAGTGAAACGTGGAGGTTGTACCTGTAGGAAATCTTTCACTGTTTGCATTGATTTTGCCTTTTCCTCCATTTTCTTTAATACCTCCTCAGCCTTAACTCCAAACAATACATCTTTTTGAAGAGGTGCATCTAGTAGTTTAGCTTTGACATGATCTGGTAAGGTTTGTTCTTTGAGCCAAGCATGTCTACGTATGACTGATCCTGTAACAGCAGCTCTACATGAGGCCTCTAAAGCATCAAAAGCACATTGCAAGGTATGTTTACCCACTTGCTCTGCACTATGCAACAAATCCCGCAACTCCTTCAAGTCTGGTTGTTCAGGTTGTGACATTTTGTTTTTCAACTGAGATAACAAAAACTGTTGATACTTTAACATATGGAACTGACAGTTTAATGTCCTCATGGTTAAGGTGGCCGAGGTGTATACCTTTTCCCCCCACCTTTCTAAAGCTCTGGAATCTCTCTCTGAAGGTAATGGATTTTTGGCAGTGGAGGCCTTAATTCCCTTGGGACCCTGTGAAATGGTCTCCGGGTCAGCCGCATGGCTTTTGTATAGGAATTGGTGTGAATCAGGAACCCGGTAATACCGGTCAGGCTTGACTGGAGCTGGAGGTAAAGAATCTGGGTTAAGGCTGGTCTCTGAATACACATCATCTAGTATGTCTAAAACAGGAGGGATAGCCAGAGGCCTGTGCTGAGGGAGCAATAGGAAATCCCTGAGCCTTTTCTTGGAGTCTGAGTAATCTTGGCCTTCCCAGTGGAAGTGTTCCCTCAAGGTATGCAAAAGAGTAGTCTTCAGGGGGGGGAGACAGAGGGAATGGACTCCTCTGCATCAGAATCTTCAAAAGGGGAGTATGATTGTTCCTGGTCATCAGAATGTTCTGAAGTAATGGAGGCCTGGTCCGAGGAAGGGTATTCTTCCTCCACTCTGAGCCTTTTGTCCGAGGGGGGTTGGGAACCCCTGATAAGAGTAATCAAATCCTCAGCCATTTTAAGCATCTGCTTTTTAGGCATGGGGCCTTGAGAAGGGCCCTGAGGAGCTTGTCTTTTAGAATGCATGGCTGCTTTAGATTTAGTGAAAGCCTTAATGGAAAAGGAAGAAGAAGGCCTGAAGACACCTTGAGAGGTGGCAGGCCTGTCTAAACTCTGAGTTTCCCCGCCAAGAGTGGCTTCGGTATCTGTAGTCGGGGTGTGGGCCGAAGAGCCTGCGACCTCGGGCACAGAAGACACCGCGAATGAAGTGTCATTGGTAGTCAGGGGCTGCGTAGGAGCCTCGCTGAGAACCGGAGCACCAGTAGTTGGCTTTAGCTTGGTGTCGGTAGAAGTCGCGGACCTCGTATGTCGGTCCTTATCTTTGCGTCTTTTACTCAAAACTGGAGTCGGATTATCCGACGACATAATGTAATGAAACTTTTTGCCAAAATAGTGTTGGGTGAACTCCGCCAGACGCTTAACAGTGCGTCTATTGAATGTAGCACAAAAACGACAGGCCGAGACGTCGTGGTCTGGGCCTAAGCAAGGAATGCAGAGGGAATGGAAATCCTTATGCAGTATTTGCTTCCCACATGAAATGCAATTATTAACTTTGTCTGACATCTGTCTGAGGCAAGAAAAGTTTCCCCAACGGGGTACTTAGCTTTCAAGAAGACTTCGGTTAAAAAATATTCGTAATCTCAGGAGCTGGCCAACAGGCACTTGCGAACTGCTTCTGCTTCGGGCACCGCGCGGCAAGAAAGACTGAAGAAAATGGCGTCAGCTGGTTCTTTTATACCCGTCGCACTGACGTCAGGGAAGAAGCGACAACATCCGACGCCAGACCTAGACTTTGGAATTCGGCCGACCGATGACCCGCCTGACGGCAGGAAAACCCATCTGTTCTGACTGCAGCTGTATGCACGATGAACATCCACGACTGCAACAGTGAATACACTCGAACATCACATTTATGGTAAGTGTACACAACTGTACTATGTTCTTCGTGTTTCACTGTTGCAGTCATCACATTTGGGTCGATTCCCAAAGCTGAGGAAGGGTGAAGGCAGTCAAGAAGTGTTAGGGCTGGCTAGTAGGCCTTGCAAGACTGCAGTAGCAAATCCAGCCCTAGATTTAGAAGGTAGGTAAGTGGTAGTGCTTGGTGAACGTGTGTACAGAACTCCAGGTTCCAGCTTCCAGAATGTCCCTGGTAGGGACTCCCCTGTGAAATGCTGTAGAGGTGGAAGTAGCTGTAGTGGAATGCGGTCTGATCCCCTGTGGGGTAGGTTTTCCATGGTGCCTGTAGCAGAAATGGATGCAGTGTGCTATCCATTTGAAAATGGTTTGTTTTGAAATGGCCTTACTCTCTGCCCCTGTAGCAAAGCTAACTAGAAGCTGGTCAGATTTTCTGAAAGGCTTAGTCCTGTCAGGGTAGAACCTGAGCTGTCTGAGCATGTCCAATGAGTGCAGGATCCTTTCTCCTTTATTCTGAGGATTAGGGAAGAAGGTTGGCAAATGGATGGATTGGTTTAGAGCCACACTGGACACCACCTTAGCCATAAAGGACGGGTAAGTCCTGAGGGAAACCCTCTCAGCATGGAAAAGAATGAAGGGTTCAACAGCCATCAGTGCCTGTAACTCCGACACTCTTCTTGCTGAAGTTATGGCTAAAAGCAAAGCGGTTTTCCAAGAGAGGAATTTTAACTCTGGCAGCAGGTTCAAAAGGGGGGGAAGTGTGCGCTTTTCCAGTACAAAGTTAAGGTCCCAGGCAGGGGTGGGTGCTCACCTATGAGGCCTTAAGTTGTTAGCCCCTCTCAGGAACTGTTTGATGAGAGGGTGAGAAAATAGAGGTGGCTCAGTATTATAATGAGCTGAGATGGCAGAGGCATGAATCTTAATGGAGGAGAAGGATAGGCCTCCGTGGAGTAGCTCTGCTAGGTAATCCAGGATTAGAGTTAAGAAGGGCACTGCTGTGTCCTTCCCTTGAGACTGATTCCAAGAACAATATCTTTTCCATTTTTCAGCATAAGATTTCCTAGTATTAGGCTTTCTGGCTTCAAGAATGACGTCCAGCACCTGTTTTCTGAGGGCTGCTGGTGGGGTAAATTCAAGGGATAAACCAGGCTGCAAGGTTTAGGGTTTGCAATTGTGGATGCAAAATCTGTCCCTCCTGCTGAAACAGCAGGGTAGGAGTCTGGTGAAGGTGCCAGGGTGGCACTGTTGTCAGGCTGTGTAAGAGTGGGTACCAGTGCTGGCATGGCCAGTCTGGGGCAACAAGAATTGCCCTTGGCCTGTTCTGTTTTATCTTGAGTAGTACTCCTGAGAGACGGGCCAGAGGGGGGGAAGGCTTATTAAATTGAGAGGTTTTCCCATTGAAAGGATAGGGCATCCACCTTCCAGGCCCAGCTGTGAGGGTTCCTGGTGCAGTATTTGCTCAACTGGTGGTTCTCTGGGGATGCAAAGAGGTCCACCTCCGGTGTTGCCCACCTCTGGATCGGACGGTTGAAGGTGTTGGGCTCCAATTTCCACTCGTGTGGGTCTAGGAGATTTCTGCTTAAGTCGTCTGCCAGTGAATTTTGTTTGCCTGGCAGGAATTGAGCTTGTAGATGGCACTTGGTTGTTCAGGGCTGTGTTACACAGGACCATGGCTAACCTGCAGAGTGGGTAAGAATGGGTTACCCCCCTGCTTGTTTATGTACCACATAACTGTGGTGTTGTCTGTTTTTATAAGCAGTTGTCCCAGAAGGATTGGGGATTTGAAAGCTGTCAGAGCATTCTGTACAGCTAGCATCTCTTTTTGATTGATGTGCAGGAGAATCTGGCCTGGGCCACAATGCAAAGTATGCTTACTAAGGTTTGTAGAATGCATTAGCTCTTGTAAATCTTTATTTTCTGCACAATCTGGAAATACAATTTTTTGTTTAATTAGTTCCATAATATGTTGCTGGTACTTCAGCAGGTGAAACTGGTAATTCAATGCCCTGATGGCAACAGTTGCAGAGGTATATAACTTTTTACCCCATCTGTCTAAAGCTCTGGAATCCCTGTCCGAAGGGGTAGGATTTTTGGCTGTAGTAGCCTTAATAACTTTAGGTCCCTGGGAAATGGTCTCTGGATCCGCAGTAGGATTTTTGAAGAGAAATTTGTGGGAATCAGGTACTCTGTAGTACCTGTCAGGTTTCCTATGGGCCGGGGTAATGTATCTGGAGTAAGACTGGATTCCATAAAAACATCTACAACATCCAGGACAGGGGGTATAGCTAGAGGCCTGTGCTGAGGCAACTCTAAAAATTCTCTGAGTCTCTTTTTGGACTGAGGGTAGTCTTGGCATTCCCAGTGGAAATGCTCTCAAAGTATGCAAGGTTTCACCAAAAGAAAAATCCTCTGGAGGAGAGGCAGAGGGAATGGATTCCTCTGCATCTGAATCCTCATAGGCTGATAAGGGCATGTCCTGATAATCAGAAGGGACAGAGTCATCGGACTCCTGGTCTGTAGAATCAGAAGGAAACTCAATTCTTTGTCACTTAGCAGGGGAAG
Source organism: Protopterus annectens (assembly GCF_019279795.1). Lineage (NCBI taxonomy): Eukaryota > Metazoa > Chordata > Ceratodontiformes > Protopteridae > Protopterus > Protopterus annectens. Next base: position 1,128,769,322 of record NC_056730.1, on the reverse strand, counting down.
GCTGGCTTCCCCTAATTAGGGTAATAAGGTCTTCAGCCATTCTAAGCATTTGTTTTTGTGGCATGGGAGCTTGAGCATGCACTTTGGTCATCGGTTTTCTAGGCATAGTGTGGACTCTGGGCCTAAGTAACTCGGTTATTTTGGCTAAAAACGAAGTCATCAGTTTGATTCGAACATTGGTAGGATGGAATACACTCTCAGAAGCCGGTGCCTGCACAGCGGTTCCGGACCCATCCGATTTAGAGACATCCGTAGGTTCCATAGTCGAAGAAGCATCTCGCAGAATACCGGACTACAAATGGGTCTCAGCAGAGGCCTGCGAATCCATAAAAGCGGGCATCGGGGGCTGCATAGGTGCCTCACTGAGTACCGGCGGACTGGTGACTACCTTAACTGAAGCGTCGGCAGTTTTGGACCTATGAGGTCTGTCTCTGTCTTTATGTTTTTTTGGAAGATCAGTAGACGGATGGCTTATCAAAGCCATTTCAGAATACGGAGAACGAGAGCGAAAGAATTTAGCAACAAAGATAGCCCCACGGCGAATGGTTCGGGTGTTAAACAAGGCACAAAACCGACAGCGAGGGACGTCATGGTCTGGGTCTAAACAGTTGATGCAGTAAGAATGAAAATCTCTGTGAGGTATTTGCTTTCCACAGACAAGACAATTGTTAACTTTTTCTGACATCGGTTAGAGCAAGAAAAAAGGATCCCCAATGGGGTACTTAGCTTTAAAAAACTTCAGGATTATAACTTGAAAACAAAAATTTCAGGTAGCGGCTGACTGGCACTTGCTAACTGCTTCTGCTTCGGTCTCCTCCACGGAAAGAAAGACTGATGTAATGGCATTGGCTGCCTGTTTTATACCCCTGACGTCAAGGAAGAAGCTATAGAATCCGACGCAGAAATACTAAGACTCTGGTATTCGGGCCGGCTGAAGGCTACCTGCAGGCAGATAACCCTAGTGTGACGACTGCAACAGTGAAACATGAAGAACATCTACTGTTATGGTAAGTTTACTTAGAAAACTGTACATTGTTTAACATTAGATCAATGTAACAGTAGGCTAAGCTACATGGGATAAACTCCAGAGCTTTGACACTAAGGGAGGGAAGGCAGAAAATGGACCAGTACCCAGGAGCCTGTGTAGAACAGCCCTAGTAATGTCTATAGAAAGAATGTAGTTTGTAATGTTTGGTACAAGCACGTACAGATAACCAAGTTGCTCCTTCTAGAACATTTCTAGAGTCTACTCCTTTCCAAAAAGCCAACAAAGTAGCTGAGGCCCTACACAGTGGGCCCTAACAATGCCTAGAAGCATCTTATTATGGTGTGAATATCAAAAGGCAATAGCCTGGGATAAATATCTTTAAATTATTTTGACACTGCTTGTCCCTTTTTCTAACCTTTGAAGGAAAAAGATAGCTGGTCAACAATCCTGAAGGTTTTTCTTCTGTCAGTACACCATCCAAGTTGCTTATGTACATCCAGAATATACAGAAGTCTTTATTTTTTATTTTTTTATTTTTTTTTTGGATTTGTAAAGAAAACAGGGAGATGAATGGCATAGCTTAATGTAAACTCTGAAACAACCTTGGGCATGTGAGACGTGTTCTCAAAGTAACCCTACCTTTGACTTCAAAGATGGCCTTACACTGAGTAACAGCTTAGCTCTCCCAGTGTGAAAACAGAAACTCAACAGAGAAGTCCAGTAGACTTTTGGGTTTATGGGTAAATTTCAGTAACTGGCTAGTAAGTGTACTACTAGGATGCCAGGAAAAAAGAAATACAGAACACCTAGAAAAAAATCACCTACAAAAAGTGAAGAAAGAAGAAGAAATGCTGACTGGGGAAAGTTTTACAGCTGTTCAGCAAAAAGCAATGCAACCTCCACACAAGACTTCCAGTAACCTACAGGAAGATATAGGAACTGTACGCAGACCTGGTTAAAATATACAAAACATTGATGGAGTATATCAACACAAACAAAAGGCTGGAAAGAGTGGAAGAAGCTTTAAACAGATACGTACACGAGGTGATAAAGTTGCAAATGGAGGATGAAATGAAGAAAAGGCTGGCTGTCTATAAGACTGCTCAGGAAGAAATGTTTCTGAAAATAATAGAATAAGAGGACAGAGCATGCAGGGAAAACATGAGATTTTCAGCTATAGAGAAGCTGGAAGGAATGGACTGCATTACCTTTATTGAAAGCACAAATAAGCAACTGGACCGGTATTCCACAGCAGTTGTTGTTAGCTGAAAGTGTACATTGTGCATAATCTCCAAACCTGGCTATGAGAAAGCAACCTAGACCTTTAATAGTAAAGATACAATCCTACCAGTAGCAGGAGTTTATTCTGACAAAACTGTTGCTGAAGGACAAAATACTAAGTGGGAGACAGCAATGTGTTTGAGAAGAATGGTTATTCATTGTACATGAGGCAGAAAAAGAGTAAATTAATTCCACTATTCAGGGATGTCGAGACACGGGTGTGAGATTCAAACTGCTGTATCCACCTGTCTTCAAGGTATTCTTCCCTGGAGAGAGAAAATCATTTTTGATGAAGTACATCCTGAGGAGGAAATACAAAAATGTATTCAACAAAAACTGAACTGTGAAACAGAAGGAGATTCTGCTTCTTGTTGTTCTGGTAATGAAGACCACAGAGAGACTGTACCTGTGAAACATTTTCCACTGTTTCCAAGGAATATGTTGTAGACAAGGAAGGAGCACATGAGTTGATTAGAAGAATCAGGAGTACTTTGGAAATGAAGCAGAGACAGGATATGGGAGATGAAGATGAACAGTAATAAAAGCAGTAACAATGTGGGATTATAATCAATTATATTGTATGCAGGTTATCCATGCTAAGATACATGATACAGCCTGTGCTTCTACAAAGTGCTAACTGGTTTTGTTGTATCTTTATAACTCTCCCAGCTGGGAAACCCCTGCATGCATTCAAAGAACATTATCTCCTAGCCGGTTTCTCTTCTTTTTTTCGCCTCAGCCAATCACTCTCCAGCAGACTGTAACCAATTTCTCTTTATCAGACTGTCTCCATGGCAATATGAGAATCAGTCAGTCAATGTCTATCAGATTGTTTCCAAAGAGACATGAGGGCCAGATACAGAAATGCTACTAAGCATGCATTCATTTCCCAGAAAACAGCTGCATAGTAATCAATATTCTTTATCATCTGCTTGCTTTCTCTTAAAACTTGTTACTAAATCTAACCAAGGTCCTTAATCCAGTCATTCCCCATGTAAGAGTGAGAAAAAAACCCATTGATTTTTCTTTTGTCATGCTCTCTTAACCAGGCTTTCTTGTTACATTGCAGTCCCTACATTTCTTAAAACTGAACAAGGACAGAAGGGAGAAAGAAAGGGAAAAAGGAACAGCAGCACCTACTTACAATTCCCATTACAGTTAAGAATAACTGAGAAAATGTAACTTTATAGCAAGCAAACAAATCTATAACAAAAATAGTATTAAGGAAAAAACATTTTTTTAAACTTGGTTAGCTTTCTCCTCTCCCATCCCTCCCCAAAGCATTTTTCTAAATATTAATGACTTGAAGTAGGGCATATGCTTTAGAGTCCCCCAGAAGTCCAACAAATTCTGAAAAAGTCCAATATTTCTAGATTTTCTTGTTCTGTCATATTTCACAAATATATTTTATTTTAAATTTGTTGACCGGGCTAGTCTAACTGGATATATGTCCATTTTCAGTACAGGCCTGGGGAGATGAGCTCCAAGACATGAACAATCAAAATACAAATACAAACAAATAGCAAATAGCAAAAAAAAAAAATCAACAACGGTCACTTTAATACATAAATAAATCAAATCAAATAAATAAAGTAAATGATAAAGATACAACAAAACCAGTTACCACTTTGTAGAAGCACAGGCTGTATCATGTATCTTAGCATGGATAACCTTTCTTTTAGGTTAACTCAAGTCTGTCCGTGTGGCTGTCAGTTTGGGACATTTGTTCCTGTTAGGGGGTAAAGCTTCAATATTTGAAGATGTACATCGTTTTGTGTAGCAGTATTAAATTAATAGGTTTCAGGGCATATTGGGGGGGTTCTTTTTGTGTTTGCGGGTTTCAGTAAAACAAAAGTTTTGTAAGATGTGACACAGGCTCAAATGGATAAGACAAGAAACCACTATACAAAAGTTCAACCTGCCAGTATATGCAACACAAAAGGTGGAACTTAACATTCAACAAAACGATGTTGTACATAAAAGATGAGAATAACTTTTTACTACAAAAATGCTTTCTGTAATGTCTTGAATATCCATGGTCTCAGGTAGATAAAAAAAAAAAAAGAATAGTGAACTATATTAAAAGATGTAGAGTGCAAATTGCTATGTTGCAGGAGAGATACTTGGAAAGAACTGAATATGTAAATTTGATAAAAAAAGGTTTTCAGGATGGTTATTCAGTGGAATATCTTGGACAAAGGAAAAAAGGAGTACTTACATTAATTGCAAGAGGAGCTCCACTAGTGATAGAAGAGGATAAAAAAGATAATAATGGTACATTTGTAGTGCTAAGGGGCTACTGGCAAAGGAGGAGGATTACACTGGCATGTATTTATATTCTACCTAAAACTGTTATAATGGAGCTTAAGAAAATTCTGGGAGAAATAATCAGTTTTCAGCAAGGAATATTACTTACAGGTGAGGACTGGAATTTAATTTGCAGCAGTGAAGATGTGTCTGGGTGGCCCAAAAGGGAAAGTACAACAAAGGAGGGTAGATTTTTGAAGAAATTTATGAAAATATTTGGCATGGAAAATGTGTATTCAGTAATAGGAGTTTGAAGTGAATTTACACATTATTCCCAAAGATATAAAAACTGGACTAGGCTAGACAGAAAAAAGTTATGTCTTACCATAAAGTTCCATCTGTGTTGTTGATCTTCGTTCAGTCATTACTGAAGGGCTATCGGTTTCATCCTCGGAACTGAGCCGGCCAAACATCAAGCTCACATTAGCCAAAACCTCTCGAGCCAAGGTCCTGTCCAGAATGCTCTGTTCCATGTTACCTCAGATACAGTTTGCAAGTTGATAGATAAAAGTAGAGGCTACCTATGGACATAACAGACCTACAATAAAGGAGTACATGAGATCAACCAGGAACCTGCGGATGGGGGATGGAGGGTGGGAAGTAATGACTGAACGAAGATCAACAACACAGATAGAACATTATGGTAAGACATAACTTCTTTATCTGATGTTGTTAACCTTCGTTCATTCCTTACTGATGGGACAGAGTCCCCAGCTACCTGTATCCCTGGGTGGCCCTCACGGAAGGACATTCCTGAGCACCATGGAGCCAAAAGAAGCTCTACCTCTGGAGGCAAAGTCCAATGTGTAATGAAGAATAAAGGTATGATGTCTGGCCCAAGTTGCAGCCGAGCAAATATCATTGAGGAAAGCCTTAGCATGGAAAGCAGCTGAAGTTGCCAAAGATCTTGTAGAATGTGATTTCACTCTGTGAGGCAAAGTGACGTTTTTGTTGTAGATAAAGGTAATATAACTTCTCAACCATGAAGCCAATGTAATTTTTGAAACAGGATGACCTTTGTCTAGATCCAGAAAAGGCCAGAAACAGTTGGTCTGATTTACAGGCAGATTTTGTTCTGTCCAGATAAAAATATAATCGTCTATGAACATCCAAGGAGTGTAGGTAATAATCTCCCTTGTTAGAGTGGTTAGGAAAGAATACTGTGAGATCAACAGATTGGTTTGATAGACCACTCTGACACCACTTTTGATAAAAAATGAAGAATTACTTCTCTGATACCCTATCCTTATGGAAGATAGGATAGGGAGGTTTAATGCATAAGGCTTGAAAGTTCTGACAGGCATCTGGCCGATGTGATGGCAATCAGAAACAAGGTTTTCCAAGACAGATATTTCACATCACATGTGGATGCAGGTTTAAAGGGGGGGGGGGGGCTGTTAGAGCTTGCAGAACCAATGTCAAATCCCAAGGTTGTACCGGTTCTCTAAAGGGAGGTTTTAGGTGGATAACCCCCTTCAAGAAAGTTTTACGGAGTTTATGTGACATAAGTGAAGAATACTGAAAACCAATGTGGAAATTTGAGATGGCAGCTAAATGCACACGAATAGTAGAGGCAGACACCCCAGAGTGGAAAAGATGTGATAAGTAATCCAAAACCACCAAAACTGGAGCCGACAAGGGGTCTAATTGTTTATTTGCTACCCATAGAGAAAACCTTTTCCATTTATTAAGATAGATTAGTCTGGTGGACGATTTATGAGACGAGAGATTTTCCTGCCTGGCAATCATTGGAAGCGGAGAAACCAAGCTGTCAGTTTCAGGGATGTTAGATTGGGGTGAGTCAGATGCTGCGGATGGGAGATAAATGTTGGGGATGGATTGAGGATCCACGGTTGATCTAGCAGGTGAGGCCAGAGGAAGGGAAACCAGACTTGTCCAGGCCAATATGGAACAATGAGGATCATTTTGCTCTTCAACTGTCGTGCTTTCTTCAGAAATTGGGAGATGAGAGGAAGAGGAGGATAAGCATAAAGTAGACCAGAGGGCCAAGCGTGGACTAGAGCTTCTCTCAGTGACTGTCCCCGAGGGGGGATAAGGGCAAAATAGTTGCTGCACTTGTAGTTGGTTAGGGAGGCAAACAGGTCACAGCAAGGCTGGCCCCAGTTGAAGATTCTTGCCGCTATCATAGGATTGAGGGATCAGTCGTGAGGTTGCAGAATGCACTTGCTCAATTTGTCCACTATCACGTTGGAGCTCCCAGGAATGTGCATTGCAATTAGAAAGTGGTTGGAAGCTACCACCCATTGCCATATTCTCAAGGCCTCTCGACATAACAGGTAAGATCTGGTGCCCTCCTTGTTTGTTGATGTACCAGACCATTGACATGTTGTCTGACTGGATCACAATAGTCCCTGACAGAAGGATGGAATGAAATGCTTGCAACGCTAGTAGTACCGCCTTCAGTTCCAGGACTCTGATATGCAAAAGGGCCTCCGTCTCTGACCAGGTGCCTTGGACCGAGTGTCCCTGACATAGCCACCCCCCCCCCCCCGTTAGGGAGGCATCCCTGGTCGACATGGCTATCAGTTGATGGGGCTGAAGGGGCAAGACCATTGTTGGGGATTTCGAAATGTCCACCAGAGTAAATCTTGCTTGCATCTCTGAGTTACTTATCTGAAAAGACAAAGGATGTTGTAAAGGTACCACTGAGTGAGAAGTTGCCACTGAAGGAGCCTCATATGGAATCTGGCTAGAGGAACAATGGTGATCGAGGCTGCCATTGACCCCAAGAGATGGGAGTATAGATCGAGTGGGAGATTTGTGGTGACAGAGCAGCAGTTGAACCTGTTGCCTTATTCTTTGAAGCCTGTGGTCTGGATGAGATGCTGTGCAATTTCTCGTGTCCAACAGAACCCCTATGAATTCCAGAGACTGTGCTAAGGTGGTGTTGGACTTCTCCCAGTTGATAGAGATTCCCAGACTTTGTGCTGTAAGGAGAGTGTAGTGCAGGTTTTCTTCCAGTAGACGCTTGGTGGGGGCAGCGAGGAGCCAGTCATCTAGATATGGACATGCCTGGAATCCTTGAAGTCTCAAGTGAGCGATAACCACTGCCATGCATTTGGTGAACATTCTGGAGGCTGTAGAGAGACCAAAGGGCAGAGCTTGAAATTGGTAGTGACTAGCTTCTATGCAAAAGCAGAGGTATCTTCTTGAGCATTTGTCCATTTTTATGTGGTAATACGCATCTTGAAGATCTACAGAGCACATCCAATAGTCTTCTTCAAAGAGAGGAGGATAGACTGAACAGTCACCATCCGGAATTTTTCTGTTTTTACAAATTTGTTTTGTGTGCTGAGATGCAGTATTGGTCTCCAGTCCTGTCTTTTTTAGCACAAAAAAGAATCTTGAGTAAAACCCGGATCCTATATGGTCCTGGGGGGACCCGCCTGGATGACTCTTTTGTAGCAGTTTTTTGATTTTGTGTGCTGCTGCTTCCCTCTGACTGGGTGGAACATCAGGTAATACTCTGCATGAGACTGGACAAAGGAGGAAGGGGATGCGTTAACCTCTGGATATTATCCGTTGTACCCAAGAGTCAGTGGTTATATTTCACCAGGCAGTGGGCGACAAGGAAAAATAACCCCTGACCGCTTGCAGGGGTGAGCAGTCAGGCAACGCTTCAGGAGGGTTGATAGGGTTAGCCAGAGAACAAATCTCTGGAACCCCGGTTTCGTGGACTACCTCTGCCCCAAAAGGGGAGTCTTCCATTGGAGTTTCTCCCTCTGCCTCTAGGGGAGAACTCGGCACATGCATCATGGAAAGAGCCCTGTGATTTTCTGTGCCACATCTTCCCACTCCTCTGATTTCTAGAGTAGAATCGTTGAGGAGTGGAGTGTCTGATACCAACGGCAGATAAGGTCTTGCCATCTTGTTCACACCTTGCCAGTGTATCTTTCACTTTAGGGCCAAACAAAGAAGCAGCCTTGATGGGGACATTCATGAAGGAAGCCTTAAAGGAGTCCGCAAAGTCACAAAGGCGCATCCAGGTATGTCATCTGGTGACTATACCCGCGCCTGCCACTCCTTCCACTGCGTGAGAAATAAGATGCATGGAAGAATTGGAAATGGACTCTAGGCTGGCTATCTGAGGAGCTGCACTGTCACGGACCTAGTCAGAAACAATTCCTGTCAAGGTTTCAGAGAGCTGGTTGAGAAGATCCCCCTGAAGCCTGGTAAAGTGTGCCAAATAGTTCAAAGACCTTACGGCAAAGGTCGATGAAGCACGCACATGCTTCCATAGTCTATCGCCTGGGACTCCTTGGGTGGATGGACAGTTTGGTTCTCTTCTGCTAAATCCTTCTTAGTTGCAGCTGCCAACACCATAGCATCTACTGGAAGACCTTGTGATCAATGTGGGTGCTCAGCTGGGGATGATGATATATTATCCGGTCTCCTTGGTATCGCTTCCAGGGTGTCATGGGTCTTCCATGCGCACTGGACGATGAGCTGGATGAGCTCATCGGTTGGCGGGGTGACCCAGGAGGTAGGGGGCCAGGCACAAAAAGCCTGCAGGAATACAGATTCTTCAGAGGAAAGATTAGAGGACTTTCAGTCACCCATTAAGGATCTCAAGGATGTCACCAAAGGACACCTCCATCAGAGGGTGACCATGGGGACCCTTCCTCATCATCAAAATCCATATCTTCAGTCAACGACTCCTCAGTGGAGCCCATGTGCTTCCTCTTGCACGACGCTTTGCAGGATACTTCCTCAGTGGGAGGTTCTGGGGAAGACTGCAAAGAGGGGCTCTCCTAAGGAAGAGAAACCTGAGGCCCTTGTGCCCGGTGTCTGGTGGTTGCAGCTAGTGACAGTTGCGGCACAGAGGGGGGGAAGAGGACCTCAGACATGTGGGGTTTGCCAGTGAAGGCAAGCGCCCTCTCCATGGCCTGGAAGGCCGGCCCGCACAAGGAGGGATGGGAGCCCAGAACTGAGCACGACAACCTCTGAACCAAGGTCACACCCCGACGTGCCGACCTCCAGATCAGGAGTCTCAAGAGGACTGTGAACCGTGACAGAGAGGATTCCTGGAGGGTGCCATAGAAAAAAATTGGCATGGAACCAGGAATGCCCTCCCCCATGGCACAGCCACTGGCCTGAGAAGAGCCCGATGCCCAGTGCACAGAGGGCCACAAGGACGACTCTGGTTCCAAAGTGAGATCCACTATTGGAGTCGGTGGAAGGGAAGCGGCTGTCAAGAGTAATAGGCTTCAAAACTTGAGTAGAAGTTGAAGGAGGAGTGTACGTTGGAGTTTGAGGAGATATACGTTCACCTGAAGGAGGGAACGTGGACTTCGATGGGTGAGATAGACCTCTGGTCACAAGCAACTGGTCAATAAGCAGCAACACATTTTGCTCAGAGAGGCTCCTGGTTGACCTCACAGAGAGAGCTGATGATGATTCTGACCTTTCTAAAAAAGGACTATATTGACTACCAGCGAATGGATCCAAGGAAGAATACTTGGTCCTTGCTAATTCAAGATGTGCAGAGCCCGGAACAGAGAACGTTTGCACCAAAGAAAACGGTGTGGAAGCAGTCTGCAATGACTATGTCAGCGCCATAGACGTTGAAGATGTCTGCACCGTAAAGGCCAAAGTCTGCCCCGATGGGTACGGTGCCGTCGAGGAAAGTGTCTGCACCGGTAATAAGGATGGTACTGAGAAGGACTGCACAGAAGAACATGTCGGTGCCAAAAATGTCTGCGCCATGGAGGACAGAAATGTCATACATGGAGGTGAAGGGGATTGTACCAACGGTGCCGAAGAGGACTGTACCTGCATGGATGGTGCCAGTACGAGCTGCAACGGAACTGTCGGAGAAGTAGTTGTCTGCACTGGGAACGCTGGTGCCGATAAGGAAGACATGTCTGGAGCCAGAATCATTTGGGGCAGTGCCAAGCCTGAAGCCGACAGGGTCACAGGTGAAAACGCCAAAATAGTAATCAATTTCACCTTCTTATGAGTTGACTCCCTACAATCTCCAGAGGGAGAAGAAGGGAGCAACCTCGATGAAGAAGAGGAAGAACTCCTCTTACAGGGTTTAACAGGAGGGGGTGAGCCCTCCAACCCAGAAATAGCCTCAGAGAAAGGAGATTTGAGAAGACCTTTCAATTTTAATTTATTCTTCCTCTCGTTATGAGTCCTGGTTGAAAAATTTCTAAAATCTCACACCGGGGATCCACAGTAAGGTGGGAGACATTCAGACAGTAGACACAAGTCATGGCCATCAGAAGGCGGTAACTTACAGCCGCAATCCTTACACTGCTTAAAACCAACACTACTTTTCTTAACCAACATAATGATGTGGAGAAGAACAGTACCAAAAAGAAGAGGAAAGGCTACCCAAAAGGGTAAGAAGAGAAAAGGAAGGATTAGCAACGATGGTAATGAAGAATTACCTCAGAGGTAAGAAAAGGTTAATAAAGGGAAAGAGACTAAAGGGAGAGAGTCTAAAGTATACGATAGGGTAGGAAAACATTAATAGAAACTATTTGAAAATGTTTAAAGTAAGAGCAATGTATAAAACTTTCAAAAAAAAATTAGACACTTAGCTGAGAGAGTGCTTGACATGGCTGTACAGCAACGCGGCAAACGAGATCTGAGGTAACAGGGAGCACAGCATTTTGGGTAGGACCTTGGCTCGAGAGTTTTTGGTTGGCAGGAGCTTGATATTTGGCCGGCTCGGTTCCGAGGACAGAACAGATATAACCCATCAGTAAGGAATGAATGAAGATTAACATTAGATTTTACATTTCACAGGAACATGTGCATTTAATTGAAGTTCCTGACATGCACCCAATAACAGATCATGCACCAATTATTAAAATAAAAACACAGGGTAATGAAATAAAAATGAGACACCGACTTTGTCCTACCTATCTGTTGAAGAGAGAAGAATTTAAAAGGAATGGGTAGCAGAGATTATTCAGTAGCTATTCGAGAGGATAGAAATTACTTTTAAAAATATAGCTAGGGAGTGGGATAAAATTAAGGTGGAGTTTAAAAACAGGGTGGAAATAAACTATGGTTAAGAAGTGACAAGAATAATCTAGAGGGACTGACAAATGTTTAAGTATTGCAGAATAAGGTAAATATCACAGAATAAGAGGATCAACTGCAGAATGCTAAGCAGAAAATAAGGGATTACACCTTGATAATTTAGAAGAGTTTAGAAAGATTGCTGTTAAGCAGTTGTTTTCTGATTACACTACAGCACAAAAAACTTTAGGAATAATTAGTAGAGCATATACAATATTACATAACTACAAGAATCAATCAGAGGAGGTTAGAAAGGATTGGGAAGAGATTGGATAAGCAATTCACAAAGAAACAATGAGAAAAGATATGTACATCTCCCAAATATGTAACAAAATCTAGAAGATTTTAGGATTTTTGCTTGGAAATGTTTACATAGATATTTTTATACCCAAAGTAGACTCCAGAGAATTGTTTCTCACGTAGACAGCAAATGTTGGAGATGTGATGGGGAAGAAAGAGGGAACATATTTTCTGAGAGTGAGGGGAGTTGGCGGACTTTAATGATTCCCTGCGGGATGCAATGTTGGAGATGATGGGTGGGCAGAGTGGTGTGAGAAGGCAGATGACTTTTCTGAGCTATGATACAGAATCGGAATTACCTAGATATGGTAAGGTCTTGCTGCGTCTATGGCAGCTGCCAAGAAAGCAATTACTAGAAAATGGAAATCAAAATCTAAAACTGTACTAGAAGTAATGAATATAGTAAAATAGATAAAACAACTGGAATTGAGATCTTTAGAAAAGAACAGAAGCAAACTACACAGGAAAATATGGGAACTGTGGAGCAATACATACAGGGAAGGAATGAGGTTTTAAAGAAGACAGGACTTAAATGAGTTATGTAATGTTTGACTGAAAATGACTGCATAGATTATAAGTTATGTATAACGTTTGCAACTGGGAGTATGCCAGTATAGTTTGTGATGGAAAATGCTTGCAACTAGGACTGTGTCGGTGTGGTTTTCATTTATATAAATGTATGAGTGCCTATGTCATAAGTAATGATTTAATAAAGATGTTTCTTGTTTAAAAAAAAGACAGAAATTGAATAATCTATGCAATGTTGCTTAGGTTATATGATATATAGCAAACTATGTGAAGTATAATGGCTTGTAAATGTGAACTTGTTAATACTGTTCGATTACTTTTATATAAATGTAAACTTGCCTATGTCACAAGTGATAATTCAATAAAGGTGTTTAAAAAAGTAACCCTATCATAGCTCTCAATACCCCTCACATCCTCTCCCTATCTGAAACCTGGCTCAAGCCACAAATCTCAAATAGTGAAATACTCCCACCAGGTTATATCTTCTGATCTGATAGACCTGTAAAAAAAAGGGGGTGGCGTGGCCATCCTCTATTCAAACAACCTTAACCTCTCACCATACCCTTCCCCAAATTCCTGACTTCCTCCCAGCTGAAATCATCATCCTTAACTGCCATCTGAATTCCCACAAAAAACTTGCAATTGCCTCTGTCTACCTTCCTCCTGGTAACAATCTGCCCATTCTTGAAAACATCCTATCCTGGTTCTCCCACAACATACCATGAGACACTTATCCTTGGTGATGTCAACGCTGATTGGTCCAAACTCACAACAAACTCCTCCCAACTCATTATCCACCTACACGGCTTCCACCAACTTATAACATCTCCCACTCACTTCCATAAAAATTTCACTTCCAGCTCCATCATAGACTGGATCCTTACCAATTCCCCCACCAATACCACAATCCCACCACCTTACCTGACTCTCTCAGTGATCATCTCCCTACCACCATCTTAAGACACTACTCCCATATTCCTAAACCCCACCTTATCAAAGACTGTCGAAAACTATCTACTTACAATTCATCCCAATTTAACTCCATTCTCCACAACATAGATTGGTCCATCCTAAAACACCTCCCCCTAAATGATGCTGTAAGCACTTTCAATATAATCTTCATGAGTACTCTAAACTCTTTAGCTCCCTCTAGGAAGATCAGAGTAAAATCAAAGCATGCTCCCTGGCTCTCCCTTATGAAACAAAGAGATTGTGCTTGGAAAACCTGGACTAAAACTAAACAACCAGTTTTTCTTCAAAAATACAGGCAACTGAGGAACCTTGCAAAAAAAACATACAACTAATGACAAAAAGTTATACTATAGCTCTGCTCAGCTTAACAACAAATCCAATCCTCGACAATTTTGGTCAATTATCAACAACATCCTCTATCCTGGAAAACACTCTAATCCCTCCCCATACCCTAACTCTTCCTCTCAGGAAACAGCTACCCTCCTGAATAAACACCATCTCTTCCATCCAAAATCTGTTAACCTCTAAGCCAAACTCTACTTCGACACCCACCCCTCCAAGTCCCAATAACACAGCTTTGTTTTCTTTTGAGCCAGTTCCCATTACTTATATCAAATCTTTAGCACTCAAGCTAAAACCTTGCTCTCCTTCCACTGACAATCCTATCTCCTACATTCCTCAAACTTGCTGCTGACTCAATTGCCTATCCTATATCTATAAAAAACGTAGTAGTTCCAAATACAATAAAGGCTGTCGTTTTTCCCTTGTATCACTCTGTGCTAGTGATACAAAAACTCGATCTCACACCAGTTGATTGATAGAATTTATTCCAAAAGCAAAAAGTAAAATAAACACTTTAAACACTCAAAAAGAAAATAAAACGAAATGAATGATTTTAAATGACAGCCTTTATTGTATTTGGAACTACTATGTTTTTTATGGTGACTTGGTTCTGTTACAGCCTTTTGGTTGTGTGGTTAATATCCTATATCTATACTAACTGATCTATCTATTCTGGAATCAACTGTCCCCACCATTTGGAAATCTTTCTTCACTATCCCTCTTCATAAAGGTGGAAACTCCACTGACCCCTCAAACTATCGACCCATTGCCATTCTGTCCCCCCTCTCCAAGATATTAGAAAAATGTATTCACTCGCAGCTTCTCAATCACCTCCTCACGCACCACTTACCCCTACCCAACATAGATTTCGTCCTCACCACAGCACCATCACTGCCCTCCTCTCCTTCCCTCATATCATTGCAGAGGCCCTAGACAACAATAAACTCATTTCCTGCCTCTTCCTAGATCTCTCCAAAGCCTTCGATACTGTCTCTTATCCCCTACTACTATCCAAACTTGCAAATCTCCACCTATCCCCCTCCGCACTTGCCTGGTATAATAGTTACCTATCTGGCAGGGAACAATCTGTCAAATGGCTCTCATCCTCCTCACCTTTCCTTCCCATCTTCACTGGTATTCCCCAAGGCTCCATCTTGGGACCCCTTTTGTTCAACATCTTCACCAATTATCTTAACACCTCATGCAAAAAATCCTCCCTTATTCAGTATGCCGACGACTCCACACTTATATCCATCTCAAATAACATTCCTGAACTACACTCCCTGACCCGACAGGCCCTACTATCCACTGAACAATGGCTCTCTCACAACCTATTGATCCTAAATCCCAAAAAGACCAAACTCCTACTTTTCCTTCCCCGTTCTTTTTCTCATCACAAAACCTCCTTTTTTATTACATCTTCTAACAATACAACTATCCAACCTGACACCCACACAAAACTCCTAGGGGTCATTACTGATGACGAACTAAAGTTCAACCTACACATACTCCAATACATATATATATAAAAAAAAAAAACAGAAACTAGGTCTGCTATATCGGAACAAAAAATTCCTAACCCCTGAATCTAGACTTACCCTTTGCCAGGCACTCCTCCTCCCTTCCCTCTTATACACCGCCCCAGTTCTTACCAATATCCAGGCCTCCACTCTAAACAAACTCCAACAGACTTGCCATAAAATAGCCAGATTCATGACTAGCTCCCCATACAACTCACACCACTGCACTTCTTTAAACTCTCTTCAATGGCTTGAACTTACCCAGTTTCTGCTATCTTATCAATTTCATATGCTACACTCCATTCTTTATAAACCCTCCTTCTGTCCATCTCTGTCTTCCTTAGTCTCCCATCTACATCCCATCCCAGACCCTCCGTACTTCTAACCAACAATTACTTGATATCTACCACCCAAAAAGTAGGCAAACTACTCTACAAACACTCCCTTGCCCATGCTTGGAACAAACTTTCCCTTGACTTGCGTTCAATCTCCCACACCTCACACTTTAAAAATGAACTAAAAGCTTATTTTCTCAATTACAGAACCTGCCCTTGCCATGACCCCACCTAGTCTTCCTTCCCTTTATGTACCCTTAAAAGGACCATACTTAGTACTTCATTACACCTCTCTCTCCAATTTGTCTACTATGCATTTGCATAATTTTATACAAACTGAACTATATCAATGTAAAATTGTTACTTAGCTTCTTTTTAATGCAACTTTAACTTTATGCATGTAACCCAACATATGCGAATATTTTTGCTATAACTGCTATTATATCAATATTGTTTAAAATTGTACTTGTCTAAAAATGTACTACTGGAGCTTTTCTCCTCGGGTCTCCACTGAAAATGGGCCACAAGTCCAGTTGGACAAACCCGGTTAACAAATGTCAATAAATAAATAAATATATCTTTATGAAAAATGAAATAGAAGTAGCTCACCATTAAAGCTTGTAATTAGGCCTTCTTGCAAAAGTCAGAGTAATTAATGTTTTCCATGTCAAGAACCTCAGTTCAGACTCATGTGCTAGTCTAAAAGGAAACAGTTAAGTTTTTCCAGTACAAAATTAAGATCCTAAGTAGTAGCCACCAGCCTAACAGGAGGATGGATATGTAAAATCCCTTTCAAAAATGGTTTCACTTGAGGTAGGGTAGAAAAGGGGTATCTAAAGTTAGACAAGAAGATATGGCCAAAAGGTGAATCTTAATGGAACAGTAAAGAAAGGCCAGCGGATAATAGCTCATACAAGTTGTTGTAAGAAAGTCCCTTCTATACAGCAGAGCTTATACACAAGAGGGATTGTGTCTAGATCTAAGGATGTCATTGTCTTTCTTTACTCAGCCCTCATTAGGACAATCATTGAATATAATGCGCCCCCCCCTTTGGCATGCATCTGTTCAGAAACATGCAACTGGAATGCCCGTAGAGATATCTTACTAAGAGAATACAAGGTCTAATTAACATGTCCTACATGAACCGACTGAAAGCTCTGTCAATATACTCTGTATCCTATAGACTGCTAAGAGATTACCTGTGTCTGGCATACAAGGCATTCTGCACTCCAACCCAATACTGATGGATTCACTGCACATCAACAAGTCCAATGGTATATGAAATGTTTGGTCTAGGAACCAGACTTCTGCAACACCAAGAGAATTATTTGGAGGATAGGTATATTTCACAGAGGGTACCGCTGCTCTGGAATAGAATCCCCATCCGCATTAAACAAAGTTCGTCCCTGTCCATATTCAAACATAACTTGGATCTACTGGATGGGAAACTGAGAAATGAATCGTGGACTGCTCCCTCTACTATTAAAAGACAGAGGCAGCTTCTAAATGCTTTATCCCATGAATGGGTCCCCACAAATTACTTATGGTATGATCCCAGTTATTCTCATTAGGGGTAATGTATAATTAACAACCATGGGATACGCAAGGCCAATCAATAACCAAATGAGATAGGTTAATTCCAACACAAAAAGGGAAATTGTCTAGGCTTAAAATGGCCCACAAGGATAGCTAGCCTAGCGCTTATGAACCTGTAAATAAAGAACCAAATGCTTCTTAGCCTTAAGAAGGTCTTGGCACTTGGATTGGCACCAGTTAGAAAATGTCTTTCATATATGGTTTTCTAATACCATGTGCCTTTGCGTCCTTTAATACCTGCTGCATGTCCTCAGAAAAAAAGGTACTTAAAAAGAATTAAAGCTCTATTATCCAGGCAGTCAAATGAAGTTAAAGGTTGGGGTATCAAACAGCCCCTGTTTTCTGTAAGTCAGTCTTATTCCATGTTGAAGCTTGCGGTAATTGCCCTTGGCCATTTCCAAAAAGAGAACCAGTTTCCTGGGTCAAAAGGGAATCACCACAATTATCTTTGGGGAGTCCTTTCTGAATCTTCAGAAGAACCCTAGTTATCATGGGAATGAAAATGCATCTGTGTTCCAGGCCTAACTGCAAGGAATCCTGTAGCAGAATTTCTTTAACTGGCTGTTGTGGGTGAAAGCAAACATATCTACTTGAGTTCTCCATAGATTCCTGGGTTCAACATCCATTAGTACGGGTCAATCCTGGTCAAACATTGTTTTAGTCTGACAAAAGTGCAGGTAGCTTGGATGTATAAACTAAGTCACTATTTCCCAGGCTACAAGAGCTAGTGAGTAAAGGGGGCATTGTGGCATCATCTGTCATTATTAGCAAACAGCCTGGAGTCCAAAGATGGTTTAGAGATTGGAGACCATTTAATAAGCTAGCATTTCTAAGACGTACGTGTTTTAATTTGTCCTGCATGTTCCACAGGCCCTGAACTTCACTCCCTTGGATATAGTACCCCAGGCAAAGTCCAATGAATTTGTGGTTACAGATTTTAGTGTCTAGAAGAGAGAAAGGAAGATATGGGGTGGGAAAGAAATGATTCCCCTACAAGTATCTCCTTTTCACAAACTCCAGTACTAGAATCTGAAATGAAAGGGGTGTTGCTGTTGAGTCCAAATAAATTTGACAAACCATTGAATTTTCCTCGTGAATTCTAGCAAAAGGAATCATGAGAACAGTGGAAGACATGAATCCAAGAATTCTGAGATATTCCTTGGCAGATGACAGAACCTTGTTGGAAAATATCAGAAAATGTTCCTTGTAACTTTCCACTTTGCCCTAAGGGGAAAAAGCCATCAGATGTATCTAGTAGGCATCCCAGAAACACCATCTTGCAGGAGGGAATGAAAGAAGATTTCTCGTTGTTAACCTGAGTTCCCAGACTTAAGAAGGGGTATTACCCAAGCCAGAGATTACTGACATCCTGTAAAGTCTGCAAACGTCATACAATATTCTACATATGGGAAAATATAAATGCCCTGCAACCTGTAATGGGCTATTATAGGAGCTAGGCACATTGTAAATACTAATGGAGCTGTAGATAGGGCAAAAGGCAAAACTGGAAACTGAAAATGAGAACCAGAGACATAAAAGCACAAACACCATCTGAAATATTTGATGAATGGGACGTGCTAATAAGACCCTTTTAAATCCAAGGTTACTAAAATAACTGTGATGTGAAATAGGTAACAGCGACCGAAAAGAAAGCATTTTGAACTCGAGGATGTTAATGTGAAGGTTTAAAAACAAAAGGTCTAGGACAAATTTCCAGGTTCCTTCTTTCTTTGCTACCAAAAACATTCTTTAATAAAAGCCTTTCCCTCTTAGGTCTGGGGTAACGTGTTCTTTCATCTCCTGAGAGAGCACTGATCTAATATAGGCGAGAACAGCGAAGTCTGACTGACTGGATGTGGTGGGATTCCTTGGAGAGTAATCTCACTGCCAAGCTGTAACCTTTCTGAATGATTCTCAGAACCCAAGAGTCTGAGGTTATGTAGCATTCAAAGAGGTAGGTGAAGACCTACACTCTGGGATAGCTTTACAAGGCAACTAGGACAGGGGAGAGAAAAAACTTGGGCAAACAGTCGGCCCGTTTCTTAGCTTATCCTTGGCTTGGAAAGGATCCACCTTTGTTCTTTGAACATCCCTGCCACATTTTTTTTTACCAGTGTCTTGTTGGGGAAGTTTGCTCTGTTTCCTGAAAAAGGAATATGAAAAGAAAGAAAGAAAAAAAGTTATGTACTTACAACATTCCATGTTTGTAGTCCATCTCTCCTATACTCTTGCTGGATGGGTTTGGAGCAGATATTTGGCTCCAACTCAGACGATACTAAAGCACAAGAGCATTTACTGGCTCGAGGCTAGCCCCTATCCCATGGTGCCTCACGGCAATTCCCCAGATCTAGTTTGCAAGAAAGCAATAAATACCTATCAGGTAATAAGAAAGAAGCTGT
The DNA here is from genome assembly GCF_019279795.1 of Protopterus annectens. Taxonomy (NCBI): domain Eukaryota; kingdom Metazoa; phylum Chordata; order Ceratodontiformes; family Protopteridae; genus Protopterus; species Protopterus annectens. Next base: position 1,128,749,698 of record NC_056730.1, on the reverse strand, counting down.
ATAAATACAGCAAAGGATTAGAAACATAATTCATTCCAGGTGGACAATAAAGAGCAATGTCAGGCTGCCCCAAAAAAGGTCCACCAGATCCCCCAGAAACAGGAAGGGGGTTGGAGGGAGGGACGCAAGAATATAGGTGAGATGGACTACAAACATGGAATGTTATGGTAAGTACATAACTTCATGTTATGTAGTCCTATCTCACCATAATTCTTGCTGGATGGGACAGCGTCCCTAGCACCTTTATCCCGGGTGGCTCAAGCTAAGAGACTCTTCAGCACAGTGGACCCAAAGGATGACCTGTCCCGGGAGGCCAAATCCAATTTGTACTGAGTGACAAACGTAAGTGGTCTTGCCCAAGTAGCTGCTGCACAAATAGTATCAATTGGGAGCCTAGATCTAAAGGCACATGAAGTAGCTACAGCCCTAGTAGAGTGGCCTTTAGCTTTTACCATTAAATGTCTACCAGCTTGTTGATAAGCAAAGGATATGCAATCCAAAAGCCATTTTGAAAGAGTAATTTTTGAAACAGGCAAGCCTTTCCTTTTGTCAGAAAAGGAAATGAAAAGTTGATCAGATTTCCTGAATTCTTTAGTCCTGTATATATAAAATCTGAGTATCCTGTGGACATCTAGCTGGTGAAGTCTACACTCTGATTTATTAGAGTGGTTTGGAAAAAACACAGGTAAGCTCAATGGTAGTATTCAGGTTGTGCTCTGAGCATACCTTAGGAAGAAAGGAAGGGTTTGTTCTGAGAGAGACTCTATCCTTGTGAAAGATAATGTAAGGAGGTCGAATAGTTAGGGTTTGTAGTTCCGAGACTCTCCTAGCCAATGTTATAGCTACCAAGAACAAGGTTTTCCATGATAACAATTATAAGTATGACGACGAAGATGGTTCAAAGGGTGCAGACATCAAAGATGAGAGGACTAAGTTTAAGTCCCAGGGTTCTAATGGTTGCTTTATTGGGGACCTACAAATAACAACTCCTTTTAAGAAGGTTTTACAGAGTGCTGCATGATTGGATTTCCCATGAAACCAAAATGGAAACTGGAAATGGCAGCTAAATGAACTCTGTAGCGGCTTCCACTCCTTCATGAAAAATTGTTGTTAGGAAGGATAGAATGGATTCTAAAGGAGCCGTATATGTATCTAAGCCCCGATTCGTAGCCCAAAGGGAAAAGCTTTTCCATTTGATAGAATATAGTTTCTGAGTGGAAAGTTTATGGGATGAAATTAGGATCTGCTTGACCGCTGGGGATAAGGGAATACACCTAGCTATTCATGAAATTGGAGCAGCCATGCTGTAAATTTGAGGGTGTGGATGGAGGGGTGGAACTGACCCAATTGGTGAATCAGTAGATGGGTCCAGAATCCATGGTTCCTCCAAGAGGAAAGGCCACAGAGGAAAGGAAACCAAACTTGTCGAGGCCAGTAAGGAGCAATGAGGATCAAGGAACTCAACTGTCTTGCTTTCTGTATTTTTAAACCAACTCAACTGAATCAAAAAGACCACGATAAGTATTGGGCTTGTTTATGGCCATCATAATAAAGCATTTAAATATACACAAGTATTCATCATATAGATATATATATAAATTTTTTCACAATTTATAAATATACAAAAATAAAAATACATCCATAATTAAAGTATCGTTTTGTTAAAAGCTTAAGTTGCAGAATTTGTGCTCCAAGCTTCCTGTTTCATTTTGCTCGCTATTGCCACATTTATTTCTTCACTAGTTTGCTTTCTGTATTACTTCGAGTATGAGTGGAAAAGGAGGAAAAGCATAAAGAAGTCCCAGGGGCCAATTGTGAACTAGAGCATCCCTGGGTGACATCCCCAGATGGGGAATGAGAGCAAAGTAGCTGCTGCATTTGGTGTTCAGGTGAGTGGCATATAGAATGCAGCAAGGCTGGCCCCATTTGTGAAAGATCTCTTTCACAACCATTGGATTCAGGGACCACTCATGAGGCATCAGAATTGCTCGGCTGAGTTTGTCCGCTATTACATTGGATTTCCCCAGGATATGCGTTGCTATCAGGAAGTGTTGAGTATCAATCGCCCATTGCCAAACTCTTGAGGCTTCTCTGCAAAGCGGGTAAGACTTGGTTCACCTCTGCTTATTTACCACATGACAGGCATGTTGTCTGACTGAATCGCAATTGTTCAGTGGGAAGGGAGCTGTGAAATTTTCTACTGCTACGTTGATTCCTTGAGCAGGATCTTTGCAGAGTGGAAAAATGTACGAGCACAGCAGAAAGGGTTTTCCCATCTTTCTCACACCTGGTCAATATATTTAACTTTAGGGCCAAACAAGGACATGCCGTCAAAAGGAGCATTGATGAACAAAGACTTAAAGGGGGCTCTGCAAAATCACACAAGCAAAATCCAAGTGTCTCTCTATTGCAATCCTTGAAGCCGCCGCTTTGATTGTTCCTTTGCCTGCATGCGAAATGTGCCTCATGGAAGAATCCGAAATTGAATTTAGGGTGGTCAACTGAGAGGTAACAGACCCCCAAATCCTCTTCAGAAATGGCTCCTGAGAGGATATCTGAAAGTTCTTTCATCAAATCCTTCTGCAGTCTGGTGAAATGTGCCAGGTAGTTCAAGGAATGTAAGGCAAAGGTTGTTGACACAAACTCGCTTCCCAAATCTATCCATTATCCAAGACTCCTTGTTGGGAGGATGGATAGAGGAAGTTTCCTCTGCTAGTTCCTTTTTTGTGGCTGCTGTCATGACCATGGGATCCACAGGCACACCTTTTGCCCAGAATGGCTTATCCTTGGGGGCAGTGATAATTTTGCCCTGTCTCCAGGGGACCAGTTCAGTGAAATCAGGGGCCTTCCATGCCCACCAAGAGAGCAACTCAATGAACTCATCAGTGAGCAGAGTTACCCAGGAAGTAGACAGGCAGTAACCAAAGCCCTTCAGGTACACAGATTCCTCACAGGACTGGTGCAGTTCCAATCTCCTCTCTGCTTATGGATTTCTAGGATGTCTTTCAAATGAGACATCATCAGGAGGTGACCTTGGGGATCCTTTGCCCTCATCAAAATCAGTGTCTTCTGTGATAAATTCTTCTTGAGAATCCCAGCGTTTTCTCTTGCACTTCTTAGGGACCTCCTCAGTGGGGTGCTCTGGGGAGGTATTTGAAGAAGAGGGGGCACCTTGCTGGGAAACCTGAGGATTTGGTACTCTCTGTCCCAGAGGAGGCAATGGTTGCGGTTTCTAGCAAAAATGTGATAAGCTGGCTGTTTCAAGAGGGAAGGAACCAGATGATGCAGATATGGCTCTCTCTCCATAGGCTTGAAAGAAGATTCCCCCACAGAGAAGGAAAGGATCCCAGATCAGAGAGGGCAGATCTTGTAGCTGTAGTGCCTCCACCCCCAAGGAGGTGCCTCCCGAGGCAGAAGCTGGAGCTGAACTGATCCATGCCAAAGCCTCGAGATGCAGAGACAGCTCTAAAAAAACAGGAGTTGACTCCAGCCCCTTGGAAACAGGGACAGATACTGCTCCAAGAGGTCTCCGGTTCAGACTGAACCGAAGAACTCTGAGAAATTGCTGGATTCAGAGGGGATTATGTCTTTGGATCAGATGTAGCTCAGAAGCCTCCTGCAAAGTTAGAGGAGAAATTAAAGGAGGGGTAGTTGAAGACTGAATTCCTTCACCCATGGGGTAAGAACGAAGGTGTTCCCTATCACACCTTGCACCCAGAGAATTTTCACCAATCTCTCTACATCATCTTCAGGAAGACTTCTGGAGGAACATGTGGACATGACAGAGATTGATCTGGGTCTTTCCATGAAAGGAGAAGGAAGTTTGTCTGGAAATGGGTCTACTGTAGGTGAATATCGAGTCCTAGGTATAAAAGATGTAGTGGTTGATGAATCTAACTTGAGACGTCACTTCTGAAGAACTCGGCACCAAAACATGTCTTTTATCTTTAAGTATTGGAACCGAAAACAAGGCTGGATCTGAAGACCAACTGGTAGTACTCTTTGGTTTCGATGATTCTGGAGCCGAAGGCTTGGACAATTTAGTTCTCAGATCCAAAGGAGAAGACAGAATCAAAACTCTTGTCTTCTTCAAGCTGGGAACCGATGGAGAAAACAGAGTTGAAGAACTTCTCTTCTTAGCTTTCTCTGAGGCCTTAGAGGAGGAAAAGGAGGCAGGACTAGAAACATCAGATTTGACTTTTTGTTTTTCTTTAGTTAAAAAAAATTCCAGATATGGCTTCCCTGAAAGAGGATGGAAGAAGTCCTTTCAGAATCAATGTGTTTTTTTCTCTCTAAAAGAGAACGATGGCTTAAAGAGAGGCAAATGGAGCAGCCCTCTTGAAGATGGAAGAGTCCCAAACAATATACACAGAGACTTAGTCAGAATATGGAATTTTGTGACCACATTTCTCACAGTCCTTAAAGCCAGCCAGGCCTTTTTCTTTATTCACCACTTGAAGAAGCAACCACACACACGCACGTGCGCACTCTCTCTCTCTCCACACCAAGTTCAGAAGAGACAGAAAGAGAAATAACTATGATATGTTAAGGCTACACAGTGTAGAGGAGACAAACATATCAACGATGATATTCTTACAACCACATGAAAGTGTAGAGGAAATGTAAAGATAGGTTTAAAAAAGGGGATACCAGCAATAGTATCAGACAGTACTAACGTACAAAAGGATAAGGTTTTTTAATAAAAGAATAAGGAAAAGTAAGGCTTATGATGGAAGGAAAAAAAATAAATCACTTGTGTGCCTCAAGAGGAAACAACACCACGTCTAACTGGGTTGGGAGGGTGGCCTAATGGTTAAGGTGTTTGCCTTACAAACACCAGGTGCAGGGTTTGAGTCTCACAAGGGATAATTGGCTAGGCTTAAAATGGCTCGCAAGGACAGTTAGCTTGGTACTAATCTATGAACCTATTAATCTATGAACCTAAGAACAAAGCGGCAAACAAGATCTTGGGTAATTAGGATAGGTGCACTGGGGATAAGGGATGAGCTCAACAGTTTTTTGGTTCACACGAGTCACTGTAGTGGCAGAGTCGGCTACAAGGATTGGAACTGAATCCACAGGTTGAGAACAGAATAAAAACTGACATCAGATCAAGTTATTCATTCTTACAATAGTATTAGAAAAAGACATTTCAGGAAAAGAATTTGAAGAATAACTTTCCTTAGATTCAAAGTCCCCATTTTGAAAATAGAAGACTTGAGAAGCACACTCCAAATGGGAATCCGTATATGTTCAAGAGGAAAATCATCTCCATTTAAAGAGGAGGAGAGGACTCCGTAATCCTTAGCAAAGTCTAGACTTGGGTTTTGGGGTGAGAAAACTTATAGCTGGGTTTCCTTTTTTTTTTTCTGAGAAACCCTAGAAAGTGCTCATAAAAGGAATAAAGCTCCTGAGTGTGGCTTAGCAGAAGAGCATCCTGCATTCTCCTCCCTGATGCTGGCAATGGTGGTTCTCCCTTTTCAAACACCTGCAACTTAACATCTGCGAGAAAGTACAGTTTTGTACCTACCATAAATGTAGATGTTCGAGGATTCCCTTGCTGCAGTCCTGACTATTGGGTATAGTCCGCGTCCCAGTCGGCCCGAATACCAGAGTATAAGGCTGACGTCGGTCATGGCGCCTTAGACTGACGTCAGTACGTCAGGGTACTAATGCGCATGACCGACGTCATTTCCTCAGTCTTTTCTTGCCCCAGATGTCAGAAGACCCAAAAAGACAAGTCGCAAAAACAACCTGCACCAATAAACATGTACAATATATACAGTAATATATATACAAAAAATATAAGCATGTAAAGGCACCTACACAACCACCCTGAAACACAGAGGGAAGGAGGAGGGTAAATTGGACTGCAGCAAGGGAATCCTCGAACATCTACATTTATGGTAGGTACAAAACTGTACTATGTTCTTCGTCTTCCCTTGCTGCAGTCCTGACTATTGGGTAGAATCCCAAAGCAGAGGTAAGGGAGGCTGGCAAATTATAAAGTAGCAGGAGCTGACAACATGCCTTGTAAAACAGCTGTGGCAAAACCAGCTCTAGACTTAGAGTATATAGGCAGGTGATAATGCCTAGAGAAAGTATGCACTGAACTCCAAGTAGCTGCTTCCAGAATATCCTTAGTTGCCACCCCTTAGAAATGCTGTTGAAGTGGCAGTAGCCCTAGTGGAATGAGGCCTAATCCCAGCTGGAACCTCTTTGCCATGATGGGAATAACAAAATGCAATGCAAAAAGCCAATCCACCTAGAAATAGTTTGTTTTGACACAGGTTTGCCCTGTGAACTTAAAGCAAAAGAAACAAGTAACTGCTGAGACTGCCTAAAATCTTTAGTCCTGCTCAAATAATAACGCAATTGCCTGTGTACATCTAAAGTGTGCAAAATCTTTTCCCCTTTATTTTGAGGATCTGCAAAAACGTAGGCAAATGAATAGTTTGGTTTAAAGCCACACTAGAAACCACCTTAGGCATAAAGGAAGGATTAATACGTAATGATACCCTGTCCTTATGGAAAATCAAAAGGGCTCTACTGCCATAAGGGCCTGCAACTCAGACACCCTTCTTGCAGAAGTAATAGCCAACAGAAAAGCCGTCTTCCATGACAAATATTTCAATTCAGCAGTAGCTGCGGCTCAAAAGGTTGTAGAGTAAGTTTTCCAACACAAAATTGAGATCCCAAGCAGGAGTAGGAGCTCTACGTGGGGTCTTATATTCTTTGCCCCTCTAAGAAACTGCTTGAACAAAGGATGCGAAAACAAAGGTGGGTCACAATCATAGTGAGCTGAAATTGCTGCAGCATGAATCTTTATGGAAGAGAAAGACAAACCTTTGTCCAATAACTCAGTAAGATATTGAAGAGCCACACTCAAATTAGGCTCTGAAATCTCCAAATTCTTTGCTGTACACCAAAATAAAAATCTCTTCCATTTTCTGCATTACACTCTCCTAGTACTAGGCCTTCTAGCTTCCATAATCACATTTAAAACTTGTTGAGGAAGCTGAGACCTTCCATGTTTCAACACAGAATATGCCAAGCTGTGAGATGGAGAGATTGAAGCTTGACATTGAGCAGATGACCGTCCTTCTGAGATAACAGATGAGGAATCAGAGGTAAAGGCCATGGAGGCTTCTTTACAAGACTCCTTAGAAGTGGGTACCAGTGTTGCCGAGGCCAATCTGGAGCTATCAAAATCATCCTTGGCCTGTCCTGTCTGACCTTTAGTAATACCTTTGGAAGAAGAGGTAGAGGTGGAAAAGCATAGACATGAAGGTTTTTCCAACTGAAAGACAGAGCATCCACTTTCCAAGCTGTGTGATGAAACCCCTTTGTGCAATACTTTGGCAGCTGGTGGTTTAGTGGAGAAGCGAACAGATCTATGTCTGGAGTTCCCATGACACTGTCAATTTCTGAAATACATGAAGATCAGTTTCCACTGTGGGGATCCATGATTTGTCTGCTTAATACATCTGCTAGGAGTTCTGTGCTCCTGGCAGAAACCTTGCCTGAAGAGTCAGTTGCAGGCTTAGCAGTCTCCCATAAAATCATTGCTTGCCTGCATAGAGGATAAGAATGTGTTCCCCTTGCTTGTTGATGTACCACATGACAGTTGTGTTGTCTGTTAGAATCAACACCTGCCCTGGAAGAAGTAACTCCTTGGAAGCCATCAATGCAAACTGGACTGCTAACATCTCCTTCATGTTGATATGTAGATGCTGTAGTCTGGCAGGCCACTTGTCTTGTATCCACTTTCCATTTAGATGAGCTCCCCAAGCAGTGTCCGAGGCATCTCTCGTTAAAATCTGACTAAGCCTCTGGCGGGTCACAGAGAGTCCCTTGTTTAGGTGACATTCCTGAGCCCACCACAAGAATTCCTTTTGAAGGCAAGGTATTATTTGAATGACAGTGTCCAAATCTTGGCAGTGCTGTGTCCATACATTTGTGAGATACCATTGCAGCTTCCTCATATGCAGTTTGGCATTGGGAAGCACCAGAATACAAGATGCCATGAACCCTAATGCTTGAAGGACTGTCCTTGCAGTCAGCACGGACTGATGAGATAGTTGATGGAAGTAAAGTGACAGACTCTTTTGTTTGTCCGGGGTTAAAAAGGCCATCTGGGCTGCTGTATTCAGTCTCACACCCAGAAAGCACATGTCTTGAGAGGGTACTAGACTGGACTTTATTTCGTTCACAGAATACCCTAGGCATCTTAGCACTGCTATGACATATTCAAGATGCTGTAGAAGGTGTTCTTTTTCTTGAGCCAGAATCAGGCAGTCGTCCAAGTATGAGTGGAAAAGGAGGAAAAGCATAAAGAAGTCCCAGGGGCCAATTGTGAACTAGAGCATCCCTGGGTGACATCCCCAGATGGGGAATGAGAGCAAAGTAGCTGCTGCATTTGGTGTTCAGGTGAGTGGCATATAGAATGCAGCAAGGCTGGCCCCATTTGTGAAAGATCTCTTTCACAACCATTGGATTCAGGGACCACTCATGAGGCATCAGAATTGCTCGGCTGAGTTTGTCCGCTATTACATTGGATTTCCCCAGGATATGCGTTGCTATCAGGAAGTGTTGAGTATCAATCGCCCATTGCCAAACTCTTGAGGCTTCTCTGCAAAGCGGGTAAGACTTGGTTCACCTCTGCTTATTTACCACATGACAGGCATGTTGTCTGACTGAATCGCAATTGTTCAGTGGGAAGGGAGCTGTGAAATTTTCTACTGCTACGTTGATTCCTTGAGCAGGATCTTTGCAGAGTGGAAAAATGTACGAGCACAGCAGAAAGGGTTTTCCCATCTTTCTCACACCTGGTCAATATATTTAACTTTAGGGCCAAACAAGGACATGCCGTCAAAAGGAGCATTGATGAACAAAGACTTAAAGGGGGCTCTGCAAAATCACACAAGCAAAATCCAAGTGTCTCTCTATTGCAATCCTTGAAGCCGCCGCTTTGATTGTTCCTTTGCCTGCATGCGAAATGTGCCTCATGGAAGAATCCGAAATTGAATTTAGGGTGGTCAACTGAGAGGTAACAGACCCCCAAATCCTCTTCAGAAATGGCTCCTGAGAGGATATCTGAAAGTTCTTTCATCAAATCCTTCTGCAGTCTGGTGAAATGTGCCAGGTAGTTCAAGGAATGTAAGGCAAAGGTTGTTGACACAAACTCGCTTCCCAAATCTATCCATTATCCAAGACTCCTTGTTGGGAGGATGGATAGAGGAAGTTTCCTCTGCTAGTTCCTTTTTTGTGGCTGCTGTCATGACCATGGGATCCACAGGCACACCTTTTGCCCAGAATGGCTTATCCTTGGGGGCAGTGATAATTTTGCCCTGTCTCCAGGGGACCAGTTCAGTGAAATCAGGGGGCCTTCCATGCCCACCAAGAGAGCAACTCAATGAACTCATCAGTGAGCAGAGTTACCCAGGAAGTAGACAGGCAGTAACCAAAGCCCTTCAGGTACACAGATTCCTCACAGGACTGGTGCAGTTCCAATCTCCTCTCTGCTTATGGATTTCTAGGATGTCTTTCAAATGAGACATCATCAGGAGGTGACCTTGGGGATCCTTTGCCCTCATCAAAATCAGTGTCTTCTGTGATAAATTCTTCTTGAGAATCCCAGCGTTTTCTCTTGCACTTCTTAGGGACCTCCTCAGTGGGGTGCTCTGGGGAGGTATTTGAAGAAGAGGGGGCACCTTGCTGGGAAACCTGAGGATTTGGTACTCTCTGTCCCAGAGGAGGCAATGGTTGCGGTTTCTAGCCAAAATGTGATAAGCTGGCTGTTTCAAGAGGGAAGGAACCAGATGATGCAGATATGGCTCTCTCTCCATAGGCTTGAAAGAAGATTCCCCCACAGAGAAGGAAAGGATCCCAGATCAGAGAGGGCAGATCTTGTAGCTGTAGTGCCTCCACCCCCAAGGAGGTGCCTCCCGAGGCAGAAGCTGGAGCTGAACTGATCCATGCCAAAGCCTCGAGATGCAGAGACAGCTCTAAAAAAACAGGAGTTGACTCCAGCCCCTTGGAAACAGGACAGATACAGCTGCAAGAGGTCTCCGGTTCAGACTGAACCAAGAACTCTGAGAAATTGCTGGATTCAGAGGGGATTATGTCTTTGGATCAGATGTAGCTCAGAAGCCTCCTGCAAAGTTAGAGGAGAAATTAAAGGAGGGTAGTTGAAGACTGAATTCCTTCACCCATGGGGTAAGAACGAAGGTGTTCCCTATCACACCTTGCACCCAGAGAATTTTCACCAATCTCTACATGATCTTCAGGAAGACTTCTGGAGGAACATGTGGACATGACAGAGATTGATCTGGGTCTTTCCATGAAAGGAGAAGGAAGTTTGTCTGGAAATGGGTCTACTGTAGGTGAATATCGAGTCCTAGGTATAAAAGATGTAGTGGTTGATGAATCTAACTTGAGACGTCACTTCTGAAGAACTCGGCACCAAAACATGTCTTTTATCTTTAAGTATTGGAACCGAAAACAAGGCTGGATCTGAAGACCAACTGGTAGTACTCTTTGGTTTCGATGATTCTGGAGCCGAAGGCTTGGACAATTTAGTTCTCAGATCCAAAGGAGAAGACAGAATCAAAACTCTTGTCTTCTTCAAGCTGGGAACCGATGGAGAAAACAGAGTTGAAGAACTTCTCTTCTTAGCTTTCTCTGAGGCCTTAGAGGAGGAAAAGGAGGCAGGACTAGAAACATCAGATTTGACTTTTTGTTTTTCTTTAGTTAAAAAAAATTCCAGATATGGCTTCCCTGAAAGAGGATGGAAGAAGTCCTTTCAGAATCAATGTGTTTTTTTCTCTCTAAAAGAGAACGATGGCTTAAAGAGAGGCAAATGGAGCAGCCCTCTTGAAGATGGAAGAGTCCCAAACAATATACACAGAGACTTAGTCAGAATATGGAATTTTGTGACCACATTTCTCACAGTCCTTAAAGCCAGCCAGGCCTTTTTCTTTATTCACCACTTGAAGAAGCAACCACACACACGCATGCACTCTCTCTCCACACCAAGTTCAGAAGAGACAGAAAGAGAAATAACTATGATATGTTAAGGCTACACAGTGTAGAGGAGACAAACATATCAACGATGATATTCTTACAACCATGAAAGTGTAGAGGAAATGTAAAGATAGGTTTAAAAAAGGGGATACCAGCAATAGTATCAGACAGTACTAACGTACAAAAGGATAAGGTTTTTTAATAAAAGAATAAGGAAAAGTAAGGCTTATGATGGAAGGAAAAAAAATAAATCACTTGTGTGCCTCAAGAGGAAACAACACCACGTCTAACTGGGTTGGGAGGGTGGCCTAATGGTTAAGGTGTTTGCCTTACAAACACCAGGTGCAGGGTTTGAGTCTCACAAGGGATAATTGGCTAGGCTTAAAATGGCTCGCAAGGACAGTTAGCTTGGTACTAATCTATGAACCTATTAATCTATGAACCTAAGAACAAAGCGGCAAACAAGATCTTGGGTAATTAGGATAGGTGCACTGGGGGGATAAGGGATGAGCTCAACAGTTTTTTGGTTCACACGAGTCACTGTAGTGGCAGAGTCGGCTACAAGGATTGGAACTGAATCCACAGGTTGAGAACAGAATAAAAACTGACATCAGATCAAGTTATTCATTCTTACAATAGTATTAGAAAAAGACATTTCAGGAAAAGAATTTGAAGAATAACTTTCCTTAGATTCAAAGTCCCCATTTTGAAAATAGAAGACTTGAGAAGCACACTCCAAATGGGAATCCGTATATGTTCAAGAGGAAAATCATCTCCATTTAAAGAGGAGGAGAGGACTCCGTAATCCTTAGCAAAGTCTAGACTTGGGTTTTGGGGTGAGAAAACTTATAGCTGGGTTTCCTTTTTTTTTTTCTGAGAAACCCTAGAAAGTGCTCATAAAAGGAATAAAGCTCCTGAGTGTGGCTTAGCAGAAGAGCATCCTGCATTCTCCTCCCTGATGCTGGCAATGGTGGTTCTCCCTTTTCAAACACCTGCAACTTAACATCTGCGAGAACGTGCCTACCTTGTGGTCATTAGTAGCTTCTCCAGGGAGCAACACCAGAGAGAGAGAGACAAAGAATGACTGGTCAGAGGAACAGAGAGAAAAGTTAAAGGGTCCAAGGAAAGTACAGTTCTGTAACTTACTACAAATGTAGATGTTAGAGTGCATTCACTGTTACAGTCCTGACTGTTGTGATTTCCTATTGCGAAAGCCATTGGCCAGCCCGACTGCCAGAGAAAATGTTTTTTGCCTACCAGGCTGGCGGGATGTCCTAACCAATGTCAGTACACTCCGGTATAAAGGGAGCCAGCCTGTGTTATCACTTCAGTATTTTCTTGAGCCCTTCTAGGAAGAGCCCAAAGTGTACCATACATGAACCAAGGTGGGGGGACCTATACCAGGATAGTCTGGGGTAGTGTCCCATGGCTACTTTAGTTTATTTCTTACAGTCTACCTAGTAGGCGGAGGGGTAGGAGGGAGGGAAAGAAGACTGCAACAGTGATTATAGTCAAACATACACATTTATGTTAAGTGTACACAACTGCACTATGTTCTTCATCTTTCACTGTTGCAGTCCTGACTTTTGGGTAGATTCCCAAAGCTTTACTGAGGGTGGAAGGTGATCATGGAGAAGACAGGATTCCCTGCAGGACTTCAGATGCAAATCCTGCTCTAGACTTAGAAAAGTCTGCCAGGTGGTAGTGCCTTGGGAAGGTATGCACAGAAGCCCACGTGGCTGCCTCCAAAATGTCTTTAGTGGGGACCCCCTTAAAGAAAGCTACAGAAGTAGATGTAGTCATAATTGAGTGTACCTAATCAAACCAGGGCTTTTTGTCATGATGGCTGTTAAAGGAAGAAATGCAGTGGGATATCCACGTGAAAATTATCTGTTTAGAAGCTGGCTTTCCTTCAGAGCCTGGGGCAAAGGTTATAAACAGCTAGTCTGATTTCCTCGATTATTTTTGTCCTGTCTAGGTACAACCATAGCATTCTGTATACATCCAAAGAGTGGAGTACTCTTTCCCCTCTGTTCTGAGGGGTGGGAATGAAGGTAGGTAGATGAATGGCCTGATTTAGAGAGACATTCATGACTACCATAGGCATGAAAGGAGGGTTAGTTCTGAGGGAGACCCTGTCTTTGTGGAAGATAATGAAAGGTTTCATGCCATTAGGGCCTGCAACTCTGATACCCTCCTGGCTGAAGTGATAGCCTGTAGTAGGGCAGTTCTCAAAGTAAGAAACTTTAAAAAAGCATTTGCTGCAGGCTCAAAAGGAGGCAAAGTCAATTTTTCTAAGACATAACTGAAGTCCCATGGAGGGATAGGTTTCCTCCTAGTAGGCCTAAATGTGAATGACACCCCTAAACAACTGTTTCTGCAGTGGGTATGAAAAGATAGGAGGAAGTGCAGGGATGTGAGGCATGTATTTTAATGGAGGAATAAGAGCCCTTTATCCACCCGACTGGCCAGGTACTCCCAAGATGGTTGAAGTGTTAACTGAATTTGGTTCAAGATGGTGTTTCTGGTACCAAATAGAGACTCTTTTCTACCTGGCTGAGCAAGATTTTCTAGTGCTACGCCTTCTAGACTCTTAGAATGCTTTGCAACTGCTGACTTAAGCTGGTATTGCAGTTGGGTGCTGTAGCTTTATCCAGGCTGAAAGGCTGAGAGTTGGGGTGCACAACCCTCCCCTTGTTCTGGATGGGGCGGTCTACCTCTGAGGTAACAGCCAAGGTTTGACTGGTGAGCTTCAGGAGGAGTGGAAACCAATATTTTCTGGACAAGTTATGTGCCATCAGTATGGCCCTTGGGCACTCTTCCCTTATCTTTAGAAGGACTTGAGGCAGAAGAGGCAAGGGGGTAAGGCGTAAATGAAGAGGTGAGTCCATGGGAAGGAGAAGGCATCTGTTCTCCATGCAGATGTTTGAATTGCCCTAGTACATAATTTTTTCAGGTGAACATTGTCTTTGCTGGCAAACAGGTCCACCTGTGGGACTCCCCCATTTCTGAGTTATGCTGAGAAAGTTCCCAATGCAGATGCCATTCATGGGGGTCAGTCAATTTTCTACTGAGGTGACCTGCTAGAGTATTTGTTCTCCTGGCAGATATTGTGCTGAGGTGTAGCCCTAGAGAGTGTGCAGTCTTCCAGACTTGTATGACTAGATGGCACAGAGCATAAGAATGCGTGCCCCCTGCCTGTGTATGTACCACATGACTGTGATATTGTCACTCTGTGCTACCAGGACTCCTAGTATCCATTTTTTTGAAGGTCAGTAAACCTTTCTGAACTGCCATAAGTTCTTTCCAATTTATGCGTTTCTTCCTGTACTGTGTCCTTGGGTTTTGAGGTGTTGGACATGGGCTCCCAAGGCTATACCCGAAGCATCCATGGTGAGAGTTTAGCCCTGGACTGTGAATCTGAGGGACTGGTCCTGATTTTGGGTGCAAGTCTATACCCACCATGCAAACTCTTGTTTGAGTCAAGGTATCGGGTGCATTTCGGTGTCCAGCGACTGACAGCTCTGGCACCACACATTCTTCAGGTACCACTGAAACTTCATGTGGCAGCCTGGCTAGGAGCACCATAAGGATACAAGATGCCATGTACCCCAGTGCTCTGAGGAATTCTCTGAATGTGATGCAATATTTTTCCTGGACATTTTGGAAGTAGTCTGTCAAAAAGGTGACTGACTGGTGGGAGGAAGGCCCTCTGAAGTGGAGTCCAGGAGTGTCCCTAGGAAAACTGTTGGTTGAGACAGTGATGGATTTTTTTGAGGTTTAGTGTGAACCCCAGGGAAGTCAGGAGATCCTGTGCAAATTTCAGGTCCTTGTGGATCGTTGACAGATTTGCGGGCTTGTATCAGGCAGTAGTCCAGGTAGAGGTAAATCTGGACCCCTTTGGTCCTGCAGAAAACAATAACAGGAGACAAGCACTTTGTGAAAACCCTTGGAGAGGTAAACAATCCAAAGCGCACTGTTGAAAACTGATAGTGACTGGAGCTAGCTCTGAAGAGAAGAAAGCTTTTGTGCGACTTTTGTATGGGAATGTGCAAAAAGACATCTTTTAGGTCTATTGAGACCTTGAAGGCCTGAAGAGTTGTTATTGGTAGTAATTTTTGAAGGGTCACATTTTGAATTTTGACACCAAAGAAACTGATTTAAGTTGGACAGGTCTAGTATGGGATGTCAAGAACCTTCCTTTCTGGGGACTAGGAATAGCCTTGAGTAAAACCTTATCACTTTTTTGTTCTTCTGGAACTGGCTCTACAGGTCCCTGGGAGCAAAGAATGTTTGTTCGATTGCCTGTGATTTCTGAGTTTGAGGTACATCTGGGTAACCGGAGCATTTTAAAGACTCTTTGAAAGCCAATTTGCAACCATTTGAAATAATGTCAAGAACCCACTGATCTGAAGTTATGTGGGTCCAAGCTTAGATGGAAAAGTGAAAACTTCCTCCTAGTTTTGGGGTGGGCATGGAAGGCAGAAGCAATTAGAGTCATAATTCTCTGGCGAGGGCTTGTGGCCTGGAACTTCCTTGCCTGTGAGTTTCAGAAAGCCACTGTTTTGATCTTTACTACACAGGTTTTTGCCTGGGGGTTCTTGCCCCTCTCAGGCTCTCTGTTTACTCCTAGGTTGGGGTGGGAAAGGACCAATGCTTAGCAGAGAAGTTCCTCCACTTGCAGAAAGTCCTTTACCATTTGCATAGACTTAGCCTTGTCCTCCATCCATCTTTTTAAGGAATGCTTCTGCATTAGGGTCAAAGAGGCAGTCTTTATCAGGGGGGTGCATCCAAAATGTTAGCCTTTACATGATCAAGTAGAGATTACCTCCTAAGTCAAGCATGGCTCCTAACTACTGATCCAGTGCCACTGCCATGCAGGAGGCCTCCATGGCATTATACTCAGTGCAGGGAACGTTAAGTACCTGGAAACTAGAGTGGCACAGGTCTAAAATCTCCTTGGAAAGATTTTTTATCCTCTAGGGCGGATATCTTTTGCTTAAGTTGACCAAGAATGGTTTGCTGGTATTTGATCATGTGGAATTGACAGCTGAGGGCCCTCAGAGTGGCTGAAGTGCATACTTTATTCCCAAACCTATCAAAGGCCCTACTTTCTTTGTTCATAGGCAATTGATTCCTGGAGGAACTGACTCTAGCCCTTTTAGGCCTTGGAGTGACCACTTCCAGGTCAGCAGAGGGGTTCAGAAACAGATATTTATGGGAGTATTGTACCCTGTAGAACCTGTCTGGTTTTCTAGGGGGAGGGAGTCAAGATTTAAAGTAGCATCTTGGAAAACATTCTCCACCGCTTCCAAAATGGGTAAAATAGCTAAGGGTTTGTGTTCAGGGAGGCCAAAAACTCCTTAACTCTCTTTTTGGCCTGGGGAATTCTTGTACCTCCCACTGAAAATGTATTCTCATAGCATGGAGTCTCTCTCCAAAGGCAAGATAGTACAGTTGTGTACCTACCATAAATGTGGATGTTCGAGTGTATTCACTGTTGCAGTCATTACACTTGGGTTACCCTCTGGCAGGCTACCCGCAGTCGGCCTGAATTCCAAAGTCCTGGTCCGGCGTCTGTTGCTGTCGCCTCTTCCCTGACGTCAGTGCGCCAGGGGTATATAAGATGCAGCCGACGCCATTTTCATCAGTTTTTCTTGCCCCAGATGTCAGGTGCCCCCAAAAGGGTAGGCTAAAAACATTGCTTATAAAAAGCATACACTAAAATAAACAATACCTTCATCTACAAGCAAATACACCACATAGGTTGTATAGAACAGAGAAGTACAGATAAGTCCCAGCAAAGAAAGGGGGATGTTGGGTGGGTAACCTGGACTGCAACAGTGAATACACTCGAACATCTACATTTATGGTAGGTACACAACTGTACTATGTTCGTGTTTCACTGTTGCAGGCATTACACTTGGGTTGAATCCCAAAGCTGAGGTTGGGCGGTTGGGTCTAAATAGGATTAGGAGTGGCTATGAGGCCCTGCAGAACAGCAGTGGCAAAGCCTGCTCTGGATTTAGAGTAAAGAGGTAAGTGGTAGTACTTGGTAAAAGTGTGCACTGAACTCCAAGTTGCAGCCTCCAAATTTCCTTGGTTGGTACTCCTCTGAGAAAGGCTGCTGCCCTGGTCAAATGTGGCCTAATTCCCTTAGGCACTGATTTGCCATGCTGTGCATAGCAGAAACGAATGCAGTGTCCTATCCATTTTGAAATAGTCTGCTTTGAGATAGCCTTTCCTTGTGATCCTGCAGCAAATGCCACTAAAAGTTGCTCAGTCTTTCTGAAAGTTTTAGTTTTGTCCAAGTAGAAGCGTAGCTGCCTGTGTATGTCCAAAGAATGCAGAAATCTCTCCCCTTTATTCTGGGGATTTGGATAAAAAGTAGGCAAATGAATAGTTTCGTTAAGAGCCACACTGGATACTACCTTTGGCATAAATGTTGGGTTTTGTCCTTAGAAACCCTGTCCTGATGGAAAATGATAAAGGGTTCCACTGCCATTAATGCTTGTAACTCTGAGACTCTTCTTGTTGAAGTTATTGCTAGGAGCAGAGCTGTTTTCCATGATAAGAATTTTATCTCAGCTGTATTGGCTGGCTCAAAAGGAGGCAGAGTGAGCTTTTCCAAGACAAAATTGAGGTCCCATGTAGGTATCGGTGCTCTCCTTGGGGGTCTTATGTTTTTAGCCCCTCTGAGGTACTGCCTTAGCAGTGGATGTGAAAAAATAGGAGGTTCCGTATCGTAATGAGCTGAAATGGCAGAGGCACGGATCTTAATTGATGAGAAGGATAGGCCTTTGTCCAGTTAGGTATTGTAAAATCTGAGGAATATTTGGAGCAAGCGGTTCAATTTCTTGTGCCCGATTCCAAGCACAGAATCTCTTCCATTTTTCTGCATAAGATTTTCTGGTGCTGGACCTCCTGGCTTCCAAAATGACATCCATAACTGCTTGAGAGAGAGGTGGGTTTTGAGTGGTTATATTATTCGCCATGCAGCCAGATTTAAGGTTCTGAGTTGGCTGTGCAGGATCTGATTGTTTTGTTGGGTCAGAAGTTGAGGAATTTGAGGTAAAGTGCAGGCTGGGCCTTGAGACAAGCTCTTTAGGATTGGATACCAGTGCTGGTGTGGCCAGTCTGGGGCAGTCAGAATCATTTTTGGCTTCTCTTGTCTGACCTTTAGGAGTATCTTGGGGAGGAGAGGCAGTGGAGGAAAGGCATAAACTGTCAGATTTTTCCAGCTGAATGATAGAGCATTCACCTTCCATGCTTGTGTGTGACAAATCCTTGTGCAGAATCTCTGTAGTTGGCAGTTTTGAGGGGAGGCAAATAGATCTATGTCCGGGCATCCCCATTTCCTTGTTATCATGTTGAAGACTTGTGGATCTAGTTTCCACTCGTGAGGGTCCATGAGGTTTCTGCTTAGTTCGTCTGCCAGAGTATTTGTTTTTCCTGGCAGGAATTGTGCCTGCAGATGCACTTGATAGGTCAATGCTGTGTTCCACAAAGTCATGGCTTGCCTGCCGAGGGGGTAGGAATGTGTGCCCCCTTGTTTATGTGCCACATGACTGTAGCATTGTCAGTCTTTAGCAATAGTTGTCCTGGATGGAGTAAATCCTTGAAGGCTGTCAGGGCATTCTGTACAGCTAGCATCTCTTTTTGATTGATATGAAGATGCATTTGGCTTGCGGGCCACGTGCCCTGAATACATTTTCCTGCCATGTGTGCCCCCCAGGCATAATCCGATGCATCTGTTGTTAGTGTCTGCCTGGCTGTGGGTAAAGTGAATGGCTGTCCCTTGTTGTGGTGACAGGCCAGTGCCCACCATTGAAACTCTTGTTGCAGGCAGGGAATGAGAGTAATTACTGTTTCCAGGCTGTGGCAATGTTGAGTCCAAACACTTTTTAGATACCATTGTAGCTTCCTCATATGCAGTCTTGCATATGGAATTAGCAGAATGTAGGATGCCATGAAGCCCAAAGCCTGCAGAATTTTTCTTGAAGGTAACTGGGTTTTTGTTGCCATCATTTGGAAGTAATGAGTCAGTTGCCTTTGTTTGTCTGGCGTCAGATAAGCCATCTGGGCAGTTGTATTTAAGCTTGCACCCAGGAATATTATCTCTTGAGAGGGTGCTAGTTTTGATTTATTTTCGTTTACTGTGTACCCTAGGCAAATTAGTAATCTTTTTACAAACGACAGATGCTTTAGTAGAATGTCCGTGCTCTCTACTTGAATAAGGCAGTCGTCCAAGTAGGGATATATTTGAATTCCTTTTTGTCTGCAAAATGCAATTACTGGTGCCGGGCATTTTGTGAAGACCATGGGCGCAGTAGAGAAGCCAAAGGGCAGTGCAGAGAATTGGTAGTGCATTGAGCCAGCTATGAATCTGAGGTATCTTCTGCAAGATTGCCTGATTGGGACATGCAGGTATACCTCTTTGAGGTCCAAAGTTACGAGCCAAGCCTTCTTGGCCAGCATGGGTAGAAGTTGCTGCAGTGTCACCATTTTGAATTTTGGAACGTCCAGAAAAGTATTTAGAGTAGACAGGTCCAGTACTGGTCTCCATGCTTTGTCCTTTCTGGGTACCAGAAAAAATCTTGAGTAAAATCCTTGCCCCCTGCTCTTGCTGTGGTACTCTGAATATCCCTCATGTCCATGAGAGATGAGATTTGCTTTTGTGCCTCTGCCCATTGATTGTGTGGCAGGTCTGGCATACCTTTTGCCCTTGGGAGGGTGTGAAAGTGGAACCTGTAGCCCTGAGAAACAATATTCAGTACCCATTTGTCTTGGGTGATCATGTGCCAATTTTGTGAGAAAAGTGCTAGTTTTCCCCCTAAGGGTGCTGCCAAAAGGTATGTGCTTGGCATTGGTAGTGGGAAGTCATTGGAACAGTTTCCTATATGGTTGTGATTTGTCTTCTCCGCCTTTAGAGGTTGAAGCACCCCATTGTTTAGGCCTGTATGAGCCTTGGGGCTGAGATCTGCCTCTAGGGCGTCTGTATCTGCCTCTTTGTGACTTGACACTGGAAAGGACCAATTTTTAGAAGGCCAGTTCCTACTAAATCTGGGTGGCTGAACCTGTAAGAAATCCTTTACTGTCTGCATTGATTTCGCTTTATCCTCCATTTTCTTTAACACCTCTTCTGCCTTAACACCAAACAAAGTATCATGCTGTAATGGAGCATCCAATAATTTTGCTTTAACATGATCAGGCAGACTCTGTTCCTTTAACCAAGCATGTCTTCGAATGACAGAGCCTGTAACAGCGGCCCTGCAAGAAGCCTCTAGTGAATCAAAACCACATTGCAAAGTATGCTTTCCCACTTGCTCAGCTGCATGCAATAAATCCTGCATTTCCTTGTTTTCAGGACATTCAGAGTTTGTCAGCATTTTCTGTTTTAGCAGAGACATTAGGTATTGCTGATATTTAAGCATGTGAAACTGACAGTTTAAAGCCCTTACAGCTAAAGTAGCAGAGGTGTAAACTTTTTTCCCCCATCTGTCCAGTGTTCTAGAATCCCTATCAGAGGGAACAGGGTTTTTTGCAGTGGAAGCCTTGACCCCTTTGGGACCCTGAGATATAGTTTCTAGGTCAACAGCAGGGTTTTTATAAAGAAATTTATGTGAATCTGGAACCCTGTAATACCTATCTGGCTTAACTGGTGCAGGGGGTAAAGAATCAGGAGACAGACTGGACTCAGAAAATATATCATCTACAATGTCTAGCACAGGAGGAATAGCTAGAGGTCTGTGTTGAGGCAATATAAGAAAGTCTCTGAGCCTTTTCTTGGATTCTGAGTAATCTTGGCACTCCCAGTGGAAATTCTCCCTCATGGTGTGCAGGGTTTCCCCAAAAGAATAGTCCTCAGGAGGAGAGGCTGAAGGGATAGATTCTTCAGCATCAGAGTCCTCATAGGGAGGAAGAGAATATCCCTGTTCTGAAGAGGAATCAGAAGAAATAGAAACCTGGTCAGGGGAATCATAGTCAGTATCTTGCCTAGCCCTTTTATCAGGAGGGGGATGGGAACCCCTGATCAAAGTAATTAGGTCTTCAGCCATTTTAAGCATCTGTTTCTTAGGCATGGATGACTGTCCAGGAGAATGCTGTACTTGTTTCTTTGTCTTTAAAGGTGTTTTCGACTTTGCCTTGGCTGCTGAAGTGGTCTTGATAGTAAGCTGTGTAGGTCTGAAAACACCCTCAGAAGCAGATGCCTGCTCAGCGGCTCCAGACCCATCTGAGGGAATAGTTTCCGTAGGCCTTCCAGAGGCCTAGTTGTCTCCACGTGGGAGTCGGAGGCGGCCTGTGGCTCTGAGGTGGGGGGTGTCAGGGGCTGTGAAAGCGCCTCACTGAGAAATGGCAACTGGCCTAGAAGAGGCTTCGCCGTCGGTTTTGGACCTCGGATGCCTGTCCTTTTCTTTCTCCTTGCGCTTTTTATGAACTCCGGTCGTCGGTTGTTCCGATGGCATTATATAGTTAAACCTTCAGCCAAAGTAATGTAAAGCAAAATCGAACCAACGCTTCATAGTGCGTTGGTTAAATCTAGCACAAAACCGACAACTAGCAACGTCGTGGTCAGGGCCTAGGCAAGGAATACAATAAGAATGAAAATCCTTATGAGGTATTTGCTTCCCACAAGAAATACAATTGTTAAGTTTTACTGGCATCGGTCTGGAGCAAGAAAAAGTTTCCCTAATGGGGTACTTAGCTTTATTGAAGACTTCGGATCTGAAATTCGAATTCGAAAATCTCAGGAGTCGGCCGACCGGCACTTGCGAACTGCTTTTGCTTCGGGCACCACGCGGCAAGAAAGACTTAAGAAAATGGCATCTGCTGCATCTTATATACGCCTGGCGCACTGACGTCAGGGAAGAGGCGACAGCAACCGATGCCAGACCAGGACTTTGGAATTCAGGCCGACTGCGGGTAGCCTGCCAGCAGGATAACCCAAGTGTAATGACTGCAACAGTGAAACACGATGAACATCTTCAGGAGAGGAAGCAGAGGGAAGATTTCCTCTGAATCAGATTCTTCATAGGATGTGAAAGAGGGGCCCTCCTCTGATCCAGATTCTTCAAATCAGAATCTTCTTCTTATTGCTAAGGGTCTAGCAAATATTCAGGAGGGTATCCCTTTTTCCTAGGGTTATATCCTCTGTGGTCTGTCTACCCCTTACAATGTTAATTAAGTCTTCAGCCAATCTGATGAAAACCTCTTGTGATCCCTGCAACTGGGAGCCCATAGGCCTAGCCAAATCTCTGCCAGATTGTCTTTCTTTGGGGTGGCTTTAGCCTTAGGCCTAAGACACCCTGGCACCTGACTCTCTGGGTTGAAAATACAGCAGCATAGACCTAGGCCTTGATGCGTTACAAGTCTGTAAGTGCTTGTCGTAAGCCAAAGGTATGTGCTGTACAAGTAAGAACGGACCAATGGCATGTCCTACTCCAAATGGGTCTCACCAAAGGCCTGGGTCACTGTTTCAATGGTTGAAGGGGGCTGTGAAAGTGCCTCACCTTCCTCAATAATCACAAGTCTAGTAGGAGACTCAGAGGGCACATGATTGTTGTCTGAAGACCTTAACTTATGCTTCTTTTCTTTTTTGCGCTTAGGTAATAAGAGTTTGGGACAACAGGTGGACGCCATTGGACACAACTTCATAGATTCCTATCTCAGAAATCATTCTACGAATTGGGTCCTATGCCTAACAGTTCTAGCTTTAAACCTAGCAATAGAAACGACAAATAGAGATGTAGTGGTCTGGGCCTAAACAAGTGATACAAATTGTATGGAAGTCTCTCTGTGTGGGATTTGTTTACCGCAGTGGAGATAATTTACTTTATCTGACATGAGTTAAAGAAAAAAGAAAGGACTTCCCCAATGGGTTACTTATCTGTCCGATCGCAACTCTCTGGTGTGGACCGATCAACACACTTGTACACTGCTTCAGGCTCTGGCAGCAAGAAAAGACTAAAGTGATGACACAGGCTGGCTCCCTTTATACCTGAGCATACTGATGTCAGTTAGGGTGTCTGTCAGCCTGGAAGGTGAAAAGAGTTTTCTCTGGTAGTCAGGCCGGCCAAGGGCTTTCATGGCAGGAAATCCCAACAGTCATGACTGCAACAGTGAAACACGAAGAACATCAACTAATAACCACAGGTGGGTAAACCCTGCTGTGGCCAACACTAACAGGAAGCCAGACTGAAACCAGACCCTTCCAGGTAACTTTTATTTTAGACCCAGGTCCTTGTCCTAGCTGAAAAAGTAGCTTCACAAGCAGATACTGAAGCCTACAACAGCTGGTGTTACCTTCCTACTAAAAATTCACTTTGAATTAAAACGTTTTATTGACACGGACCAAATACACCAGCCCCAGCCCCCCTCACAACACTTGTGTACAAGCAGTTTACTTTTTCTCACACATTTAAAAATAAACAAAGGAATCCCCACAGGAACCTAGGAGAGACTGTCAGCAGAGTGGTGTCACTACATCCTAGGCTGTCAGTCACTGCTGGGATCAGGATTTGAATTTTGATGGAGACTCTTGAAAATTCAAAATGCTGGAAACAGACTAGTAAGCTAGGAATTCACAGGTGGTGTGACATGCCAGCAGGTAGTCGGCCTATACAAGGCTAGGGCTAGTATGTATAAAGTACAGTTGCGTACACTTACCTAAATGTAGATGATGTATTCACTGCTGTTTTCCTGACTTATGGGATTTCCTGCTTCGGAAGCCCTTGGTCGGCCCAATTACCAGAGAAGTAAACTCCCTCCTCCCTAAACTGCCGGATGCCCTACCCTGACATCAGGATGGTTGGGTATAAAGGGAGCCAGCTGATACCATGACATCAGTTTTTTTTGTTCCTAGACTGAGGAGTCCCATAGATGAATCCTAAGCAAGGGACCAGGGTTAGAGGAGTAACTGTATAGGACAGAAAAAAATCAGGTATTGTAAGGAGAATAAGGGGATGGAGGGAAGGAAGGAAGGAAGACTGCAACAGCAAATACACTTGAACATCTACATTTAGGGTAAGTGTACACAACAGTACTATGTTCTTTGTGCTTCAATGGTGCAGTCCTGACTTATGGGATGATTCCCAAATCTGAGATTAGGGTGGAAGGTGCCTTAATGGGAAGAGAGGATGCCCTGCAAGATGACAGTGGCAAATCCTGCTCTGGACTTGGAGAAGGCTGACAAGTGGTAGTGCCTGGTAAAGATATACACCAATGACCAGGTAGCTGCTTCCAAAATGCCTTTGGTGGGTATTCCCCTCAGGACAGCAGTGAAGGTAGAAGGTGCCCAGATGAGTGTATCCTAACAGATTCAGGGGGCTTTCTGCTGTAGGTGTAACAAAAGGAAATACATTGGGAGATCCACTTGGAGATAGTTTGTTTGGAGACTGGTTTTCTTTCACAGCCCGAGGCAAAGGAAACAAACAGTTTTGATTTTCTCAAAGTCATAGTCAAGGTAGTAGCAAATTTGCCTGTGTACATCCAAGGAGTGAAGGATTCTTTCCCGTGGTTCTGTGGCTTAGGGACGAAGGTAGGCAACTGTATGGCTTGGTTCAGGGAAGTGTCCATGACCATCATGGGCATAAAGGAAGGATAAGTTCCAAGTGAAACTCTGTCTGGGTGGAAGATTAGAAAGGGTCCCTCTGTCATGAGGACTTGCAACTCAGAGACCCCCTTAGCTGAGGTGATAGCCAGTAAAACGGCAGTCTTCCAGGTCAAGAATTTTAAACCAGCTGAAGCAGCTGGTTCAAAGGGGGATAAGGTCAATTTTTCTACAACAAAGTTGAGGTCCCAAGGAGGAGTGAGCTGCTTCCTGGGAGGTCTGATGTGCAGCACTCCCTTAGGAACAGATTCATTAGGGGGTGGGAAAAGATAGGAGAAAGAGTAGGGATGTGGGCTGAAATGGCAGAAGTGTGAACTTAATGGATGAGAAGGACAGGCCTTTGTCCACCAAGATAGCCAGGTACTCCAAAATGGCTGAAATGCTGGTTGAGACAGGGTTGAAGCTTCATTGCGGAGACCAAACAGAGAATCTTTTCCACTTGGCAGAGGAAGTTTTCCTAGTGCCGGGTCTTCCAGACTTTGAGGACATTAAGCACTCGGGGATTGCTCAGGGTAGAATTCTAATGAATTATCCAGGCAGAGAGTCAGAGTGTGCAGGTTGCAGTGCACAAACGTCCTGTTTGCCTTAGTCAGCAGATCCACTCTCTGGGGTAAGTGCCAAGGTTTTCTTTGGTCAAACTCAGTAGCAGGGAGTACACAGTGCCATCTGGGCCAGTCTGGAACTATCAGGATGACCCTTGGTCTTTCTTCCCCGATTTTTAGGAGGAGAGGTAGGGAAGGAAATGCTCAAAGAAACTGGTGGCTCCAGAGGAAGGAAAAGGCATCTGTTCTCCAGGTTTTGTGAAGCCTGCTCCTGAAACAGAATCTTTTTTAACTGAGCATTTTCTTCAGTTGCACAGAGGTCTATTTGAGGGGATCCCCACTTCTGGACTATACTGAGAAATATTTCCCAATGCAGCTGCCATTCATGGGGATACATTAAGTATTTGATGAGGCAGTCTGACAGAGTATTCTACACCCCAGGAAGGTCCAACCCCATAGAACTGGCTCTCTTAGATCTGCACTGCAAAACCAACAAAGAGGGTAGGAGTGGTTGCCCCCTTAATTATGTACCACATAACTGTTGTGTTGTCTGTTTTGGTAAGAAGAACTCCTGGTTTCCAGTGGTCCTTGAAGGCCACCATGCCCTTCTGTACTGCCATCAATTCCTTCCACTTTATGTGCTTGTGTCTGAACTGCTCTTCACATTTACCTTGGTATAGGAGGTGTTGGCCACAGTGGTTAGTGTTGTGACCTCACAGGAAGAGGTTCTCCCGTTCGATTCATGGCTGGAGCACCTTGTGTGTGGAGTCTGCACGTCCTCCCCATGGTCGAGTAACATCTAAAGACATGCATGTAGGTGCATGCATGAATGGGTGTGCCTTCTTTGAAGGCTGGGCGTCAGGTTGGCAACTCGGCACCATAAAAATTCATTGCCAATCATTAACGGACCAGAGTTCTGCTGTGGCAACCCCTAACCGGGAAAAGCCGAAAGAGGAGGTCAGAAATGGGCTCCCCAAGCTGTGTCTGATGAATCCATGGTAAAGGTTTGGCCCTGAGAGATGAACATGATGGGAGACCCTGGCTCTTTGCACATGCTCGTGACCACCATGCCAATTCCTCCCGGAGGCAGTGAATTAGGTGGACTTCTGTCTCCAGGGACTGTGACTGCTGGCACTACAGATTCTTGAGGTACCACTAAAGTTTCCTCATGTGTAGCCTGGCCAGAGGGATTAGTACACAGAATGCCATGTAGTCCAGTGCTCTTAGGAATTCCCTAGCAGAGAGGCATTGCCTCTGCATTATGTCCTGGAAGTACTGGGTTAAGAAGGAAGCCTTATCCAGGGGAAGGAAGGCCTTCTGGAGGGGGAGAATCCAGCACAGCCCCCAGAAAAACTATCCTGGTAGAAGGATTTGTGTTGGATTTGCTGAGGTTTATGCTGAACCCTAGGGAAGAGAGAAGGGTACGGATGAAGGCCAGATCCCTGAGGATTTCGGACTGACTTGTGGCCTGAAAAAGGGAGTCATCCAGATAAGGGTAAAACTGGACGCCTCTTGTTTTGCAGAAGGCAATCACAACAGCCAGACAATTTGTGAAGACCCTGGGAGCAGTAGACAAAGGAAAGTGCAGAGAATTGAAAGTGACTGGTATCTGCTCTAAAGCAAAGAAAACTTCTGCAAGATTTTTCTATAGGGATGTGCAAGTAGGCATCTTTCAGGTCCAAGGTAACTATCAGAGTCTGAGGTGTGATCATGGGAAGAAGCTTTTGAAGAGTAAGCATTTTAAATTTTGGGACTAGGAGGGACAGCCTGAGGATGGACAGATCCAGGATAGGGTGCAAAGAGCCTTCCTTCCTAGGGACCAGGAATAGCCTGGAGTAAAAATCTGGTGGTCGGCTACAGTTTCCACAGAGCCCTGAGAGCTCAGGTCGTGAATCTGAGAAATGGCCTCTGCCCTTTGGTTTTTGTGGCACATGGGGTAGCTTGAGAATTTTAATGGTTCTTTGAATGTGAGCTTGTAGCCATTTTAAATTACTTCCAGAACCCATTTGTCAGAGGTGATGAGGGCCCAGTTTTCCTTAAATAGGGAAAGTCTTCCTCCTAATCTTCCTCATATCTTGTCCAGAGTTGAGGGCAGTGGGCTGGGAGGATGAGTCATCGCTGATCTGTGCTAGGGCCTTGTGGCCTAGAACTCCCCGGCCTGGTGTTCCAGAGGACCACTGCCTTGCTCTCCACGATTACTGTTGCCTATGAGGCCTTTCCCCTTCAGGTTTTCCTATGATTGGGTTTTGATTGGGAGGGGAAGGACCAATGTTTAGTGGGAAAATTCCTACTGAGCCTAGGTGGCTGGACCTGGAAGAAGTCTTTGACCACTGCATGGATTTTGCTTCATCCTCCATTTTTAACACAGTCTCAGCCTTTGGTCCAAAAAGGGAGTCCTTACATATAGGTGCATCTAGTAGTTTAGATTTGACATGCTCTGGTAATGTCTGTTCCCTAAGCCAAGCATGCCTTCTGGTGAGTGAGCCAGAGACAGGAGCTCGGGAAGATGCTTCTACGGCATCATATCCACAGTGTAAGGAATACCTAGTTACCTGGGAACTGGAATGGCAGAGATCCAACAATTCTTTGGAGGTGTTCTTGTCCTCCAGAGAGGAAATCTTTTGCTTCATTTTTTCCAAAATTCTCTGCTGGTATTTTATCATATGGAATTGGCAATTGAGGGCCCTCATGACCAGGGTAGATGAAGTGTAAACCTTCTTCCCAAATCTGTCAAAGGCCCTGCTTTCTTTGTCCGCAGATGATGAGTCTTTAGAAGTACTATCCCTAACTCCTTTGGGGCCTGGGGTGACAACCTCTAGGTCAGAAATGGGGTTCTTAAGGGAATCTATTGGAGTCCAGTACCCTGTAAAAAGCCGATGGGGCTGGGGTAAGACAGTCTGGATTGAGAGATGATTCTGTAATCATCTACCACTTCCAAAACTGGAGGGATAGCCAAAAGTTCGTATTGCGGTACATCAATGAACTCCCTGGCCCTCTTTTTTGCTTGGGGGTAATCATGTGCTTGCCACTGGGAAAACCCTCTCGTGGCATACAGTGTCTCCCTGAAAGTAATGTCCTCAGGGGATGAAGCAGAAGGCAACACCTCTTCTGAATCAGAATCCTCAAAGGAGGTAAGGAATGGTTCATCTTCAAGGACAGAGTCCTGGCTCGCAGTCTTCATCTAAGTCAGGGTGTTCTGAAAAGGTCTCAGGTGTAAGGTCCCTCTTTCTTTTTCCCAGTAAAGATTTGGGGGGGGGGGGGTTGTCTGCTAATGACAAAAGAAATTAAGTCCTCAGCCAACCCGACCAAATCCTACTGATAACCTGTGGGGCAGAAGCCAGAAGGTCTAGGCACAGTACCAGAGGTCAATCTCTTAAGGTGTAGTTTTTGCCTTGGACCTGTGCACATCCATTACTCTGATGCCAGTTCCTTGAAAGAAATACCTGATGTTGGCGGGCGCCCTGAAGGGACATAGTCAGTTGAAGATAGTTTGCTGGAAGCAGAGGTCTGCTTAGTGACTCCGGACCCAACTGATGAACCAAGCACCAAAACTTAAACTGAAGTTGGGGGACATGACAACATCTCAGACTCCAAAAGCGTCGACAGAGGCCTGCACCACCACCTCGCTTGTGGAAGGGGGCTGCAAAAGTGCCTCTCCTTCCTCTGTGATAATGAGCCTTGGGGGACTGGCGTATGAAGAAAGGTTGTCATCCAAGGCCCTAAGTTTGGGTCTTTTTTTCCTTTTGATTGCTTAAAGATCTCAACCTCTGGAAGACCAATGGATGCTATTTTGCGAAGGTAAGCAGATTGCTGACTAAGGTGCTTACACAAGATTTGGTCCCGAAGCCTTATAGTCCTAAGTACTGACAAGGGTGCACAAATGGGAATTTGGGATGTCATGGTTTGGGCCTAAACAAGTGACACAAGGTATGAAAGTCTGTATGTCAGATTTGTTTACCACAACAGAGATGGTTAACTTTATATGACACGTGTCACAAGTAAGAGAGTTCCCCAATGGGGTACTTAGCTTTAGAAGAACTTCTCAGTCTGGTGCGGACCAACTGAGGCACTCACAACTGCTTCCAGCTCCGATAGCAGACAGACTGATGTCATGGCATTGGCAGGCCCTCTATATCCAACGGTCCTGACGTCAGGGTAGGGCCGTCCACCAGCTCAGGGAGGCTGACCAAAGGCTTCTGAAGCAGGAAATCCCATAAGTCAGGACTGCAACAGTGAAGCACAAAGAACACCTAAAGATTGAGGATGCTGCATGGACAAAGAAGGGGAGGGGTGGACAGTTTTGGGGCAAGTACAGTCGACAGAGTCATGATGTTATCCAAGTGCTTTAGCTCAAACTATGGACTCAAATCAGTATAAAGCATCAAGTGTGACACAAAGAGGGGAAAAAATTAAAGCACTGTATTTTAACTTTAAGGGGACAGAATCCCTGGTGTTGTTCTCCAAACAGGAAGTTTGAAGGTTAGGGTGGCTTGTGTAGGAAGCAACTGAAAGCTCAGCTGAAAAACACTGCAGCAGCCACTACAGTAATTGCTGTACACATGCACATGTTTGTAGAGGTGTCTGTAAATGACAGCAGCAAAGTTTAACTTGAGATACACCAATCTGGTCACTATAGCAACTGGGGTGGGGGGGTGTGGTTATGAATGATAGCAGTAAACTGTAACACATCGTTGTGGCCATTATTTCATTCACTTTCTCTGAGATCATACAGGTGACCACTAAAAGCAGCTGTTAGCATCTTTAATTTTTATGAACACATGCTTATGTCTTCAGAAAGTTTTCCTCTCACAGGTTGCTTTAGTTTTACTGACAGGACACCAGATTCCTTCTTTAGTTAACATTCATTAGGTAAAAGTCAAGTTCCTTGTTAAGGCCAATTTTTGGCATGCATTTATCAACTTAATGCACAACTACATTACGGGAGCTGTACTTAAATTTAAGTTAATTTTTCCAATATTTTGGACTGTGTTGCTTGTGAGAAGCTAAGCATGACACATGAAAATCACACTGTAAAACAAGTAAGTATATACTTCACGGACTGAACATATATCTGTACAAATATACACACATACATACACACGTGTAAGTATACATGTTTATTAGAAAATATCAAAATAGATTTATGAAAATCAAGTTTCTTGAAATATAGTAAGCTATAAGTATGACAATCACCTATTAGCATGGAATTAAATGTGACAAGATCGAGACAAAAGACTGAGACAGCTGCTGAATAGAATAAGGCAGCAAAATTTCATGCTAAATATCAGCAAATGTAAAATTAGTGTGACAAATTAGAAAAGCAAGAGTTATGAACTTATAATTATGGATCCATGTTGTCTGATTTTTGTCCAGTTCAACACATGTTGTTGGATTTGATTGGATCAGACCTCTGTATAGATTCTGAAGCTTCTCGGATTCAGGGCTCTGACTCTTCCTCCCATTCACATAATTCCCTCTGCTCTACCTCATCACATCAAATAAAACTTTGCCCAATTAAAACAAACTACAGCAATGACGATCAAGGCTAACCCTAGAATATGCATAAAAAGTAGGACAGGAATGCAGTCTGTTAGGACTGCTCACAGACAGGGCTATGAGAAAACCCGTCACCAGAAGCTCACTGGTGTCATTTTGGAAGGGGGCAGGAGGGAGGTTGAAATGGACAAAAATCAGACAACATGGATCTATTGTTATAAGTACACAACATTTGCATCCAATGTTGTCTATTTTTGTCTAATTCAGCACACAGGAAAGATTCCCAGGAAGGACATTACTGAGAATGGTGGAATTGAAAGAAGAGCGTGATCTGGACTGTACATCCAGTCTGTAATGAGACATAAAATGTGAACTGTTGACTAATATGCTGCAGCATGAATGTCATCAATAGATAGTGTGTTAGTAAAGGTTGTTGACATGGCCATTGCACTTTTGAAGTGTGCTTTAGGTTTAGATTGTAGGTACAAGCCCTTTTTATAGTAGACAAAAAATGCAGTCTGACAACCATCTGGAAAGAGTAACCTTAGCAACAGCTTTGCCTAATTTAGGTCTTCAGAAAGCAACAAACTGATCAGAATTTCTGAATTGCTTGGTCCTTTGAAGATAGAATCTAAGCTGGTGATGAACATCCAGCAAATATAAAATGTACTCACCTTTGTTCAAGAATTTGGAAAAAAAGACTAGCAGGTTTATTGACATTTTTAAATTAGTCTATGATGCAACCCAAGGAAGAAATTATGCTTTAGTCAAAGGAAAACTTGTCTTTATCGAATACAGAGGTTTGCGGGAAAGTGCTTGAAGTTCTAAAATCTGTCTGGCTGACAACTGCCACTAGAAAAATTGTTCTGCAAGAAAGGAACATCAAATCAAGTGATGTTGCTGGTACAAGGGGGTTGAGCTAACAACTGTAGCATGACATTAATATCCCAGGGAGGTACTGGGTCTCTTAATAGGTTCAAAAAAAGCTTTAGAGACTTAAAGATAATAGAAAGTACAGTTTTGTACCTACCATAAATGTAGATGTCCGAACTGGATAGCATCTGCAGTCATAACAAATGGGTTGTCCTGTCGTCAGGCAGCCCTTCGGTCGGCCGGATTCCAAAGTCTGGGTCCGGCTTCGGCTGATGTCGCACTTCACCCGACGTCATCTCTGCTGGTCTTCGGGTATAAAGGCATCAGCCGACGCCATTTTCCTCAGTGTTTCTTGCCCCAGATGTCAGTTGCCCTCTTGGAAGGCTAAAATTTGGATAAATGCCAATGTTTCCAAAAAGGTAGAAGGCAAACACAAAAAATAAGCATGTATGTACATATATACAAACAAGTACACCATAAGAGACTCCCCCCCTGCTAGCTATTAGGAGGGTAAATACCCTAGGAGTACAACAGAGGGGAAGGAGGGTGGGTAATCCTGACTGCAGATGCTATCCAGTTCGGACATCTACATTTATGGTAGGTACAAAACTGTACTATGTCCTTCATGGATGCATCTGCAGTCATAACAAATGGGTAGAATACCATAGCCAAACTAGGGGTGGAGGAAGAAAAAATTATGGTGTAGTTAGGATCCCTTGCAGTACAGCAGTGGCAGACCCTGCTCGGGATCTAGAGTATAGAGGTAAATTATAATGCTTGGCAAATGTATGCACGGAGGTCCAAGTAGCCGCCTCAATAATGTCCTTGGTTGCCACTCCTCGTAAGAAAGCTGTGGTAGTGGCTGTAGCCCTTGTAGAATGAGGTCTTATGTTCTGTGGAATTGGTTTTCCATGGTAGGAGTAACAGAATCTTATGCAATTTCCTATCCATTTGGAGATTGTCTGTTTGGAAATTGCTTTTCCTTCCCTTCCTGTTGCATAGGCTACTAAAAGCTGGTCAGTTTTTCTGTTACTTTTGGTTCTGTCCAGGTAGTAGCGTAACTGTCTATGTACATCCAAGGTATGCAGCAGTCTTTCCCCCCTGTTTTGTGGATTGGGAAAGAAGGTAGGTAGGTGGATTGCCTGGTTTAAAGACACTCTGGATACCACCTTAGGCATAAATGTAGGATTAGTTCTCATGGACACCCTATCTTGATGGAAGATTAGGAAGGGTTGCACTGCCATTAAGGCCTGTAGTTCCGAAACCCTCCTTGCTGAGGTAATTGCCAGTAGGAAAGCAGTTTTCCATGACAGGTGTTGCAGATCTGCTGTTGCTGCTGGTTCAAACGGAGGGAGTGTCAACTTTTCTAGCACAAAGTTTAAGTCCCATGCTGGTAATGGTGGTTTCCTAGGAGGTTTTACATTCTTGATCCCTCTGAGGAACTGCCTGAGTAGAGGATGCGAAAAGACAGGTGGATCGAAGCTGTATTCTGCTGAAATAGCTGATGCATGTATCTTGATGGAGGAATAGGACAGGCCTGTATGTAGAAGCTCTGCCAAGTACTCCAGAATGTTAGCAATATCTATGTTCGACACATCTTTTCCTCTTTCAGTACTCCAAATGACAAACCTTTTCCATTTTCCTGCATAGTTCCTTCTTGTTGGAAGGTCTGCGGGCTTCAAGGATAATGTCTTTAACCCTTTGGGAAAGGTCTGGGTTAGTTGCTGCTATGTGATGTTCCAGGCCGTCAGTTGCAAGGTTTTTAGGTTTGGATGCATGATGTTGTAGTTGTTCTGAGTTAACATCAAAGGCATCAGGGGTATTGACCACATTCTCTCCCGAGACATGCTCCTCAGCAATGGGTACCAGTGTTGTCTTGGCCAATTCGGAGCTATCAGGATTATCCTTGGACGTTCCTCTTTGATTTTCAGTAGTACCTTGTGCATCAAGGGAAGAGGTGGAAATGCATATGCTGTTAGGCCTTTCCAGCTGAAGGATAGAGAGTCCACCTTCCATGCAAGTGGGTGGAATGTCCTTGTGCAGAATTTTTTGAGCTGGTGATTGAGTGGGGAAGCGAATAGATCTATTTGAGGCATTCCCCATTTCTTTGTGATGGCCTTGAAGATGTCCGGGTGTAGCATCCATTCGTGAGCATCCGAGGTGGTTCTGCTTAACATGTCTGCTAGGGTGTTCTCTTTTCCCGGCACAAATATTGCCTGTAACTGGATGTTGTAGCTGAGAGCCAGATTCCAAAGGTCCAAAGTCATTCTGCATAGGGGGTATGAATGAGTGCCTCCCTGTTTGTTGATTTACCACATGACTGTGGTGTTGTCTGTCCTTATCATCAAATGGCCTTCTTTGAGGAATGGTCTGAATTTTTGGATTGCCAGTTTTACTGCCAGCATTTCTTTTGGTTTATGTGCAGGTGCAGCTGGTCTTGAGTCCACAATCCTTGTATGCATTTGTCCAGCATGTGCGCCCCCATCCTAGGTCTGAGGCGTCCGTTGTGATGGTTTGGCTTGCTCGAAAGTTGTGGAAGGGTAAGCCTGGGTTTGCCTGGCATGCTTGAGCCCACCATAGGAACTCCTGTTTTAGGCATGGGATTAGTGGGATTTCTGTTTCTAAGCTGTGCCTGTGCTGAGACCATAAATTCTTTAGGTACCACTGTAGCTTTCTCATATGCAGTCTGGCATGTGGGACCAAGATTATGCATGATGCCATGAAGCCCAAGGCCTGCAGAACTTTTCTTGCTGTTAGTTTGTTCTGCTTTGTTAATGCCAAGAAGTAAAGAGGGAGATCTTTTTGTTTTTCTGCAGTTAGGAATGCCATTTGTTTTACTGTGTCCAATTCAGCCCAAGAATGTTCTTGTTTGGGATGGTATCAGCCTTGACTTTTGTAAATTGACTGTGTATCCCAGGGCTTGTAGCAAGTAAATGACCCTTTGTAAATCTGTTGTCAGCTTGCTTTTGTTGTCCGCTTGTAACAGGCAGTCGTCCAGGTATGGGTAAATTTGGATTCCCTGTAGTCTGCAGTGAGCGATTACTGATGCCAGGCATTTTGTGAATACTCTGGGCGCAGTAGATAAGCCAAAAGGCAATGCTGAGAATTGATAATGCTCTGATCCTGCAAGAAATCTGAGGTATCTTCTGCAATTTGGTCGAATGGGGACGTGCAGGTATGCCTCCTTGAGATCTAGAGTTACCAGCCAACACTCCTTGCCCAGCATGGGAAGAAGTTGCTGTAGGGTCAGCATTTTGAATTTCGGGACAATGATGTATGTGTTTAAGACGGACAGGTCGAGAATAGGTCTCCAACTTTTCTCTTTTCTTGGTACTAGGAAGAGTCTGGAGTAGAATCCTTTGCCCTGTTCTGTTATTGGTACTCTTTCCACAGATCTCATCTTTGTTAATTCCACTATCTGCTGTAGAGCTTTTATTTTTTTGATTTGGAGGTAGGTTTGGCATTCCTCTTTTTACTGGTAAGGTGTGGAAGTGGAACCGGTAGCCTTGGTCTATGGTTTGCAAAATCCACTTTTCTTTTGTGATATAGTGCCAATTTTTCGAAAATAAGGCTAACTTTCCGCCTAAAGGTGCTGCTATTTGCTCCCTGGTAGGCGGTGTCAGGGCCAAGTCACTGTGATTGTCCTGTTGCAGTGGCAGTGGTTGTGTCTGTGCCTCGGTTATTGCCTTGCCACTGTCGTCCTCTGTAGGCACCTCCTCTGGATTGATTTCTGCCTCTAGAGCGTCTATTCCTGCCCCTTTGGGATCTTGTGGAGTCAGGAAAGGACCAATTTTTGGCAGGCCAGTTCCTGCTAAACCTTGGGGGCTGAACCTGTAAGAAATCTTTAACTGTTTGTACAGATTTTGCATTTTCTTCCATTTTCTTCATTACTTGCTGGGCAGGTGTACCAAATAGACTGGCCTTATCCATAGGTGCATCTAATAGCTTTGCTTTAACATGATCCGGTAAGACCTGTTCTTTCAACCATGCATGCCTTCTTATCACTGTGCCAGTCATGGCTGATCTAAATGAAGCCTCCAGTGCATCATAGCCACATTTTAAGGAATGGTTACTAACCTGTTGGATGTTATGCACCATTTCTAATACATATTTCTTATCTAAGGATTCATCAGAGGACAGTTTTTTAGTTAACTGATCAAGCATAAACTCTTGGTATTGGATCATATGAAACTGACAGTTTAAAGCTCTAGCTGAGAGAGTAGCAGAGGTGTAAACTTTTTTCCCCATCTCTCTAAGGACCTGGATTCCCTTTCAGAAGGAATAGGGTTTTTGCTGTGGTCGAGGCTACTGCCTTAGGCCCCTGGGATATAGTTTCGGGATCTGCAAGTGGGGCCTTGTATAGGTGGTGATGAGTGTCTGGCACCCTGTAAAATCTATCTGGTTTGGCAGGGGCTGGAGGTAAGGAATCAGGAGCAGTGCAAACATCATTAAATGCATCATCCACAACAGGCAGTACAGGAGGTATAGCTAAGGGCCTATGTTGTGGTAAGTGCAGAAAAGTCCTAAGCCTTTTTCTTGAATCTGAAAAATCTTGTCCCTGCCATTGGAATTGTTCTCTCATGGCATGTAAGGTTTCCCCAAAGGAAAATTCCTCTGGTGGAGAGGCAGCTGGAATGGATTCTTCAGCATCGGAATCTTCATAAGTAGAAAAAGGAGCCTCTGGCTGGTCTGTAATGTCTGAGTCATCCACTGGCTCGGGGGGCTCTGCTCTAGGTCTCTTTTCCGGGGGCTGAGAGGCCCTGTCTGGGTGAGATTGGGATCCCCTAATTAAGGATATTAAATCTTCTGCCAGAGTAAGCATTTATGAACTTGAAGTGGGCCTGTGTGAAGGGGGCTTAACAGGCACTGATTTAGCAGATTTGGCTGCTTTAGCCCTGGCAAAGGCCTTAATAGACATGGCTGCAGGAGGCCTAGCAGCAACACGTGCTGGGGTAGAGACATCCAAAGGGATGGTGTCTGATAAATCACTAGGAACCACAGTTGTAGGCAAAATTTCTGAGGCCGATTCAACTAAGGTAGCAGGAGCCTCAGTAGTAGTCATGGATTCGGCTGAAGATTGACCGTTTTTCTCGGTTTCGGCCGAAACCGAGACACTCGCGGCTTGCTTAACCGTGGTTTCGGCCGAAACCGCGGACCGCGAGTGTCTGTCTTTCTTTGCGTTTTTTAACAATTTGGGTAGTCGGAGGATCTGACGGCATAATGTACGCAAAATCTGAGCCGAAAAACTGTTCAGCGAACTCCGACCGACGCCTAAGCGTTCGTCGGTTGAAGGAAGCACAAGCCGAACAGGCTGCTACGTCGTGGTCTGGGCCTAAGCAAGGCAGACAGTAAGAGTGGAAATCTTTATGAGGTATTTGTTTCCCACAAGTTAAACAGTTATTGACTTTTTCTGACATCGGCTGAGGCAAGAAAGAGTCCCCAACGGGGTACTTAGCTTTTTAGAAGTCTTCGAAGTAGTATGCGGTAGTAGTAATCTCTGGATCTGACCGACCGGCACTTGCGAACAGCTTCTGCTTCGGGCGCCACGCGGCAAGAAAGACTGAGGAAAATGGCGTCGGCTGATGCCTTTATACCCGAAGACCAGCAGAGATGACGTCGGGTGAAGTGCGACATCAGCCGAAGCCGGACCCAGACTTTGGAATCCGGCCGACCGAAGGGCTGCCTGACGACAGGACAACCCATTTGTTATGACTGCAGATGCATCCATGAAGGACATCTGTCAATTTGTCCTGTGAGGAAATTTGAGATGGCATCCATTTACTCTTTGATAATGGAATAACTAGAACTGCTGTGGAAAAGTTGAGACAAAAACTCTAATATGGAAGGAATAGGAGCAGAAAAGTGGTCTAAACCTTTTGACATAGCCCAAACAGAAAATATTTTCATTTGCTATGGTACATCTTACTGGACTTTTTGACAGGCTAATATTATCTGAACCAAAGTTGGGAGCCTAGCATCTCTGGCTAAGGTTAGAACTGAAGGCACCAAGTAGTTAATTTCATTGATCTCTGGTCCGGATGAGACGATCCGGACAGGTGTGGTAACAGGTTTTGGATACTGATCCAACATCCATGGTGGATGTACTAGTAGAAGCCACAAGAAGGGAAAACACATTTGTCGGGGCAAAAGTGGCAATCAGGATCATTCTGGCCTAACACATTCTTGCTTTCTGGACGAATCTGTTCATTAATGGCAATGGGGGAAAGATATACAGGAGACTGGGGGGACAACAGTGGACCAGGGCATCAATTAGTGACTGTCCCTATGGGAATCAGGACAAAGTAATTGCTATAACTGGTGTTTAGGTACAAAGCAAGCAGATCACAGCAAGGTTGGCCACTATGATGGCAAATCATGGTTGTTACTGTTGGATTGAGGGTCCACTCATGAGACATTAATATAGTTCTGCTCAGTTTGTCTGCTTGTATACTGGATGTCCCCAGAAAACGCATTGCTATCAGAAAAACAATGAGAAATCATCACCACTGCCAAACTCCTGGCCTCTCGACAAAGGGAACAGAAGCATGTGCCTCCCTGTTTGTTGATGTACCACACCACCTGCAAGTTGTCTGACTGTATGGAAATCACACCCTTGAGAAGGACATCCTGGAATGCCTGCAACGGCTAAAAGGACTGCCTTTATCTCCAAGATGTTGAGATGAACACTGGCCTCTGTATGTGACCAAATATCTTGGACCTTCCCCACTTCAACATACCACCCCACCCCACCCCCACCCTAGGAGGGAATAATCTGTGGTTACTAAAGCCACAGGTAGATCCATTTGGAATGGACACCCTTCTATTACAGAAGGAGATTTTATCCACCAGAAAATGTGTAATGTAAAGATTTGATTGATGTGACTTTTCATATGCAGTGGATGAACATTTTGAGACTATTGTACAGAGTCCACTGAAGTACTCGTATGCAAAATCTGGCTAGCATAACCATTAAGATTTTAGAAGTCATTAGACCTAAAAGATGAAGATTCAACCTTGCTGGAGGACAATGGTAATGTAGTGCCTGAGTAGCTGTGAGGTGCAGGGAGAGCACTCTGGGGTGGAGAAGGCTGGTGATATGTAAAACTGAATTCAGGTGAAAATCCAATAAATTCTAGCTGTTGCATCAGGGAAAGGTGACTTGTTTAGGCTGACTGGTATCCCTAGATCTTGCATCAGGGAAAGGTGACTTGTTTAGGCTGACTGGTATCCCTAGATCTTGCATTAAGTGGAACAGAAGGTCCAGATGCTTCAATAAGAGATCCCTAGAGGTAGCATTTAGGAGCCATTCATTGAGAAAGGGGAAAACCTCTATCTCTAGAAGGTGAAGACACACTGCCAGAAGCACCCTGGGGGCTGTGGTGAGATCAAAAGGCAGAGTTTTGAACTGATAGTGATTGGTCTCCAGCTGGAAATGAAGGAACATCCTGGATCCCTTCTTCACATGATAGTATGCATTCTGGAGATCTATGGAGCACATCTAATCATTCTTCCAGAGTACAGCCAAAATGCACCGAATCCATCTGTTATTGTGTCCATTTTACAAACTAGTTTAGAGGACTTGGATCCAAAATGGGTCTGAGGTCCTCTGTTTTCTTGGATACTAAACAAGAACCTCGAATACACTCCAGACTCTAACTGCTCTTTGGGTACCAGTTGGATGACTCGTTCTTAACCACTTGAAAGTTATACTGCCGTGAGTTAACATTGATTGGGTGGAACATCAGGAACTAACTTCGTTTTTATTGGAGGGAAGGAAAAGAGAATTGAATAGCCCACAGAAATTATGTTTAGCACCCAAGAAACTGTTGCTATACTTTGCCAGGCTTGCAGGGGCAGAGATAAGTATCCCTCTGACTGCCTCCAGAGTGCAGCATTCAGGCAACCCTTCAGGAATGCTGATAGGGCTTCAGTGAAGGGACCACAAAAGTCCTAGTTGTGCAGTCCACCTCTGCCTCTAGGGTGACGTCCACTGTAGTTAACACCACTGCACAAGGTGGTGTATCCCCAGGGCTGCTGTGATTAAAAACTGTGACTTGTGGAACCACATCTTCTATCCAACCCTTTCATTACTAGAAGAGGTTCTCTGTGGGGTAGAGAAAGATTTCTACTGCAGAGAGTTTTACTATCTTGTTGACTCCTGGTTAGCGTGTCTTTTACTTTGGATTCAAATAGAGTGGAGCCATCAAAGGGGGCATTGACAAAGGACATCTTAAAGCCTTCTTTAAAATCAGAGACTCATCCAGGCATGCAGATGCCTGGTGATGCTGGCACCTGCCAGCCTAGACATGCCATCAACTGCACTGGAAAGCAGATGCACCACAATGTTGTAAGTAGACTGGAGGGTAGAAAACTGGGAGTCCATAGTCTTCTGAACATCTGCAGGCAGAATAAGAGAGAAACTTGGAAAGCTCTTTGGTGAGGTCTCTCTGGAATCCTGTAACATAAGCCAAATAATTCAGTACTTTGACTGCAGTGAAAAAGCCACTGAAGCATATGTCTTTTTCCCAAACCTGCCCATAGCCCTGTGGAACTTTCTTCAGATAGTTCATGTTTATTGGCTTGCTGCTACCACCACAGCATCCACTGGTGGATCTTTGCTACAACATTTCCTCTCTTTTGGGGCTGCCAATATAGTGTTGCATCTTTTTGAGGCAGGTCCACTACAGCAGAGTCCTTCCATGCCCATTAAGCCATAAGGTCAGTGAGAGAGTCAACAGCTCGTACTACCTATGACTTTGCTGAGCCAGAACCAAAGGCTTCCAGAAACACTTCCTCTTCTGGTGAAGGGTTCTTGGTGGCCCATCTACCACTCCGTTTCATCATTTCAAGAATCTTGCCAAAGGTGAGATCTTCTAAGGGAGATCGAGGGGAGCCTTCACCTTCATCCAAGTCTATGTCTTCAAGGAAAGACTCTGGAGATGAGTCTACGTGCTTCCCACTTGTACATCTGTTTTCTATGAACTGCTCCGGGTAGAAGAACAGAAGGTTCCGAATCAGACTGGGTGCTAATGTAACACACGGCCTTGGAAGACTGTGGTATCAACTGTCCTTGTCTGACACAGTGATGGGAAGTAGAAGCAGAATCCTGTTGGAGTTTGGACAGACTCAAGCTAGATGGAAGCACCTTTTCCCTTAGCATCAATAGGACCCTTTCAAAGGCCAAAGCCACTATTGGTTCTGTAGGCCTCCTCCAATCTGAAGAAGGAACAGATACCTTGGTGCCAATGGGTCTTGACCCTGAAGTCAATCTCAGACTAGAGCTATCAAGTGCTAAGACACAGAGGGAGTGAAAGTACCGAGAATTTTGATGTCGACCTATTCCTTCAAACTCTGGCACTAATGCTTCGACTCAGAGTTTCTTCTGGGTCCAAATGTATCAAGAGTTAAGAAAGAAAAGGATGCTGTCAGAGGCAAAGTAGCTGGGATTGTTGGCTCTGACAAAAGCAGCCTAGGATACGTCAAATCCAAGGTAGCCTCTTCCAGAAGGCCGACCAGGACTGGAGAAATGAGAAGAGGTAGCATGGTCAAGACCTGGTACATTCCCAGTGGACGGCACCAAGAGAACTCCAAGCTGGATTTCTATTCTAAGGAAAGTACAGTTGTGTACACTTACCATAAATGTAAATATTCAAGTGTATTCACTGTTGCAGTTATCACCTGTGGGTTATCCCTGCTGTGGTAGCCCTCGGTCGCCCCGAATACCAGAGTCAATGTTTTTGTGCACCGGCTGCCGTCGCCTGTAGTCTTGACGTCAGGTCATCAGTGCTATAAAGCAAGGTAGCCGTCATTACATCAGTTTTTCTTATCCTAACCCATCAGAAGCACAAGGAAAAAGAAAGAAGTGGTCCTGGTGGCTAAAAGCCACCTAGGGGAGCTACTGTCCCCCTAGGGGAAGAAGTTAAATGGAGGATGGAGGGAGGGAAACCAAGACTGCAACAGTGAATAGACTCAAACATCTACATTTATGGGAAGTGTACACAACTGTACTATGTTCTTCGTGTTTCACTGTTGCAGTCATCACCTGTGGGAGGATTCCCAAAGCTGAGGAATCGGGTGGAAGGACAGGTTGAGTCCTAGGTATGGGTTAGGAGGCCCTGCAAAACTGCAGAGGCAAACCGTGCCCTAGACTTAGAAAAGAGGGGTAGGTGGTAATGTTTTGTAAAGGTGTGGACAGAGGTCCAGGTGGCTGTTCCAAGATGTCCCTGGTGGGTACACCTCTGAGGAAAACAGTGGAAGTGGAGGTTGCCCTAGTGGAGTGGGTATAGATAGACTTAGGGATGAATTTTCCATGTAGTCTGTAGCAAAAATGGTTACAGTGTGAAATCCATTTGCAAATGGTTTGTTTGGAGATGGGTTTCCCCTCTGCCCCTGAGTCAAAGCTTACAAGTAGTTGGTCTGCTTTTCTGAATGGCTTAGTATGGTCCAGATAGCATCCAAGTTGTCTGTGTACATCTAGTGAGTGTAGGATTCTTTACCCCTTGTTTTAAGGGTTGGGAAAGAAGGTGGGAAAGTGTATGGCCTGGTCAAGGGTCACATCAGATACCACCTTGTGTATAAAGGAGGGGTTAGTCCTCAGGGAGACTCTGCCTGCATAGAAAATGATGAAGGCAGTCGTACAGGTTAGGATAAAGCTGTATATTTCTCTGTCTGCAGAATGATATAGCCAGGGCCAAGCATCTGGTGAATACTCTGGGAACAGTAAATAAGCCAAAGGGCAGTGCAGAGAACTGAAAGTGTTGATAGCTTGCTCTGAAGCGCAGGAATTTTCTGCATTATTCCCTGATGGGGATGTGGTCTAGTGTCACAAGCCAGGCATTTGTTGTTAGCATAAGGAGGAACTGCTGCAAAGTAAGCACTTTGAATTTGGGGACCACCAAGGTGGTGTTCAGTTTGGATAGATGCAGGATGGGGCCCCAAGTGCCCTCTATTCTGGGAACAAGGAAAAGTCTGGAGTAAAAACCTTTTCCGGTTTGATTTGGAGGGACAGGTTCTACTGCCCCCTGGGATATTAGAGTTTGGACCTGTTTCAATGCCTCTGCCCACTGGTTTGGGGGGAGGTCTGAGTACCCTCTTAGAACTGGGAGTTTGCTGAAAGAATCTGTATCCCTGAGAAATGATTTTTAAGACCCACTGATCCTTGGTTATAGAAGCCCAATTGTCTTTGAAAAGGGTGAGCCTTCCTCCTAGTTTTTGATGAGTGAAGGGAGGGCAGTGGGGGGAAGGAAAGTCAATGCGAGTGCCATAAAAGCTTGCCTTAGAGATGGAAGTGGTCCATTGTTTGCATCTTTGCTGGCCCTGGGATAGGGGCCTGGTTAGCCTGTCCCTGCAGGGCTTACCTTGGCCCTGTCTGCAGGGAAGGCCAGTACTTACAGGGAAAGTTCCTGCTGAATCTGGGAGGTTGAACTTGAAAGAAATATTTTACTGTATACAAAGATTTTGCTTTGTCTTCCATCTTTTTAAGCACTACTACTGCTTTTTCCCCCAAACAGGCGCTCCTTGTCTAGGGGTGCATCAATAAGTTTAGACTTGACATGATCAGGGAGAGGTTGTTCCTTCAGCCATGCATGTCTCCTAATAACAGATCCTGTCACTGCTGCCCTGCTAGAGGCTTCTAGGGCATCATATCCACATTGCAATGAGTGCTTGGCCACTTGACAAGCAGAGTGTAGTAATTCTGCTAGCTTCTTTGAGTTGGCACAGTCAGAAGAGGAAGCAATCTTTTGTTTTAAGTGTTCCAAAATGTGTTGTTGATATTTTAACATATGAAACTGACAATTGAGTGCTCTGATAGGTAAGACCGTA
The DNA here is from genome assembly GCF_019279795.1 of Protopterus annectens. NCBI lineage: Eukaryota > Metazoa > Chordata > Ceratodontiformes > Protopteridae > Protopterus > Protopterus annectens. Next base: position 1,128,706,330 of record NC_056730.1, on the reverse strand, counting down.
GAGGTGTACACTTTCTTACCCCATCTGTTTTTCCTAAAGGTTTTGGTATACTGGCCGGACATCTGGCTGCCTTAGGCAAAAGATCTCTATTGTAAAGAATACTGCAACAGTGACATGGAAGGACATCTAGAAGACCCCATCTGTGAAGGAAGGAGGCCTTTAACTATGACCTTCTCGCTCCTAATCTGGAGTGCCCTGGAACTAAAGAAAGTATGGTCTTAGCACTGAGTAACAGTGGGCAGCATCCCAAACAGTACACCCACAATGTATGGAGATCCTGAAGAGGAAGTCTGTGTCCATATTCAGAACACTTTTTGAATCCCTGGCTACATGACAAGCATAGTTTAAGGATTATGACTAACCAGAATAAAGCACACAGGAAAAATATCAATCACACTAGAAGGTATTGTGAGCAATACTTACTAGAAAAACCACACACTAAGCTGTGTACAAAATCTACATTTATGAACACTGCACCAAAACATAACAATACGAACTATTAACCTAACTACCCAAGAATTGAAAAATTAATCCTATAAAATCCTACAAAATGCACACATTTATAACACTAAGTCTAAAAGCTATAACTGGACAGATAAATCTCTCAGGAGGGATAGGAGAAAAAGGGTTTATAATGTAAAGGATACATCACTGACTTAAGAGCTCTCATAGAGCATGACTAAACTCTTCAGTCAGGAAACAAGATCTGAGGCACTAAGGTGGAGTGGAAGGAATTATGGGTAGGGATAGTGTCAGAGTTCTGGGTCCGAGAAGCATCAGAATCGGTGCCAAGGTGGTATCGATTGGATCCAACAACCCATGTACTGAATTGGACAAAAACAGACAATGGACCAGAGGGGGTTTTAAACCTGATCCAGGAATAAAAATGAACAAATGTGCAAATGCCAAAGCAAGAAGGCAGGTGTACTTTACAGAGATTTCTTGCAATGATGCAGCATTTTGCAAAGTTTCATCATGTGTCTCAGATAACTATATCTCTAGGAAAGTCATAAGAATGAGATGAAGCCTGTATCTGGAACTCAGAAAAATTCTAAAGTATTCACAAAGCTAGCTATGGATGTTCCAAAATTAAAATATGGCACAAATAGGCCACTTGTTTTACAAGTAGATGTCAGTGAAAATGGTATTAAGAACTATTGTACAACTGAAAACAATTAACATTCAAAAAACAACCAACCACTGGTTGTTCATCCATGCAAGCTCATTGGAGATAACGTATTACTAAGAGAAACTAGTCAACATCCATAAATCACTGCCAAGTTTGGCTGTCACACTGAAATAAAACAGGCTTTTGAATCAGCAAAACACCAGCACTTCATTTCCTCCACTTCACACCCCCCCTCCCTGAATTAAACAGAAATGCATACATTTAAAATCAAAAAGATAATTCCAGCTGCCTCCTTCCCACACGCATGCACACACACTTCAACCACAAACTGTACAACTATAAGACTTCATGGTAAATAGGGACGCTACCACTGATAGCATTTTGTATTTGTCAAATGATGCATTAAGTAGTCTAACCAGGCCATTCACCAAAGCAAATGCCTGCAGCTAAGCCATCCATAACAGGTAACATTTCTGTGCTTGCCCCCTTTACAATGATATCCACAGCAGGCAATATTTAAAGGGAGGAGGGTTGAACCAGCAACAGATTGAAGGAAAGATTCTCCATGATCTCAGGTTTAGGAAGGACTTAAAAAGCAAGAGAAAACTGCTTCCACCAGTTCAGCCTGAAACCTGGAAAGTTGAGGACAGCTAAAGACTCACGCCCATGGACATGGGAACATTAAATGCACAAGAACAAGAAAAATTTAACCTTGGGAAGATTTGGCAACCTGCAGGAGGAGGATAAAAGGCATCTGCCCTCTTGGGAGTAAAAGCAGAGTGAGGGTGCCACAGAGCTTAAGTGATGCCAAAGACTGGCTTGAGGATAGGGACAAAAAAGGAGACAGGAAATGCCATCCACACCCAAATCCCATCCCCTTCTCAGTATAAAACAACTCATGTGCCACATGACGTGTCTGATGGAAGTCTAATTTCTAAATGAGGAGGAACTGAAAGATTGCGAACCTTCACCAGTTTCTCAGATAATTGTATCCATGTGGAGTCAAAGAGTGAAGCAAGTCTAAGCCCTCCAGCTCTGGAAAACAAACTGCACCATGGCTTGTAGTAGGACAAAATGAGCCATTTGGAGAGTTGGATGGTGCATGGGGATCAAAGATTTGCACAGAACCATGTAATGGTATCCAAAGTCCCTAAGGTTAGAATCCCAGTACTTGCAAATTACTCGACTGATGGGGGAGGATATCCCTCCAATAGTCGAGCAAGTTCCCAAACTCTTACACCTGGGCAATGGGCACTAAAGTAAGTTCAGTCTGTAAATCCTCCACTAGGGCTAAGCAGTCCAACTGAACTTCGGGGGATGGCCCAGGATATGCCTCAGTGTCAAGTACAAAGCATTAAGTTAAAACTGCAAAAAAGACCTACACAGGCTAGAGTCCTCACTGTGTAATACCTTAAACCTCCGGTAATGGAAGCCCATAGGATATATTCAAATGACCCCTTAAGGACATTAGTGTTTCACAAAGCTTCTGAATGCCTTTTAAGTATTTATAGATATATTCAAGCCAAAAAAGCAAAACCTCACCATCAACATGGCTTTTTTCTGACTTGCACATGTTAAAAACAGAAGGTTAAATGGCCTTGTTTGCAAAAGATTAAATATTAAAAAAAAAAAAAAAAAATCACAGTGTTCAGCATAATGTTTTATTTTAATGGAATAACTTACTTTTTTTCTCCCTCTCTTGGTTTTCTTTTTCTCTTCGAATATCACTTCTTTCACTCTCTATGTTGCTCCGTTCTTCCTGGATGCGCCTCAGCTCCAAGCTGATTGAATCAATCTCTGGCTGCAAGTGGTCAAAGTCACCAATTGTGTTGAGTTCAGTCTGCCAGGCTTCAATCATCCTCCGTGTATTGCTTATCCTTTTCTGACGGTCTTGTTCTTCGTCCCTCTTCATTCTCAGGGCATGGTTAATTTCCTCAATCTGTTGTAAAAGCACTATATCATTAAAAGCAACACTAAATTTAAATAATCTACATATTATGCTAAAAACCAAGAGCAAGGAAAGCATTTGTCAATCTAAAAATTTTTATTAAATACCAACAATTATTAAAGTATAATTCACCTACTGTCTTTCAAAAACATTCTATCATTTATAGTTCTTTCTCCCTAAAGACTCATAATAATGATTCTAATTATAAAAAGTACAGCATTTATTTGCCACAAAATTCCTTTTTCATCATCCCTTACAGGAAACAATGTTAAGAGAATTAAAAATATATATTTCAATACATAAGTTTGGAACAAATGGTACTGTAATGCAAGGCAAACCACGATATAAAAGTATTTCACTCACTGCATTTCCAAAATGTTAATGATGCAACTTCAGAGTCTGACATGAAAGAAACGTTCTAAGTCTACTCAGAGGCAATCTCTGCTTAACATACACGGCCATGTCAAACCCAGAGCTGTTGGACATGCTACACTTAAAGAAATCCCAATCCCTCAGAGCCACACGCTCCAGGGATCTAAACCTTGTCATCACAGTAAACAAAACATGCTGGAGGGATAGGTTCCTGACCCAGAGACTCCCCAGACTCTGGAATAGATTGCCCATACATGTCAAGCAGAGTGCCTCTTTGGCCCTCTTCAAAAGGAACCTTGACGATTGGATGGGAGAAAGGAAATTCACCCCCAGGGATCACGTCAGTCGCCCTGCTAGACAGGGGTCTAGGGAAGAAATAGCCAGGGAATTGTTATGGTTAGGCTTGTATAGGCCCCTAGGGCTGATAGCCTAGTACCAACCTATGAAAATGTTTCGTTCAATTAATTAAATTAGTTAATGCATGCATAAACAAATACAAACAAAATTTTAAAAAAATGTCATCTTTAGCAATACTGGTGAACACTGAATAAAATAAGGTCCAATGCCACTGGAATATTAGCATGAAGCCTCTGAAGGACTCATTGTTCGTTAAATATCACTTAACTTCACAGAGTATTCCTGCTATTTGAAAACAAAATTTATAACAAAGCAGCAATTCACTAAATTGCAAAAATTAAGCTCATTAAAACAAGAAATCTCCTTAATGGAACAGGTATGCACACAGATGAACAAAACCAAAACACTACTTGCAATTTTATTCTGATTATACATCTTGTTACAAGAAAACATTTTACTAGATTGTGTTCACACCTTCAAAATTTAACATTAACATTTTTACTATCTGGCTGCTTAACATGAGAGCAAAGTTGCCAACACAACATCAGAATGTTGAAACTAGAACAAAAAAATTCATTGACACCAATGTGTGGAGTGATATACGAGATACTGTTTTATATTCTAAGACTTCTATCGTCTCAGTCCCTGAATAGTGAGAATGAATGACCAAAAATGTACTTAAAGTCAGAGACTATCATTTCTTGGAATACTCCTTTTTTCCACTGAGGTATGTCAGTTTCGGAGTTGATATTTAAGTTCGGGGTGGGGGATTTCACCAAAAACAACTTTAAAGGAGAACAACAATGTTTGATATTTACTGTTCTGTATTTTCAGACTTTTTTTCCATAATTCCAGGGTTGCACTTGTGAGTCCTGGAATTACAAAAGGGAGCTAATTTCAGAGGTAAATAAAATGTAATTTTCTCACAGAAAATTGGTGGACAAAGAAAGGCACTTTTGCTTTCTGCAACAAACCCTGATAACTCTGCTGTCCTATGGTAAATGCTCTAATCTAACCAGCATAGGCAACCTTCAGTTACACAAAGTCAATTCACAAAACAAATAAAACAATCTTAAAGAACTCAGTTTTCAGACACCAACCTTTCACTTTGCGTTTCTTCATTTACAGGAGTATGGCAGTGAGGATTTATAGTAATTTAAATGTCAAAGTCTAAGCCAAATTGATGGTGGCTGGGCCGCCCTCATCTCTGTCAGAAGACACAGACTGAATAAGTGGCATGGGTGTCAAAGGGTTGGCCAGAGTGAAAAAGAAGCTGAAGCCACAGGCCTGAAAGGCACTCCTGGGAGGAGAATGGGGACATCTAAATAAACAACATTGTCCCCTGACCCTTAAGAAAACAAATGCAAATAATAGAGCACCCAATACAACTACATCAAGTTATTTTATGTACATTTCAAACCTCTCTGCAGGATGCAAAACCCATCCTAAGGTTGTTCATTAAGGATGCCGAAGGTATCCTACTAAGTCCATCTGTATTCACTAAACAGGGTGCATCCAGAATACCCAAAACCCTGCTTGGCCATACTTTTTTGTCAGTAAGATCATAAACAGTGTCTGCTGACTATAATCCTCCCCATCCACTCTGACTTACATTCTTACACAGAACCAAATGGTGATGGAAGACATGTTCAAGGGACAAATACCTGAAAACACAGACTGGCATGGCAAGAAAAGCAGAAATTAATAAAACAGTAAAAATACCAAAATCTGTTTTCTTGTCCCCACCCTTGCTGCACAAATTATTCGACATTGCTAATACTCAGATGTCTAACACTAGTAGGAGCCCATACTTTAACTTATGATAAAGAGTTTTCCAAATAACTTTAATCAGTCAAAAATATTTTGCATTGTGCCACAAACTGTAAACTTCTTTTTCCTGTGTAGCTTTTTTTTTTTAATCAAGCTTACAATATTTTCATTTTAACACAAGTCCAAAGCACCAGGGAAGGTTTTAAGAAAAGTAAACAGCTTGAACTTGAGCAATGCAAGAAAATCAACAACTTGGAAAGAAAGCTGTAATGCAAAATAAGTTTAGAGAAGATGGAGCAATCTCCACAAGTTCTTCAGCACTACTGTCAAAAAAAGAGGTTGTTCAAATTTTAACTCCCCATACTATTGAAAACTTTGTGATCTTTAGGGACTCACAGTATTGAATTCTCCAGATTTCTGTAAATGAAGCCAAGATTAAGTATCTTTCCTATTAACTAAACATGCGGGACATCTACATACTAAGCACTGCATTGTGTTGTTGCTACTTAAAATTAATAGGAAAGTAAATTTAGAAATGTCCTTTTTAAAAGGTTTACATGACAGCAGTATTTTAAATCACCTGTGAAATGGCACACTTCAATATGCTCTTTTGGGCTGCTGCAGTTGCATTCTGTGGTCATACATCATCATAGGGGGTATTCTGGAAAGATTCTCAATGCCTCAGTGTGATGCTAAATATCATGGCTGAATTACCTCAATGCAACCTCACACTGCTGATTCATTAAAACTAGTTCAGCACAAAGGCTGATTCAATAAAACTACTTCAGCACAAACATTCAGAGGAAAGGGCTGCATAGTAAATTACTGTAGCCACTTTACTGGAAGTAGTCACATTAATGAACAGGACTGAAATGGCTGTACTATGGGCGGTCATGTAACCTGCATGGCAGTCACAATTAAGTGGCATGTCCAAGTCTATATACATTCACGCAAAGGGATTCATAGCTGCAACACAGGCTTTGTACGAAGGCCACATAGATCCAAGAACATGGAGGACCCATCTCAGTTTACCATAAAGCTAAGGAGAAAAGTGAGAAGTAACCCCACAAACAAACCACACTGGTGGAATCCTAACCTTAATATATACAGCAAAAGGAAAAACATAGCTAAAATCAGGAAGAGCAACTCCAATAAAAGTAGGAGCTTTCTAATTAAAATGAACAGGAAAATAAGAGAACTAATAAAGTCCACCAAGATAGCCTCAAAGGCTAAAGACAACCACAAGGCCTTTTACAGCTATGTCCAAAATCTTAAAGCTGCACATAGTGTGCTGAACTGGTGGTCAATGGTGCCACCTTCACTGAGCTGAGTGACATTGCGTATTTGCTGGCTGATAAATTTAACTCAAACTTCACCCTCCACTCCCCCAGCCTCCCTCCACGAAATGCCTATAGCATAACTCTCCCCTATACAAACAACTTAACAGGAGCAGGTCCTGCCAGTACTCAATAAGGCCAAAAACCACAGCTTCAATGGGCCCCCAACAATATCCCGGAATGCTTCCTAAATAGCTGGCAAAATGAACCATCAGGACCACTAGAATGACTTTTCAACTATAGCCTCAAAATAGGCTTTGTACCGTAAGAATGGAGAAATTACAGTTGTATACACTTACCATAAATGTAGATGTTCGAGTGTATTCACTGTTGCAGTCGTTACATTTGGGTTATCTGCTTGCAGGTAGCCCTCAGTCGGCCTGATTATCAAGGTCTTGGGTCCTGCGTCGGTTGCCGTCTCATCTTCCATGACATCAGGTAGTCAGGGGTATAAAGCATGCAGCAGATGCCATTACATCAGTTTTTCTTGCCCCAGATGTAAGGTGCCCCCATAATGGGAAGCAATTATATACAAGGTTACACCTCCAACAAAGAGCAAATACACCAGAAAGCTTTAGTCCTGCTCAAGTAGAATCTTAGCTGTCTGTGTACGTCCAAGGAATGCAAACTTCTCTCCCCCTCATTCTGCGGATTTGTATAAAAAGTTGGCAGATGAATTGTTTGATTAAGAGCCACACTGGAGACCACCTTAGGCATAAAAGTAGGATTTGTCCTCAGACACACCCCGTCTGGGTAAAATATGATAAAAGGCTCTACAGCCATGAGGGCCTGTAGCTCTGAAACTCTTCTTGCTGAAGTAATTGTTAGTAGCAGAGATGATTTCCATGATAAGACCTTTATATCAGCGGTAGCAGCTGGTTCAAATGGAGGCAGGGTGAGCTTTTCCAATACATAATTCAGGTCCCATGCCGGCAATGGTGATCTTCTAGGAGGCCTTACATTTTTGGTTCCTCCAAGATACTGCTTTAGTAAAGAATGAGAAAAGATTGGTGGCTCTGTATTGTAATGAGCCAAAATGGCAGAGGCATGGATTTTAATTGATGAGAAAGATAGGCCTTTGTTAAGCATCTCATTTAAGTATTGCAATATCTGAGGAATATTTGGTTCTGCTGTATCAGTTCCTTGTGCTCGATTCCAAGCACAGAATCTCTTCCATTTGTCAGCATAAGATTTTCTAGTACTAGGCCTTCTGGCTTCCAAAATGACATCCTTCACAGCTTTACTGAGAGGTGCTGTTTGTATGACTACATGATCAGCCATGCTGCCAGGTTCAGGGTCTGTAGTTGATTGTACAGGATCTGATTGTTTTGCTGGGACAGTAGCTGTGTTCTTTGAGGCAAGGTCCAAGCTGTGTATTGAGACAAGTTCCTTTGGATTGGGTACCATTGTTGGCGGGGCCAGTCCGGGGCAATTAGTATCATCTTCGGTTTCTCTTGTCTGACTTTTAGGAGGACCTTGGGGAGAAGACGCGGAGGGGGAAAGGCGTAAACTGATAGGTTTTTCCAACATAAGGAAAGGGCGTCCACTTTCCATGCTTGTCTGTGATAAGGCCTTGTGCAGAATCTTTTCAAATGATAATTGTGAGGAGAGGCAAATAGATCTATGTCTGGGCTCCCCCATTTCTTTGTTATCATGTGGAAGACTTTTGGATTTAGTTTCAACTCGCGAGGATCCATAAGGTTTCTGCTTAAATCGTCTGCCAGAGTATTTTGTTTTCCTGGCAGGAATTGAGCTTGAAGATGTATTTGGTAGGTCAAAGCTGTGTCCCACAGTGCCATGGCTAATCTGCAAAGGGGGTATGAGTGTGTGCCCCCTTGTTTGTTTATATACCACGACTGTGGTGTTGTCCGCCTTTATCAGTAGTTGTCCTGGATGAAGTCCTTGAAGGCTGTTAGGGCATTTTGAACATCTAGCATCTCTTTCTGGTTGATATGTGGATGCATTTGTTTTGGTGTCCATATGCTCTGAATGCATCTTCCTGCCATGTGGGCCCCCCAGGCATAATCTGATGTGTCTGTTGTTAAGGTTTGGCTGGCAGGAGGTAAAGTGAAGGGACATCCCATGTTTTGGTGACATGCCTTTGCCCACCATAGAAACTCCTGTTGCAGGCAGAGAGTGAGAGGAATCATTATTTCCAGACTGTGGGAATGCTGACTCCATAAACTGTTTAGGTACTATTGAAGTTTCCTCATATGCAGTTTTGCATATGGAATCAGTAGGATGCAGGATGCCATGAAGCCCAGAGCCTGCAGAATTTGTCTTGCAGAAGACTGGGTTTTTGTTGCCATCAGTTTGAAGCAAGTAGTCAGTTGCCTTTGATTGTCTGGCATGAGGTAAGCCATCTGGGCAGTTGTATTCAAGCTTGCACCCAGGAATGTTATCTTTTGAGAGGGTACCAGTTGTGATTTATTTTCGTTTATTGTGTACCCTAGGCAAGTTAGAAGCCTTTTCACAAACGCCAGTTGTCAAAGAGGAGTGTCCTTGTTCTCTGCTTGAATGAGACAGTCGTCTAAGTAAGAATATATTTGTATACTTCTTTGTCTGCAAAATGCAATTACTGGTGCCAGGCACTTTGTAAAGACCCTGGGTGCAGTAGATAAGCCAAAGGGCAGTGCAGAGAATTGGTAATACATTAAGCCAGCCTTGAATCTGAGGTATCCTCTGCACGACTGTCTTATTGAGACATGAAGGTATGCCTCTTTTAGGTCTAAAGTCACAAGCCAGGCATTCTTGCCCAGCATGGGCAGAAGCTGCTGCAAAGTCAGCATTTTGAATTTTGGAATGTCCAGGTATGTGTTCATAATTGATAAATCCAGTATTGGCCACCAGGCCTTGTCCTTTCTGTGTACCAAGAACAGTCGAGTAAAAACCTTGTCCTTTCTCCTGTTCTGGTACTATCTGAATGGCCCCCATATCCATGAGGGACGTAACCTGTTTCTGTGCCTCTGCCCATTGATTTTTTGGCAGATCTGGCCAACCATTTGCCATTGGCAGAGTGTGGAAATGGAATCTGTATCCCTGTGATACGATGTTTAGTACCCACTTGTCCTGGGTTATTAACTGCCAATTTTGAGCAAAAAGTGCTAATTTTCCCCTTATGGGTGCTGCCAAAAGATAAGTGCTTGGTGTAGGCAGAGGGAAGTCATTGGGATTGCTTTCTGTAGGTTTGCGCTTTATCTCCTTCAGATTTGGAGATGGAAGCGCCCCATTGCTTTGACCTGTATGAATCTTGCGCCTGGTATCTGGAACCCTTAGGGCATCTGGATTTGCCCCTTTGAGCTGTGTCTGACACAGGAAAAGACCAATTTTTTGTAGGCCAGTGTCTACTGAATCTTGGTGGCTGCACTTGTAAGAAGTCTTTAACAGTTTGCATAGACTTAGCTTTGTCTTGCATTTTCTTTAAAACCTCTTCTGCCTTAATACCAAACAGAATCATGCTGTAAAGGTGCATCTAGCAGTTTAGCTTCAACATGATCAGGCAAATTTTGTTCCTTTAACCAGGTATGCCTCCTAATCACAGATCTAGTAACTGCGGCCCTGCAGGAGGCCTCTAAAGAATCAAAACCACATTGCAAAGTATGCTTTCCTACTTGTTCAGCTGCATGCAATAATTCCTGCAATTCTTTATTTTCTGCACATTCTGAAATCAACATCGTTTTCTGTTTCAGCAATCCCATAACATGTTGTTGGTACTTAAGCATATGAAATTGACAATTTAAGGCCCTGATTGCCAAGGTTGCAGATGTATAAACCTTTTTCCCCATCTGTCCAGTGCCCTTGAATATCCGTCAGAGGGGGTAGGATTTTTGGCTGTCGAGGCCTTAACTCCCTTTGGACCCTGTGAAATAGTTTCAGGATCAGCAGCAGGGTTTCTAAATAAAAATGTATTTGAGTCAGGGACCCTGTAATATTTGTCAGGCTTATTGGGAGCCGGAGGTAAGGACTCAGGTGTTAAGCTTGACTCTGAAAACACATCATCCACAATGTTTAGGACAGGGGGAATGGCTAAAGCCTGTGCTGAGGGAGAAGGAAATCCCTGAGCTTCTTTTTTGATTGAGAAGTCTTGACTCTCCCAGTGAAAATGCTCCCTCAAAGTATGCAATGTTTCTCCAAATGAATAATCCTCAGGAGGAGATGCAGATGGAATAGACTCCTCAGCATCAGAATCCTCATAGGGAGGAATAGATAATTCCTGATCAGAAGAGAAATCAGAAGAAATAGAAACCTGATCTGAAGATTCATAGTCAGTGTCTTGCCTAGGCCTCTTACCTGGAGGGGGATGGATACCCCTGATCAAGGTAATAAGGTCTTCAGCCATTTTATCATCTGTTTTTTAGGCATAGAGGCCTGTGCACGTGGCTCATGCGTCATTTTTTTTTTAGTCTTAGAAGTTGCTTTTGTCTTTGGTTTTGCAGCTGTCGACAGTTTGATATACAAATGTTGAGGTCTGAATACACCCTCAGAAGCTGGTGCCTGCTCAGCGGCTCCGGACCTATCTGAGGAAGATACATCCGTCGGTCCAATATCTTGAATATCTTGCGGCATGCCGGACTCCACATAGGTGTCGGTAAAGGCCTGCAACTCAAAGGTAGCGGGCATCAGGGGTTGCGAAAGCGCCTCACTGAGTACTGGCGACTGGCTTAGGAGAAGCTTCGTCGTCGGTTTTGGATCTCGACTGCCTTTCTCTGTCCTTTTCTTTGCATTTTTTATGTACTCCGGTAGTCGGATTGCTATCAGATGACATTTCTGGGTAGTTAAATCCGTTTCCAAAATACTTTGATGCAAAAATATACCGACGCTTAATAGTGCATTGGTTAAATCTAGCACAAAACCGACAGACAGGCACGTTGTGATCAGGGCCTAGGCAAGGAATACAGTATAAATGGAAATCCTTATGAGGTATTTGCTTCCCACAAGTAATACAATTATTAACTTTTTCTGACATCGGTAAAAAGCAAGAAAAAGTTTTCCCCAATGGGGTACTTAGCTTTAGTGAAGACTTCAGTTCTGAAACTCAAATACAAATATTTCAGTAGTCGGCTGACCGGCACTAGCTAAATGCTTCTGCTTCGGGCACAGCGTGGCAAGAAAGACTGGAGAAAATGGCGTTGGCTGCATGTTTTATACCCCTGACGACCTGACGTCATAGAAGAGGAGACAGCAACTGATGCAGGACCCAAGACTTTGGAATTCAGGCCGACTGAGTGCAGCCTGCCAGCAGATTACCCCAAATGTAATGACTGCAATAGTAAAACACGAAGAACATCAGCTATTAGGCCCTGCAAGACTGCAGTGGTAAAACCAGCTCTGGATTTGGAAAAAATTGGCAAGTGGTAATTGCTTGGTGAAGGTATTGGTGAAGGTATATACAAAACTCCAGGTAGCAGCTTCTAAGATGTCCCTGGTAGGGACACCGCTGAGAAAGGCTCTAGAGGTAGATGCAGCCCTGGTGGAATGAGATCTTATCCCCTGTGGGGTAGGTTTTCCATGGTGCTTACAGCAGAAATGAATGCAATGGCCTATCCACTTAGAACTGGTTTGCTTTGAAATGGCCTTCACCTCTGCCCCTGCAGCAAATGCAACCAGCAGCTGTTCAGATTTCCTGAGAGGCTTTGTCCTGTAAAATGTAAGCTGTCTGTGCACATCCAAGGAGTGCAGTATTCATTCTCCTTTGTTCTGTGGATAAGAAAAGAAGGTTAGCAAATGAAAGCACTAATTAAGGGCCACACTGGATACCACCTTGGGCATAAAGGAAGGATTGGTCCTGAGGGACACCCTGTCCGCATGAAAGATGATGAAAGGCTCCACTGCCATGAGGGCCTGTAATTCAGATACCCTTCTTGCCAAAGTGATGGCTAGAAGGAAGGCTGTTTTCCAAGAAAGGAATTTCAACTCTGCATTTGCAGCTGGCTCAAAGGGAGGTAGAGTGAGCTTTTCCAATACAAAGTTAAGGTCCCAAGCTGGAGTAGGGGCTCTCCTGGGTGGTCTTAAGTTTTTGGCCCTTCTAAGGAATTGCTTCAGCAGTGGATGAGAAAAGAGGGGTGGCTCTGTATTATAATGTGCTGAAATGGCAGAGGCAAGAATTTTGATGGAAGAAAAAGAAAGGCCCTTGTCAAGCATCTCAGTTAAGTATTGAAGAATGTGCGGTAAATTTGGCACTGTTGTGCCCATCCTCTGAGTTTGGCTCCAGGAACTGAATCTTTTCCATTTTTCAGCATAGGATTTTCTAGTACTAGGCCTCCTTGCCTCTAGAATGACATCCATCACTTGCTTACTGAGGAATGGTAACGGAGAGATCAGGTAATTAGCCAGGCTGCAAGGTTCAGGGTTTAAAGCTGTGGGTGCAGAATCTGGCCCTCCTGCTGGGACAGCAGGGTAGGGGTCTGAGGCAGGTGCCAAGGTTCCAGCAGTGACACACTGCGCAAGAGACAGTACCAAAGTTGGCAAGGTCAGTCTGGTGCAATGAGTATTGTCCTTGGTTTGTGCTGTTTGATCTTTAGTAGCACTTGGGAGAGGAGAGGTAGAGGGGGAAAGGCATAAACTGATGGGCTTTTTCAGGTGAAGGACAGGGCATCCACTTTCCAAGCTTGTCTGTGGGGAGTCCTTGTGCAGAATTTGTCCAACTGGTAGTTCTGAGGGGAGGCAAACAGGTCCATCTCTGGGCTCCCCCATTTGTTTCTCAAAATGTTGAATACTTTTGGTTCTAGTTTCCACTCGTGTGGATCCATGAGATTTCTGCTCAAGCCGTCTGCCAGTGTATTTAGCTTGCCTGGCAGGAATTGAGCTTGTAGGTGCACTTAGTTGCTCAAGGCTGTGTTCCACAGAGCCATGGCTAGTCTGCAGAGAGGGTATGAGTGGGTTCCTCCTGCTTGTTTATGTACCACATAAAGTACAGTTGTGTACACTTACCATAAATGTAGATGTTAGAGTGTATTCACTGTTGCAGTAATTACATTTGGGTAATCCTGCTGGCAGGTTACCCTCAGTCGGCCTGAATTCCAAAGTCCTGGGTCCTGCGTCGGCTGTTGTCACCCCTTCCCTGACGTCAGGTCATCAGGGGTATAAAAGAAGCTGCCGACGGCATTTTCTTTAGTTTTTCTTTCCCCAGATGTCAGATGCCCCCTAAAAGGGTAGCCGAAATTTATATCTATATATAAAACTACATGCAGCAATATACACTTTACCTTCATCCACAAGCAAATACACAACACAGGTTGTACAAATCAGACAAGGAAAGATAGGTTCCATCAGAAGAAAAGGGGGGGTGGCAGGTGGGTAACCTGGACTGCAACAGTGAATACACTCGAACATTTACATTTATGGTAAGTGTACACAACTGTACTATGTTCTTCGTGCTTCACTGTTGCAGTCATTACATTTGGGTAGATTCCCAAAGCTATGGTTGGGAGGCTGGAGCTAAACAGCATTAGGAGCGGCTATGTGACCCTGCAGAACTGCAGTGGCAAAGCCTGCCCTGGATTTAGAGTAGAGTGGCAGATGACAGTGCTTTGTAAAGTTGTGCACTGAACTCCAAGTAGCTGCCTCTAAAATGTCTTTGATTGGTACTCCCCTGAGTAAGGCTGCTGAAGTGGCTGCAGCTCTGGTGGAATGTGGCCTAATGCCCTTAGGCATTGGCTTGCCATGGTATAAGTAGCAGAAATGAATGCAGTGGCCTATCCACTTTGAAATAGTCTGCTTAGAGATAGCCTTTCCTTGTGATCCTGCAGCATATGCCACTAGTAATTGCTTTGTCTTTCTGAAAACTTTGGTTCTGTCCAAGTAGAATCTAAGCTGTCTACGTACGTCCAAAGAATGCAGAATTCTTCCCCCCTTGTTCTGTGGATTTGGATAAAAAGTTGTCAGATGAATGGTTTGGTTTAGAGTCACACTGGACACCGCTTTAGGCATAAATGTTGGGTTTGTCCTCAGGGAGACCCTGTCCGGATAAAAAATGATAAAAGGTTCCCCAGCCATGAGTGCCTGTAGCTCTGAAACTCATCTTGCAGAGGTTATTGTTAGGAGCAGAGCTGTTTTCCAAGATAAAAACTTTATATCCACAGTAGCGGCTGGCTCAAAAGGAGGCAGGGTGAGTTTTTCCAAGACGTAGTTGAGGTCCCATGCAGGCATTGGTGATCTTCTTGGAGGCCTTACATTTTTGGCTCCTCTGAGGTACTATTTTAATAAGGGATGAGAAAAGATTGGTGACTCTGCATTGTAATGGGCCGAAATGGCAGAGGCATGAATTTTAATAGATGAGAAAGATAGGCTTTGTCCAGCATCTCAGTTAAGTATTGTAAAATCTGAGGAATATTTGGCACAGCTGTACTTGTTCCTTGTGACTGGTTCTAAGCACAAAATCTCTTCCATTTTCCAGCATAAGATTTTCTAGTATTAGGCCTTCTGGCTTCCAAAATGACATCCATCACAGCTTTGCTAAGAGGTGTGTTTTATACGACTACATTATTCGCCATGCTGCCAGGTTTAAAGTTCTGAGCTGGCTGTGCAGGATCTGATTGTTTTGCTGGGATAGTAGATGCGGTACTTGAGGTAAGGTCCAAGCTGGGCATTGAGACAAGCTCCTTAATATTGGGTACCAGTGCTGGCGGGGCCAGTCTGGTGCAATCAGTCTGATGTTTGGCTTCTCCTGTCTGACCTTTAGGAGTACCTTGGGGAGGAGAGGCAGAGGGGGAAAGACATATACTGATAGGTGTTTCCAGCTGAAGGATAGGGCGTTGACTTTCCATGCTTGTCTGTGATAAATCCTTGTGCAGAATCTCTTTAGTTGGTAGTTGTGAGGGGAGGCAAATAGATCTATGTCCGAGCATCCCCATTTCCTTGTTATCATGCTGAAGACTTGTGGATCCAGCTGCCACTCGTAGGGATCCATGAGGTTTCTGCTTAGTTAGTCTGCCAGAGTATTTTCCTTCCTGGCAGGAATTGTGCCTGCAGATGTACTTGGTAAGTCAATGCTGTGTGTCCCACAAAGTCATGGCTAGTCTGCAAAGAGGGTAAGAATGTGTGCCCCCTTGCTTGTTTATATACCACATGACCGTGGTGTTGTCTGTCTTTTATCAGTAGTTGTCCTGGATGAAGTCGGTCCTTGAAGGCTGTCACGGCATTTTGAACAGCTAGCATCTCTTTTTGATTGATATATAGATGCATTTGGTTTGAGGTCCATGTTCCCTGAATGCATCTTCCTGTCATGTGGGCGCCCCAGGCATAATCTGATGCATCCGTTGTTAGTGTCTGCCTGGCTGGGGGTAATGTGAATGTCTGTCCCTTGTTTTGGTGAAAAGCCTTTGCGCACCATCAAAACTCCTGTTGCAGGCAGGGAATGAGAGTAATTATGGTTTCCAGGCTGTGGCAATGTTGAGTCCAAACACTTTTTAGGTACCATTGAAGTTTCCCCATATGCAGTCTTGCATATGGAATTAATAGGATGCAGGATGCCATGAAACCCAAAGCCTACAGAATTTTTCTTGCAGATAACTGGGCCTTTGTTGCCAACATTTTGAAATAGGTATTCAGTTGCCTTTGTTTGTCTGATGTGAGATAAGCCATCTGGGCAGTTGTATTTAAGGTTGCACCCAGGAATATTATCTCTTGAGAGGGTACTAGTTTTGATTTATTTTCGTTGACTGTGTACCCTAGGCATGTTAGAAGTTTTTTTCACAAATGCCAGATGCTGCAGACGGATGTCCTTGTTCTCTGCTTCAATTAGACAGTCGTCCAAGTAAGGGTATATTTGTATTCCTCTTTGTCTGCAGAATGCAATTACTGGTGCCAGGCACTTTGTAAAGACCCTGGGCGCAGTAGATAGGCCAAAGGGCAGTACAGAGAATTGGTAATGCATTGAGCCAGCCTTGAGTCTGAGGTATCTTCTGCATATTTGTCTGATTGGGACATGCAGGTATGCCTCTTTTAGGTCTAAAGTTACAAGCCAAGCATTCTTGCCCAGCATGGGCAGAAGCTGCTGCAGAGAAACCATTTTGAATTTTGGTATATCCAGGTACGTGTTCAGAATCGATAGGTCCAGTATTGGCCTCCAGGCCTTGTCCTTTCTGGGCACCAAGAACAGTCGAGTTAAATCCTTGCCCCCGTTCTTGCTCTAGCACGTGCTGAATGGCCCTCATGTCCATGAGGGATGAGACTTGTTTTTGTGCCTCTGCCCATTGATTTTTTGGCAGATTTGGTCAGCCGTTTGCCTTTGGCAGGGTATGGAAATGGAACTTGTAGCCTTGTGACACGATATTTAGAACCCACTTGTCCTGGGTTATAATGTGCCAATTTTGAGAAAAAAAGTGCTAATTTTCCCCCTAAGGGTTCTGCCAGGAAATAAGTGCTTGGTGCAGGCAGGGGGGAGTCATTGGGACTGTTTCCTGTAAGGTTGTGATTTATCTTCTCCACTTTTGCAGGTAGAAGCACCCCATTGCTTTGACCTGTATGAACCTTGCGCCTGGGATCTGCCTCTAGGGCGTCTGGGTCTGCCCCTTTGAGGTCTGTCTGACACAGGAAAGGACCGATTCTTTGTTGGCCAGTGTCTACTAAACCTAGGTGGCTGTACTTGTAAGAAATCTTTGACTGTTTGCATAGATTTAGCCTTATCCTCTATTTTCTTTAACACCTCTTCTGCCTTAACACCAAACAAAGTATCATACTGTTAAGGTGCATCTAATAATTTAACTTTAACATGATCAGGCAGATTTTGTTCCTTTAACTAAGCAGGCCTTCTAATTACAGAACCTGTAACTGTGGCCCTGTAGGAGGCCTCTAAAGAATCAAAACAACATTGCAAAGTATGCTTTCCAACGTGTTCAGCTGCATGCAATATCTCCTGCATTTCCTTGTTTTCTGCACATACAGAGTTCAACAACATTTTCTGTTTAAGAAATGCCATGACATGTTGCTGATATTTGAGTATATGAAACTGACAGTTTAAGGCCATTATAGCCAAGGTAGCAGATGTGTACACCTTTTTCCCCATCTGTCCAGTGCCCTAGAATCCCTGTCAGAAGGGGTAGGGTTTTTTTGCAGCGGAAGCCTTAACTCCCTTGGGACCCTGAGAAATAGTTTCTGGGTCTGCAGCACGGTTTTTAAAAAGGAATTTATGTGAGTCAGGAACCCTGTAATATCTGTCAGGCTTAACAGGAGCTGGAGGTAAGGAGTCAGGGGTAAGGCTAGACTCCGAAAACACATAATCTACAATGTCTAACACAGGCGGGATGGCAAGTCGCTTGTGCTGAGGTAGTAACAGGAAATCCCTGAGCCTCTTTTTAGATTCTGAAAAATCTTGGCTCTCCCAGTGGAAATGCTGCCTCATGGTATGTAAGGTTTCCCCAAAGGAATAGTCCTCAGGAGGAGAAGCTGAAGGTATGGATTCTTCAGCATCAGAATCCTCATAAGGGTGAAAAGAATATTCCTGATCAGAAGAGGAATCAGAAGAAATGGAAACCTGATCTGAAGATTCACAGTCAGTCTCTTGCCTAGGCCTCTTATCAGGAGGGGGATGGGAACCCCTGATCAAGGTAATCAAGTCTTCAGCCATTTTGAGCATCTGTTTTTTGGGCATGGAGACCTGTCCACGTGGCTCATGAGTTTGCTTCTTTGCCTTTGAAGGTGCTTTAGTCTTTGCCTTTGAAGTCGGTTTAATGTATAGATGTTTGGGTCTGAATACACCCTCAGAAGCCAGTGCCTGCTCAGCGGCTCCAGACCCATCTGAAAGATTAGCATCCGAGGCTCCAATACCTTGAGTTTCCAGTGGCATGGCCAACTCCACGTGGGAGTCGGTAGCGGCCTGCGACTCTAAAGTAGTGGTCATCAGGGGCTGCGAAAGTGCCTCACTGAGAACCGGTGACCCGGCGACTGGCTTAGGAGAAGCTTCATCATTGGTTTTGGGCCTCGGCCGTCTTTCTTTCTTTTTCTTTGCGTTTTTTGTGAACTCCGGTAGTCGGATGGCTTTCCGATGACATTTCTGGATAATTAAACCTGCGTCCAAAGTAGTTCAAAGCAAAATCATACCGACGCTTAATAGTGCGTTGATTAAATCTAGCACAAAAATGACAACCCAGAAAGTTATGATCGGGGCCTAGGCAAGGAATACAGTAAGAATGAAAGTCCTTATGAGGTATTTGCTTCCCACAAGAAATACAATTAACTTTTTCTGACATCAGTTCTGGAGCAAGAAAAATGTTTCCCCAATGGGGTACTTAGCTTTATAGAAGACTTCGGATCTGAAATTCGAACTCGAAAATCTCAGGAGTCGGCCGACCGGCACTTGCAAACTGCTTCTGCTTCGGGCACCGCGCGGCAAGAAAGACTAAAGAAAATGCCGTCGGCTTCTTCTTTTATACCCCTGATGACCTGACATCAAGGAAGGGGCGACGACAGCCGACGCAGGACCCAGGACTTTGGAATTCAGGCCGACTGAGGGCAACCTGCCAGCAGGATTACCCAAATGTAATGACTGCAACAGTGAAACATGAAGAACATCAGTAGTGTTGTCCGTCTTTATCAATAATTGTCCTGGAAGAATGTGATCCTTGAAGGCTGTCAGAGCATTCTGTACAGCTAACATTTCTTTTTGATTGATATGCAGGTGCATTTGACTCGGGTTCCATTTGCCCTGAATGCACTGCCCTGCCAAGTGAGCCCCCCATGCATAGTCTGATGCGTCTGTTAGGGTTTGGGTGGCATGGGGTAGAGTGAATGGCAGTCCCTTGTTGTGGTGGCAGACCTCTGTCCACCAAAGGAATGCCATCTTTAGACAAGGGATGATAGGAATCATTGATTCTAGGTCCTGAGAATGTTGACACTATAGGCTTTTTAGATACCATTGTAGTTTCCTCATATGCAGTCTTGCATATGGAATTAGTAGAATGCAACAGGCCATGAACACCAGGGCTTGCAGTATTTTCCTTGCAGATAGCTAGGTCTTTGTGGCCAGTAGTTTGAAGTAGGCTGTCAAATAAACTTGCTTCTCTGGCGTGAGGTAGGCCGTCTGAAAAGTTGTACTCATGCTTGCTCCCAGGAATACAATTTGTTGGACAGGGTACTAGATGTGATTTCTTTTCATTTATGGTGTACCCCAGAGAAGTTAGCAATTTCTTTACAAATGCCAGATGATTTAGTAGTATGTCCTGGCTTTCTGCCTGAATTATAGACAATCGCCCAGGTATGGGTATATTTGAATATTTCTTTGCCTGCAAAATGCAATGACTGGAGCTAGGCACTTTGTGAATACCCTGGGTGCAGTAGATAAGCCAAAAGGCAATGCAGAGAACTGATAGTGCATGTAGCCTGCTCCGAAGCGTAGGTATCTTCTGCAAGATTCCCTTACTGGGATGTGAAGGTAGGCTTCCTTTAAATCCAGTGTTGCCAACCAGGCATTTTTGCCTAGCATGGGAAGCAGCTGATGAAGAGTTAGCATTTTGAATTTTGGGATTACCAAAAAGGTATTTAGGATAGACAGGTCCAGGACAGGATGCCGGTAATTGTCTTTTCTGGATACCAGGAAAAGTCTTGAGTAAAAACCTTGCCCCCATTCCTCTTGTGGGACAGGATGAATAGCCCTGATGCTTAGAAGACAGAGAACCTGCTTTTGAGCCTCTACCCACTGATTTGGGGGTAGGTCTGGCCAACCGTTTGGGATTGGTAAGGAGTGGAAGTGGAATCTGTATCTTTGGGAAACTATGTTTAAAACCCATTTGGCTTGGGTAATGAGTTCCCAGTTTTCTGCATGCAGGGCGATCTTTCCCCCTAAAGGAACAGTCAATTGAGCAGGGCTTGGAAGGTTTAAAGCTAACTCATTGTGACAGTTTACCATGGGGGGTGTCCTACTACTTCCAGATTTGGAAGTGGGAGCCCCCCCCCCCCCCCACTGCTTAGGCCTGTGAGTACCTTGAGACTGAAGCCTGGGTGGTCTGCTGGTTCTGGGTTTGGACTGAGAAGGCCTGGAAAAGGCAGGAAAGGACCAACTCTTAGAAGGCCAATGCCTACTAAATCTGGGAGGCTGTACTTGCAGGAAATCTTTAACAGTTTGCATAGATTTAGCTTTTTCCTCCATCTTTTTAAGTATTTCTTCTGCTTTGCTGCCAAACAAGTGGTCTTTAAGGGAGCATCCAGTAATTTAAGCTTTAACATGATCTGGCAAAGTTTGCTCCTTAAGCCAAGCATGCCTTCTAAGTACAGACCCAGTGACAGCTGCCCTGCAAGATGCCTATAATGAATCAAAACCACATTGCAATGTATGCTTTCCAACTTGTTCAGCAGAATGCATTAAGTCCTGTAAGTCTTTATTTTCAGCACAATCAGGAATCAACATCATTTTCTGTTTAAGCAATCCAATAATATGCTGCTGATACTTTAACCTATGAAACTGGCAGTTTAAGGCCCTAATGGCCAAAGTTGCAGAAGTGTATACCTTCTTAGCCCATCTGTCCAGGGCCCTGGAATCTCTATCAGAGGGGGTAGGGTTTTTGGCAGTAGTAGCCTTAATGCCTTTGGGCCCCTGTGAAATAGTCTCAGGATCCCCAGTAGGATTCTTAAAGAGGAACTTGGTGAGAGTCAGGTACTCTGTAATCCCAGTCAGGTTTTCTGGGAGCCGGAGGTAAAGTGTCAGGGGTCTGGCTGGATTCCAAGAAGGCATCATCTACAATGTCCAGTAAAGGAGGGATAGCTAATGGCCTATGTTGAGGTAGGAGTAAGAATTCCCTAAGCCTCTTTTTGGAGTCAGAGTAATCCTGGCTTTCCCAGCGGAAATGCTCCCTAAGAGTATGTAAAGTTTCACCAAAAGAGAAATCCTATGGAGGGGAAGCAGAGGGAATGGAGTCCTCTGCATCAGAATCCTCATAGGTAGATAAGGGCAACTCCTGGTCATCAGAGAAAACAGAAATTTCAGAATCCTGATCAGAAGAATCAGAAGGAAAATCAGTTCTAGGTCTCTTAAAGGGAGAATGGTGGTTTCACTTGATTAGAGTAATAAGGTCTTCAGCCATTCTTATCATTTGTTTTTTAGGCATAGGGGCCTGACCATGCAGTCTGGGCATCGGTTTTCTAGGTGTGGATCGAGTTTTAGGCCTTGAAGAAGATGGCGTCGGTTTAATATGGAAGTCAGTAGGCCTGAATACACCCTCAGAAGCCGGTGCCTGCACAGCGGCTCCGGACCCATCCAAGGTAGAGACATCCACAAGTTCAACAGTCGAAGAAGCATCTTGCAGCATACCGGACTCCGAATGGGTCTCAGGACAGGCCTGCAAATCAGAAGTAGCGAGTATCAGGGGCTGCGAAAGCACCTCACTGAGTACCGGCGAACTGGAGACTGGCTTAGGACAAGTGTCGTCAGCAGTTTTGGACCTCGGCGGCCTGTCTCTGTCTTTACCTTTGCGTTTTTTCGGAATCCCAGTAGTCGGATGGCTAACCGACGACATTTTTGGATAATTAAACCGAGAACCGAAATATTTAGAGGCAAAAATGTACAGATGACAGATAGTGCGTTGATTAAATAAAGCACAAAACCGACAGCAAGGTACATCGTGGTCAGGGCCTAGGCAAGGAATACAGTACGAATGAAAATCTTTATGAGGTATTTGCTTTCCACAAGTACAGCAATTATTAACTTTTACTGACATCAGTAAGGAGCAAGAAAAAGTTTCCCCAACAGGGAACTTAGCTTTAAGTTGAAGACTTCGGCTCTGAAAATCGAAAATGAAAATTTCAGGAGTCTGCTGACCGGCACTTGCAAACTGCTTCTGCTTTGGGCACCGCACGGCAAGAAAAACTAATGTAATGGCATCGGCTGCATGTTTTATACCCCTGACGACCTGACGTCATGGAAGAAAGGACAGCAACTGACGCAGGACCCAAGACTTTGTTAATCAGGCCGACTGAGGGCAACCTGCCAGCAGATTACCCCAAATGTAATGACTGCAACACTGAAACATGAAGAACATCATCTGCAACAGTTATCCCACTTCACAAGGATGGACTATCAACTGACCCCAGAAACTAAAGACCTATTAGTCTGACTAGTCTAATATGCAAAGCCATGGAACAAATTATTATGGAAATGATCAACAAAGGCCATTGCAAGAGTTCCAAGATGTCTGCACACAAAGTAACAGCTTAATTTCAGCTCTCCCAGTGTGAAAACAGGAACTCAGAAAACTGAGGCAGTGAATTTATCTTTTTGGGTAAATTTCACTTACTAACTAGCAAATGCACTGCCTGGATGCCAACAAAGAAGAAATTTAAAGAATCTGAAAGAAAAATCAGCCATAAAAGATGAGGAGAAAACAATGGCTGGGAAGAATCCTGCAGCTGTTCAGCAAAAAGCAGTTCAAGCTCCAGCTTTGGAGCAAGTCATGACTTCCAGTAATCTACAGGAAGAAAAAAAAATCAAATCTGCTCAGAGCTGATTAAAATACACAAAACACTGAAGTATATTAACTCAAATAACAAATGTCTGGAAAAAATTGAAGAAGCTTTAAATAGATATTCAGAAGAGTCGATAAAACTGTAAATATCAGAGGTTGAAATGAAGAAAAGGCTGGCTGAGTATGAGACTGCACAAGAGGAGATGTTTCAAAAATTGGTAGAATTAGAAGACAGAACACGTAGGGAACACCAGATAATTTCTGCTGTACCAGAGAAACTGGAAGGACATGCTGTATTAATTTTACAAAAGCACATACAAGCACCTGGACTGGTATTCCACAGCAAGAGTTGATAAGTGAAAGGGTACATTATATGTATGCTCCAAACATGGTAATGAGAAAGCAGTCAAGACCTCCAACAGTAAGATGCGATCCTATCAGAAGGAAAAGTTGATTCTGACAAAATGGTGACAGAAGGACAAAGTACTAAAAGTTGGAGACAGTGGTGTGTTTTATGGAAAATGATTACTCACTGTACACAAGGCAAAAGAGGAGGAAATTGATTCCAGCAATCAGGGAATGTAGAGAGAAGTGAGAGATTAAAGCTGGTGTATCCATCTATCTTCAGAATATTTTTTTCCTGGAGGGTGAAAGTTATTTTTGATGCGAAACATGCTAAAGCTCAGCGAGATTATGCCAATGAAACCTTTTCCAATGTTCCAAAGGAAAATGCTTGAGAGACGTAAAAAAGCACATGAGTTGACTAGATGAACCAGGAGTATATTGAAAATGAACCAGAGACTGGACTGGAGTTGGAAGATGGAGATCAACAGGAAGAAAACCAGCAACTCAGAAATTAATGACTAAATGTGGGATTACACAGCATCAATCACATTTCTGAAATATGTCTGAACAGGAAAACATGGAAAAATTGGACTTTGACTTTGTTAAATTTGTGGGAACTACAAAGCATATGCCCTACTTCATGTCGTTAATGTTTGGAAGAACATTAAGGAGAGGGGAAGAGAAAGGAAAGAGGTAACATTAAGTAAACAATTTTTGCTCTTAACAGTATTTTTATAAAATGTGTTATACAGTAAAGGATTTTTCAGTTATTTTGTGTGTTATGTGGATACTACAGTAAACAGGTGCCCTTTTTATCCTTTCTTTCTTCTTGTTTAGTTTTAAGAAATGTAGACATTGCAATGTAAAAAAAAGAAAGCCTAGACAAGTTTAAAGATAATGTGCTGTAATCATGGTTTATTAAGAGGTTGTAAAAGTATACAGATCATAAGGCTTGATCTAACAAGTTTTTGGTGGAAGCAAGTAAATAAAGGAACACTGAATGTAAGGAAATTTTTTTCCTTTAGCAAATAAATGTGCACAGTGCAACAAGAGAAGCTTGTAGCTTAAGGCAAGTGTGCAATCTGGTTCTCTGGGAGACGAGCTGAAAAAAAGAGTGCAATAAAAACAGAAAATTTTTTTTCAGTGGCTAAAAGATAATGTTTTCTACATCTGGGAGAGGAAGGAAGACAAGACAAAAACAGACAGAGCTTAGTGCAAGTAGAAACACAGGCTGTACCATGCATCTTTGCATGGATAACCTTAATTATATGCCAATTAAAGATAGAGTTGAGCTGTCAATCTGGGACAAGTGTTCCTTTTAGGAGGGTTAAACTTGAGTATTTGAAGATATATTAAATTAATAGGCTCTGGGGGTGTGTTTTATTTTAATGGAAACCCACGGACAGAAAAACAAAAGTCTTATAAGACGCGACTCCAAAGAATTTTTCTTCAGATGAGTAGCAAATGTTGGAAGTGTGACAAGCAAGAAAGAGGTGGCTGGGAACATATTTTTTAGGAGTGTAATGAGCTGGCTGACTTTAGGAACTTCCTGCAAACTGCTGTCAGAGATGCTGTGTGAGTGGATTGTACTGACTGGGGAAATTATTTTTTTGAGCTATGATACAGAATCGGAACTGCTTAGACATAGTAAAGGCTAGCCGAGTCCAATTATGGTGGCTGCCAAAAAAGCAATTACTAGAAAATGGAAATGAAAGTTTAGACCAACTTTACTAGAAATAGCAAATATAATGGAGATAAAACAACTGGAATTGGGATCTTTAGAAAAGGGACAGAGCAAACAACAAAAAAAAATGGGAATTGTGGGAACAATATATGGAGAGAAGGAACAAGGTTGAAGAGGCTGGATTTGAATAAGCCATATAATGCTTAATTGACGATGACTGGATAGATAAGTGATGTATAATGTTTACAACTACAGTTTTCAACGGTGTCTGTGATGTAAACCGTTTGCAACTAAATGTTTGTATGTTTTTCATTTATATAAATGTAAGACTGGCTTTGTCATATGTGAAAATTTAATAAAGATGTTTGGAAAAAAAAGGGGGGGAGTTTGGAGGAAGGGACAGAATACTGCAACAGTGAGGAGGAGGAGATCTACTGTTATGGTAAGATTTTACACAACTGTATCATGTCTTTCTATATTACTGTTGCAGTATTCTAAACAGAAAGAAGAGTAAAAAGCTCAAGAAACAGAATGGGAGGTGGAAGGCTGAGAAAGGCCCTCAACAAACCCATACAAAACGGTTCTACCAAAATCTGCTCTGGCCCTAGAAATCATATCCAACTTATAATGCTTAGTAAAGGGTATGCACTGAAGACCAAGTAGCAGCTTCAGGGATGTAACTGGTGCCCAACCCCTTGAAAAAGGGCACCAGAAGAGGCAACAGCACCAGTAGAATGAGCTTTAACACAAGTAGACACAGATTTTCCATGAAATGTATAACAAAAGGAAATGGTATTAGATATCCAAGAGGAGATGGTTTGCTTATTAACAGCCACACCCAATGTCCTGAGATGAAAGGAAACAAAAAGCTGATCAGACTCTCAAAAAGTTTACTCAAATAGTACCTGAGCTGTCGCTAAAAATCCAGGGTATGCAGGACCCTCTCTCTGGCAGACTGAGAAGAAGGGAAAATGGAAGAGAGTTGTACAGACTGATTCAAAGACAACTCATTTACTACCTTGGGCATAAAATAAGGATTAGTATGAAGGGTTGCCCTGTCCCTGTGGAAAAAAAAAAAAGAGGAATGGCCATGAGGGCCTGGAGCTCAGAAACCCTCCGAGCAGAAGTAACAGCCAGCAAAAAAAAAACTGTATTCCAGGTACAATGTTGCAAAGAAGTAGAATCTACAGGCTCAAAAGGAGCCTATGTCAATTTTTCTAAAACAAAATTAAAGTTCCAAGAAGGAGGAACAAGTTTCCTTGGAGGCCTAATATGCAGGACGCCTTTAAGAAATTGTTTGATCTTAAAACTGAGAAGCTAAAGAAGGATTAAAGGGCAGGCAAGCAGAAACGGCTGACAAATAAGCTTCACAGAAGAACAGGCCAGGCCAGACTAGAGTAGCTCAACAAAAGAGAGGACCAAAAGGATCCCCCACTGAAAAAGGGCCCTGGTTAAGAGCATGGCACCACACAGAAAATCTTTCCCCATGTGGACATACGACTTTCTGGTTGAAGTCTTCCTTGCCTCCTGTAAAACCCTGAGCACATCAGAAAAGAGGTGCCTGAAAGGGGTCAAAACCCTATCATCCACAGTGTTGGTTGAGGAGTGGACAAGTGAGGATGGATGAGACCCCTTGTCCTGAGTGAGAAGATCCAGCTGGAAAAGTAATTTGTGGTGATTGTCACTGGTCAGATGCATTAAGAGGGGGAACCAGTGCTGTCTTCGCCAAAAGGGAGTCAATGGCAAGAGTTTTGGGGAGTCCAGTCGAATCTTCTGCAGGACTCTTGGAAGTAGAGGAAGAGGAGAGAAAGCATAAAGAAACATCCCCTTCCAAGAAAAAGAAAGGGCATCAGTCTCCCATGCCAGATGGCATGGCATTCTGGAAGAGAAGAGAGGAAGCTGCCTGTTCAGTATGGAGGCAAAAAGCTGTACCTGAGGAATACCTCACCGATGGACAATGTCCAGAAACAAGTCTCTGTGAAGCATCCATTTGTGAGCCAGTCTTTTGGATCTACTCAAGGCATCTGCCACTAGATTGTGCTCTGAAGGAATGTATACTGCCTGAAGAGTTAACTTATAACTGACAGCCACCTCCAAGTCTGAAGAGCCATCCTGCAGAGGAGGTAAGATTTTGTGTCCCTGCTTGTTGACATACCACATCATTGCAGTGTTGTCTATGTACACCTACAAAGGGTCTGGAGAGAACATGGGGTGAAACGCCTGAAGGCACAGAATCAAAGCTCTCATTCTCTTTTACACTGATATGGTTCATAGGTAGGTACTAGGCTAACGGTTCAAGGCCCTAAGTAAGCCTAGCCAACAAGGTTCCCTGGCTTACTCCACCCAAGAAAGTTATTTTCCTGTGCCACTGTCGAGCAGAGACACAGAAGTGATCCCTAGGGTGTATTTCCTATTTCCCATCCACTCATCAAGATTTTTTTTGAAGAGTGCTAATGAGGAACTTTGCTTGACATAGATGGGTAGCCTGTTCCAGAGTATGGGAAGTCTCTGGGACAGGAATCTATCCCTCAAGCATGTCCGGTTTATTGTGGTGGCAAGGTTTAGGTCCCTAGAATGTGTAACTCGGAGGGATTGGGATTTCCTTAGGTGTAGTATGTCCAACAGCTCTGGGTTTGACATAGCTTTATATGTTAGGCAGAGATCACCTCGGAGTAGGCGACATGCTACGGAGTAAAGCTGGAGTTTTTTGAGACAGTCAGTGTAGGGCATTTGTTTGAGGCCAGTAATCCTCTTTGTGAGGTACTTCTGTGGCCTTTCCAGCTGCTGAAGATGTCTTGTGAGGTACATTCCAAAAGGGGCGTTGTACTCTACAATGGGTCTAATGAGTGTCGAGTAGAGGGGAACAATGACCTCTCTTTTCCTGGATGAGAACCCTTTTATGATGAGGTGTGCCACATAGAAGGACTTCCTGACTACTGTGGCAATGTGACTATCAAAGGAGAGACTACTATCCACCTGGGTCCCAAGGTCTCTTATCACACATTCGGTGTTAAGTAGATTGCTGTCTATGTGGTAGTTCATGGGTACAGAGTTTTTAACAAAGGGGATGACACTGCACTTTTTGGCACTGAACTTGCGGCCATGGCTCTGACACCAGGCATCTGTCTCACCAAGGCCCTTCTGTAGGATGTCCACATCATTTGGGGATGACTATGGCTCCTAGTTTGCAGTCATCTGCAAACTTCATTAGCCAGAGGCCTTCTGTGTTAGCCTGTACTTCAGAGAAGTAGATACCAAACAGGAGAGGTCCCGGGACAGAACCCTGTGGTACTCCACTTGTCACTGCTTTGAGGTCAGATTTGGAGTCTCCAACTTTTACAGTGCGGGTTCTGTCAGTGAGCCAGTTGGCAACCCATCTTGTGAAGTAGGGATTTATACCTAGTTTAGTGAGTTTAGCTATAATTCCAGAATGGGGGATTGTGTCAAAAGCCTTGGCGAGGTCAAGATAGGCTGTGTGAACCACATTACCCTCATCTACGGCTTTGGTAACTGCCTCAAAGAAGTCGATCAGGTTCAGGAGGCATGATCTGCCTTTCACAAACCCGAACTGGGTGGGATCCAAAGCTTGGAGGTTACCAATGTCTGTTTATGAGTTCCATGATACGTTCCATGGCCTTGCAGACCAGGTTCGTCAGGCTAATAGGTCGATAGCTCCCGGAATCAGTGGTGGCTCCCCCTAGTTCCCGGGATCAGTGGTGGCTCCCCCTTTGTGGAGTGGGATAACTGCTGCTGTGTGCCATTCAGTGGGCACAAAGCCTGATGCGAGGCTATTGTTGAACATGGTGCTTAAGTGGGGAGCCAGTTTGTTCTGAAGTTCGTGTAAAACGCAGCCTGGGATGTTGTCCAGTCCCATGGATACTGTGTTTTTGGCTTTAGAGAGTGCAGCTTTTACCTGCGTAGTTGTGATTACAGGGACTCTGCATTCTTCCTGTATAGATATGGGCCCTTGGGGGTAAAGTTAGCACTGAACCTATCTGCCAGGATGTTGGCAATATCAGTTGGTTCTGTAATTTTCGTGCCTTTGTGCTGTAACTCAGAACAGATCTGGGTGTTGCCATTGAGATTTTGACATAGCTATAGAATGCTTTGTGGTTGTCCTTAGAATTAGTGGCAATTTTGTTTTCGTAGATAGCTTTGGAGGATCTTATAAGGGATCTCAATTCTTACTGAGGCTGACCAGGGAGCTCCTCCATTCATGGGATTTTACTCTCTTTCGCAACAGTTTCTTCCTTCTGTTGTACAGTTTGTTTACGGCAGGGGACCACCAGATTGGCTTCCTTTTTTTGGGGGATAGCATCTTGGTTTTGTTTGGGATAGCACGATCCATGCACTCGTGTAAGTGCTTACAGAGTGCATTTGTGTAGGATTCAGCAGTTGTAACTATATTGTCCATCTGCATGGGTGTCATGAAGTTCATCACTTCTGTCTTAAGAAGCATGAAGTTGGCTTTGGAGAAATTTTTACCGTGGTTTCCTTAATGGGGGGTGGGGGTGGGATGTGGATATCAAGGGTGATTAGCTTATGGTCGGATCGGACCAACGAGGAGTTGACTTCAGGTGTGGAACACCTGTCACTCATGTTGGTAATGACTAGGTCTAGGATATTGTTGCCCCTGGTGGGGGTGTGGATAAGTTGATCCAGGGCACTGGAGTTTATGAATTCCAGAAAGCGTTGAGCTAAGGAGTTGGTACACAAGTAGTTTTCCCAGTTGATGGTGGGGTAGTTGAAGTCACCCATTATTAGGGTGTTTGGTTGAACCCTAATATTTTCTAGTACATC
This sequence comes from Protopterus annectens, assembly GCF_019279795.1. NCBI lineage: Eukaryota > Metazoa > Chordata > Ceratodontiformes > Protopteridae > Protopterus > Protopterus annectens. Next base: position 1,128,676,197 of record NC_056730.1, on the reverse strand, counting down.
AAGAAAAGTGGAGTCGGAACCCTGGGGCATGGTGGGGGATCTGTAGCAAGCTACAATTTGGATTGCAGTTTTGCCCAAAGTTAGTTGTACTTGGATAACCTCAGATGCATTATGCTGAGAAACTAGCCTGGAGGTGTGGATATCCTTAATGAATATGGACACACCTCCGCCTTTGGTGTTTCGGTCCAGGTTACATGGCCGAAAAGTGTGGGATGAGTTATAGCCTGGTAGTGCAGGGGTGCTCTCTGGAGCCTTGAACCAGGTCTCAGTCACTGTACAGATATCGATGTTCTCCATTTTAAGGAGTGCCTCGAGTGAGAGCATTTTGAGATTTAGACTTCTAGCATTGACTAGCATTACCCTCAGTTTTTGCTTGCCTGTTCCTGTTACGGTGGTGAATTTGTTATTTGAACCTTGCCTAAAAAAGACACTATAGGGGCAGCAAGAGCCTTAGCCAGTATCTGGAATCCCAGGGGCGATAGGTGCAGGCCATCTGTGGCAAAGCATCGTGATCTGTCGACCATGTCATCCCAAGCAGACAGATACTGGATCCCCTTACAATGACACCAGAAGCTTAGCCAATTGTTGAAGTCAATCATTTTGTCCTTGTACTGCTGAATCATTCGGGGCGATGGCAGAATGTTACTCAGGGCTAGGGTCATACCTGCCTGGGCTACAAGATCGGAGAGCTCTTCCATGTCTCTTTTCATGTAGTCCAGGGAGGTACGTCTCAGGTCATTCACAGCAACATGGACAATGACAGAGTCATATTTGTACTTGTTGTGGAGTGACCAGAGTGCGTGAGTTATGTGGCGGATCCTGGCACCAGACAGGCAGCTGACAGTAACCTTCTCCTTGTTTAGCCTGATGAGTGGGACATCAGTGTGCCTGTCTATAGAGTCACCTATGACTAGTGTGTTGGGTATGTTGTTTTGCCTTATTGGCTGTGGTTGACTGGCACACAGTCTGTGGGCTATGTGTCATTTGGGTTGTGTTGGGGAATGAAGGTTGCTTGCGTTTCTGCTTTGGAGGTCTCTGTTGCTTAGACAGATTATTATTGAGAGCCTCTGCAAATGTTTGTGTGTTACTGTGTGCGGATTTTGGTGGTGTAGATTTAGTGAGACTATGTGATGAGTGTGGTATGGTGCAAATGTTTACCTTCTCCTCATGACTGTCAAGTTCAGTCTTGGTTGTAGAGAGCTTTACCTCCAGTTTGGCTAGATAAATGCATCTCTCACAGGTTGCAGTGTTGGGTGGTAGGATGAGAGGGTTGTCTGTGTACATGAGGCAATTTCTATATTGCCTCAAGATGCCCAGATTCATCAGATAGACAGGAGAGAACACTGGGAGCTGACCCTTGGACATGCCTGAATAAAAACTATTTTCCTCTACATAAGTGAGGAAAATGAGTAAAAGAGCTGTATTTCTCTAAGTAAGTGAGAAAAGTAAGTAAGAAAAGTAAGTATAAACACTGTTTTCCTCTAGGTAATGAGGAAGATTGAGTGCTATAGTAATTAGTAGCTTATTTAGTGCTTACAAGTTCTGAACAAGTGCTGAGCATGAATAAGCAAATTTAAGTGCTAAAACTAGGAATCTGTATCTGCACTAGATGAGTTACAGGACAGACACAAGTGCAAATGCAGGCGTTCAAATCAGAAAGTTGAGAGAGATGGAAGAGATTGCCCAAATGGCCAATAACTACAATTTCTGGGCCAGAACCACTCCTTATGTGGTAAACGGGTTACCTAGTGCTTACCACTCCCACTGATCATCTAGACGGCTTCCCTCCAACATAGAAAGACTTACGAGGACTTATGATGGGGGGGGGGGCAGAGACCCTGAACTTTCAGGTGACCAAAAGAAGGCCCCAACCCCATGTCCGAGGCATCAGTGAAAAGTTCTTGAGAAGGGACTGGAGGCTGAAAGGGCAGGACTGGGTTGAATGCAAACTGTTGAATCCACCACTCAAATTTTTTCTTCAGACAGGGAAGGAGAGGTACACTGAAATACAGAGGGTGACAATGCTGCGCCAAACTGAATTGAGGTACCACTGAAGCTTCCACATATGCAGTCTGGAAAGTGGGAGCATTGGATTAGAAGAGCCCATAAATCCCAGGGGCCGAAGAAACTCCCTGCTGGCATGGTAGTCACAGGAAGAAGAGATTGAAAGAACACCACAGCAGGATCAGCAGAACAAGTACATTAAAATTAACATTGACAATCCTCAGGAACCTTATATAAGCCACCAGGAAACTTGGAAGCAGCAATAAAAGTGTCTAATAAGGCAGCCAACACAGGAGGATCTGCCGATGGTTTAGGAGTATAGCCCTGAAGCAACTCATAATATTTTCTTTGAAAATCAGACACTTAAGAATCCCACTTAAAGTATTCCATTGTCCTAGCAAATGTGTCCCCAAAAGAGAATTCCTCAAAAGTAGACTCAGGGCTGACAGACTCCTCTTCATCAGAACGATAAGGCAACGGCATCTGTGAAGAATAGGACAAACACCCCTCATCAGACACTGAATCCTCATTCAAGGAATCCATTTCCCCAAGCTGTTTAGATGGGGTACAGGTCCAAGGAGAAGGCAAATCCCCTTGAGGAGGCTTCTTCAAGCCAGAAAACAAGCCCTGAGTAATTTCTTGCCATTTCCTTTGAGGATATTTAGAATGGACCGAAACAGGTTTCATTTTTTGTCTTTTCTTGGAAGGGACATTATCCCTAAAAATACTGGAAGTTCTGACCCTTGCTGAGATCCGGTATGATAACCTGGAACCTCCTCCCTGACCAGTATCTATGGAATCCCTCTAGTACACCAAGATAATCAACTGCAATTCCCCCTCAACATCTGGAGCAGATGCCTGCAAAACCTCAGAGGATGTGTGAAAAGATGGATCCTTGCCAGCCTCCAATGAGGTCGCAGTAAAGGAACCCAATGTAGACTCTAAAAGACCTACACAGATACTACCTTCTTCTAGAGGGATGTCTGGTGGAGGGGATAGCTTAAGAATACAGCTGATACTTCTTGGCCTTCTTACCTAGCAGGAGTATCTTGGAGTTAAAGGATTCTGCCATGGTACCCTGGGCTAACTGTTTAAGCTATTGTTTTTCAAGATAAATAGCCAGGGAAGACAAACAGCTTCTGAGTGCATTAGGCACAAATGCCTTACAGATACTACAAGAGGTATGGCCATGGGAAGCACCCAAACAAAAAAAGACACTCTTCATCATGATCCCTATGGGGAATCTGCCTCCCACACTGACATTTTTCCTTCATGGATGACATGAACTCTAGGTAGCAAAATAAAATAGAAGATAAAAAAAAAAACAATGCCAAATGGGGCATTTACCAGGCAATTAGGTATTCTGCACAGCAGCAAGGTATTCAGACCAACTAGCAATAATGGCGTTTGAACTGCTGGGAAAGAAGTTCTGGGTAGCTGTGTCTGTATGTACATTTTATACCCTACATTCTGTGTGGAGAGCATAAGTGTGATGTATAGTGCATACAGGATCATTAGGCTTTGGTATACTGGCCAAGCATTGGGCTGCCCTAGGCAGGGGACCCCTTCTGTTTAGAATACTGCAACAGTAATATAGGAGGACATTTCAGGGTATAAACACATACAGTTCTATACGAACCACCTTAACGCCCTCTCTCTCTCTCTCTCTCATATATATATATATATATATATATATATATATATATATATATATATATATATATATATATACTTTGTCTCCTACAGTTTACTGTGAGGCAATCTATACTTGGCATACAAGGCATCCTCTGATCTGGCTGTGATGCACCTTTTGCACATCTGCAAAACAAACAGCATTAGTACCACTACAGCCAAGCACTTCAATTTTGCTTTTGACATAAATAAGACATATTAGCAACACGGATGTGTCTCAGAGAATCCCCATGCTCTGGGAAAGGTTCCAAATCCATGTGAAGCAAAGACCATCCCTAACCTTATTTAAGCATTGAACGGCACAGTAGTGAAATAGTAGCATTGTCGCCTCACAGCAAGAGGTTCTCTGGGTCGATTCTCAGCTGGGGTGCCTTCTATGCAGAGTCTGCATGTCCTCCCTGTGCTCATGTGGGTTTCCTCCGGGTGCTCCGGTTTCATCCCATGTTAGAAAGACTTGCGTCTGGAGCATTTCTCCCCAGGCCTCCACTATAAATTGGCTTTATTCCAAGTCGGACTTTCCCAGTTAATAAAAATTAAATAAATAAAAATAAATAACCTTGACCAATGGATGGGAAATCAGAAATTCACCCTGGGTCTGGCTCCTATGTCTCTGACAGACAAGAGAGACCGTGATGCCCAAACTAACATACCCCCCACAACTTCTAGAAGCTTCCTAACAGACCCCCCCCTCCTAACAAATGCCCATAGGGACACAATTGGGTTGGATTGTATGGTTAGGGTTATAAATGTCCTGGTGGCCATTAGCCTGGTACATAACAATGAACCTATGAACTACAACCCTATAAGAAAGCCATAAATAAAGCAACAGCAAGCAGAGGAACACACACACACACACACACACACATAACTTGAAGGAAAGCTAGATAGTGGGGGAGGGGACTTTAAGGACAGGTAACGATGTTCCTTTTTGAAAAAGAAGGGTAGAGGTGGATGGTAGCAAGAAGCATGAGCAGGAAGGATAGAAGAGGAAAGGTAGTAGAAGCAAAGCAGCAGAAAAAAAAATGCACACAAACTGACAGAAGAGGTATGGATATAAAACGTGTGGTGCAACAGTGGAGGCACACAGACAGACTAGAGGACGACAATAAGCAATAGGAGGGAACACCATGAGGTAAATAAGGTGGATTACTGACTGTCTGTGACCAGCTTAGAGCAGAAACCATGCAGATGTCTGTCATATCAGTGGCCATCATGAGCAGGCCCTGCCTCTGATCACCAGATGGATGGACTAGCTTGACCATTCAACTCTCAAGTCCCACATGGAGAGTCAAGGACCCTAAGTGCAAGTCCAGCAGTTGGCTCATCTTGGACATGACCAACAACACACATGAAGTCAGGTAATCAAGGGGTGCCTCTGGATCACTGTCAATGGCACTGCCGTATCCCATTTATGAGGGGTAGCAACTGAGACTACCAGCAAGCCCTCCAGGTCACCTTACAGAGGATCAACTTCACCCCTCCTGTAGAAAGGTAGATCTGTTGATCACTGGTAGTTTCATGGTCCACTGAAGAACTCTCATAATACCCCACTGTTTAAGGTACCATCTCTCCTAATGCTTTTAGGATTGAAGCAGGAGTTGGTGCTTGTTGGCCGGGTAGAATTCTGACAGTTCCTTGAACTGACTTGCAACCTGTTCAGACTCAATAGGGAGACTTGCTACCCCTGTTGTAGTTTCCAGGTGGCATCCGATGAAAGTTAGTTGCTGCACCAGCTCCATGATTTTTGAGGTTTAACAGATGCTTTCCAAGAGGCACAAGCAGAGTAAGTAGTCCCTTACTTTGAACTAGAGACTCCTTTTAGGCTGTAGCTATGAGCCAGTCACCCAACTAACACAATATTTTTATCCCTAGCAGACAGAGGTTAGCTTCTGCTGGATCCATGTATTTTGTAAACACCCCAGAGGCTGAAGTGAACCCAAAGGGTGAGGCACTAAACTGAAAGTGACTGGCTCCCACATTCAAATGGAGGAATCTCTTTAATGCCATAAACCATCTTCATATGGAAGACATCTTGCAGATCAGAAAACCACATCCAATGCCCCCCTCTTGGGGAAAGGAAAGGGTTGACTATACCATGACCATTTGAGAAGAGGTTTTCAGCACAAACTAGTTTAACTGACAGAGGTCAGACATGGACCCTTTGTCTTAATGGGCACTAAGAAACATTGAGCAAAATCCAGATACTTTCTGGTCTGTTGGGACCTCTTGGATTGTTTCTGCAATATGTTCTTTAACTCTAGTATTGCCACCTTTCTTTAATGAGGCAGGACATCTGGAAGGAGCAAAAATGGCATGGGTGGAGTCTAGTAAAACGGTTTTGAATATCTTCTGGATATTATTTCCTTGACCCAACTGTCTGGAGATAAGGCTAGCCAGACTTTTGGATACAAAAAAAAAAAAAATCAACACAGACTGCCTCCAGAGGAGGACAGTTGCATACCCTTTTCAGAGGTACTGCTACCTTTTCTGGGGAGTATGGACGCAGAATCCCTGGTCCTTCAGACCACCCCTTACAGTAGGGCGGTAATCATCTGAAAACCCACTGTGTCCTTGGGAAGTTCTATTTCCTCCTTATTCATAATGGGGCTGTTGGGATTTGAAAAAACATAAACTTGTCACACCCTTCTGATTCCTAGCAAAGGACCTTTGAGGGGCTGAAAACTTAACCCAAACATCAAAGCAAGCTTTCTTGCTCAATTTCTTGCAACCATGCTTTAACTTATGGTCTGAACAGATTAGATGCATCAAAGGGAGAAGTTAGCAAAGGCCACCCCAAATTGATCTGCAAATCTAGTTAGTTTGAGCCAGGCTTGTCATCTCATTATGATGCCTGATCCAGTTGCTCTTGGTGCTCCTTATGCTGTACTGTGAAGCAATCACATGGAAAGAGTGACAATTGCATTCAAAGCTGACACCTATGACTCCAACCCTTTTTGGGTATCTCCAGGTAGCAACAAGCTGAAGGACTGCAGAGAGTCCTGACAGCTTGCTTTAACTGGAATGTAATATGCATCAAGTAATTTACAGAGCATATAGTAAGGTTGCATGAGGAATAAGTTTACTTTTGTAAGTGATCCATAACTCGACTCTGTCAGGGGTGGAGTGGACAGCCTGAGCATCCTTTCGAGTCTCTCTCTTTGGGGTAGCCAAGACAACAATACAGGCCATAAGTGGTTCGTTACTCCAGTGAGGCCTGTCCTTGGGAGTCCAAAGACCCTCAATCAGCTTTCATGAGATGGGCTCTGCAAAGTCAGGTTCCTTCAACATGCATTGACAAACAGAGTTAACCATCTTGCCAGAGGATGGGACCACACATGTTGCTGGTGGGGAAGAGTGAACACCTCAACAAGATCAGTGTCTTGGGGTTGAGAACTCTGAAGAACAGTCCAGGGGCTGCTTAAAGGGGACTCCCCCTCCCAGGATCTTTTTTCTGTCAATGGACGTTTCAGTCCTGGTTTATACTGGGAAGAGAGTGAATGGCTAAAGGCACCAAAATTAGTGATGTGCAGGGGTTGGGTTGACATGGTGTGTGGGTCTTTTCAGTGTCTAGAGAAACCAAAGTTCTGTCCAGGACCAACTTTCCCAGCTCAACTGAACATAAGTGCAGAGCCTAAGGGCGGGACTCAACAAGGACGTCTTGACCCCAACAGGTCTCCGTAGCAAACTCTCGACAGACTGACAAGAATATCTTCACCACAGAAACATCCAATGTCAAAGATGTTGAAACAGAGAATGGCCCTGAGGGGTCATGGTCAGTCTTGATACGGAAAACATACTGGTGCCAAGAACCTCAGGTCCAGTAGCGAAAAATGCCAACGAAACAAGAATCAATGTCTCCTATGCTGATGGGATCGACACCACAGGAAAATACCATAGTCAGTGCCAATGGAGAAGGCATGGAATTAAACAATCTTCATTGAAATTCCTTGACCCAAGACTTAACACAAAGTAGAAATTGTAGCAGTGGATGCCAAGAGTTCATCGCTGGCTGCCCTAGAAAGTGAGGGGGCCAAAATGACAACTCCAGAGAAGCCTTCAAAAAGGCCATCACTATATTTTCCCAATCCAAAGGAGCAGCAGGGCTATGACCCAGCCTAGAAGATTGTATGGAAAGGGTCAAAGCCAGCAGGGTTGTACAGAATTCTAGACAACTCCTGCCAAGGAGAAGCTACTAGTGTTTTCCTCGGAAAAGAATAGGCAGAACCATACCATTTAGATTTAGCAAGATTTGTAGGAGGGGTAGTTGGAGGCAGACAAAGGGCACGAGGAAGCCCTGGCTCTGCAGGATGAGGAGCTTCCAATCTGCTGGTTGCAGTTGGGAAGGAGAGTAAAAAGTACAGTTTTGTACCTACCATAAATGTAGATGTTCGAGGATCCACATTGCTGCAGTCCTAACTATTGGGTAGTCCGCTGTCCAGTCGGCCCGAATACCAAAGTATATGGCTGACGTCGGTCAGGGCGCATTAGACTGACGTCAGTACGTCAGGGTACTAATGCGCATGACCGACGTCATATCCTCAGTCTTTTCTTGCCCCAGATGTCAGAAGACCCTGAAAAGATAAGGCCAAAACCCAAAAACTCCCAACATACCTGCACCAAAATATATATATATATATATACAAAATATACAAAATTAGCAGAATATAACCTCACCTACACAACCACCCCTAAACACAGAGGGGAAGGAGGGAGGGTAAACTGGACTGCAGCAATGTGGATCCTCGAACATCTACATTTATGGTAGGTACAAAACTGTACTATGTTCTTCATTCCACATTGCTGCAGTCCTAACTATTGGGTAGAATCCCAAAGCAGAGGTAAGGGAGGCTGGCAAATCATAAGGAAGCAGGAACTGACAACATGCCCTGCAAAACAGCTGTGGCAAAACCAGCCCTAGACTTAGAGTAGAGAGGAAGGTGATAATGCTTAGAGAAAGTATGCACTGAACTCCAAGTAGCTGCCTCCAAAATATCCTTAGTTGCCACCCCTCTCAGAAATGCTGTTGAAGTGGCAGTAGCCCTAGTGGAATGAGGCCCAATCCCAGCTGGAATCTCCTTGCCATGATGGGAATAACAAAATGTAATGCAACACCCAATCCATCTAGAAATAGTTTGTTTTGACACAGGCTTGCCCTGAGAACTCAAAGCAAAAGAAACAAACAACTGCTGAGACTGCCTAAAATCCTTAGTCCTGCTCAAATAATAACGCAATTGCCTGTGTACATCTAAAGTGTGCAAAATCTTTTCCCCTTTATTTTGGGGATCTGCATAAAACGTAGGCAAATGAATAGTTTGGTTTAAAGCCACACTAGAAACCACTTTAGGCATAAAGGAAGGATTAGTGCGTAATGATACCCTATCCTTATGAAAAATCAAAAAGGCTCAACCGCCATAAGGGCCTGTAACTCAGAAACCCTTCTTGCAGAAGTAATGGCCAACAAAAAAGCAGTCTTCCATGACAAGTATTTCAGTTCAGCAGTAGCTGCAGGCTCAAAAGGTTGTAGAGTAAGTTTCTCCAACACAAAATTGAGATCCCAAGCAGGAGTAGGAGCTCTACGTGGGGGTCTTATATTCTTTGCCCCTCTAAGAAATTGCTTGAACAAAGGATGTGAAAACAATGGTGGGTCACAATCATAGTGAGCTGAAATTGCTGCAGCATGAATCTTAATGGAAGAGAAAGACAAACCTTTGTCCAATAACTCAGTAAGATATTGAAGAGCCACACTCAAATTAGGCTCCGAAATCTCCAAATTCTTTGCTGCAGTCCAAAATAAAAATCTCTTCCATTTTTCTGCGTACACTTTCCTTGTACTAGGTCTTCTGGCTTCCATAATCACATTTAAAACTTGTTGAGGAAGTTGAGACCTGCTGTCTTTCAAAACAGAATATGCCAGGCTGTTAGATGAAGAGAGTGAAGCTTGACATTGAGCAGACGACCGTCCTTCTGATACAACAGATGTGGAATCAAGGGTAAAGGCCATGGAGGCTTCTTTACCAGACTCCTCAGTAATGGGTACCAGTGCTGCCGAGGCCAATCTGGAGCTATTAAAATCACCCTTGGCTTGTCTTGTCTGACCTTTAGAAGCACCTTTGGAAGAAGAGGCAGAGGTGGAAACGCATACACATGAAGATTTTTCCAACTGAAAGAAAGAGCATCCACTTTCCAAGCTGTGTGATGAATCCTCTTTGTGCAAAACTTTGGCAGCTGGTGGTTTAGTGGAGAAGCGAACAGATCTATGTCTGGAGTTCCCCAGGACACTGTCAACTTTTGAAATACATGAAGATCCAGTTTCCACTTGTGGGGATCCATGATTTGTCTGCTTAACACATCTGCTAAGGAGTTCTGTGCTCCCGGCAGAAACCTTGCCTGAAGAGTTAGTTGCAAGCTGAGCGCAGTCTCCCATAAAATCATTGCTTGCCTGCACAATGGGTAAGAATGTGTTCCCCCTTGTTTGTTGATGTACCACATGACAGTTGTGTTGTCTGTTAGAATCAACACCTGCCCTGGAAGAAGTAACTCCTTGAAAGCCATTAATGCAAACTGGACTGCTAACATCTCCTTCATGTTGATATGTAGATGCTGTAGTCTGGCAGGCCACTTGTCTTGTATCCACTTTCCATTTAGATGAGCTCCCCAAGCAATGTCTGAGGCATCTGTCGTTAGAATTTGACTCGCCTCTGGCCGGGTCACAGAGAGTCCCTTGTTTAGGTGACATTCCTGAGCCCACCACAAAAATTCCTTTTGAATGCAAGGTATTATTTGAATGACAGTGTCCAAATCCTGGCAGTGCTGTGTCCATACATTTTGAGATACCATTGTAGCTTCCTCATATGCAGTTTGGCATTGGGAAGCACCAGAATACAAGATGCCATGAACCCTAAGGCTTGAAGGACTGTCCTTGCAGTCAGCCCGGACTGAAGAGATAGTTGATGGAAGTAACTGGAAAGATTCTTTTGTTTGTCCGGGGTTAAAAGGCCATCTGGGCTGCTGTATTCAGTCTCACACCCAGAAAGCACATGTCTTGAGAGGGTACTAGACTGGACTTTATTTCGTTCACAGAATACCCTAGTCATCTTAGCACTGCTATGACATATTCCAAATGCTGTAGAAGGTCTTCCTTTTCTTGAGCCAGAATCAGGCAATCGTCCAAGTAAGGATAGATTTGAATTCCTTTTAGCCTGAAGTAAGCTATCACTGGAGCCAGAACCTTTGTGAATACTCTGGGCAGTAGATAAGCCAAAGGGCAATGCAGAGAACTGATAATGAGAATTTCCAGCTCGAAAACGCAGATACTTTCTGCAACTTAGTCTTATAGGCACATGAAGGTAAGCTTCCTTGAGATCTAAAGTTACCATCCAGTGATCTTTGCCCAGCAGAGGTAAAAGCTGTTGTAACGTCAACATTTTGAACTTGGGAATGTCCAGATAAGTGTTGAGGATAGATAAATCCAAAATTGGTCTCCACGTGTTCCCCTTCTTGGTACTAGGAACAGGCGAGAATAAAATCCTAGGCCCCTTTCTGGCACAGGAACCGGCTGAATGGCCCCTATTTGGAGTAACTGAGAAATTTGCTTGTGAGCCTCTTGTCTTTGTAGAGGAGGAATGTCTGGCATGCCTTTGAAAGGAGGCAAGGTATGGAAATAAAACCTGTAACCGTGGTGAATGATATCCAGAACCCATCTGTCTTGGGTAATTAAATCCCAATTTTCTTTGAAAAGAGACAGTCTTCCTCCCAACGGTGCTGCCAGGCGAGAATGAACTGGCAGCTGAAAAGGCAGGTCATTAGGTCTGCTTACGAAAGGACTGACCCCTGCCCTCACCAGAAGTCTGAGCAGGGGAACTCCCTGTTCTAGGCCTAAAAGAACCCTGAGCTCTGCCCCTACCACGTCTAGACCTACCCCTAGACTGGGAATCATAAGCAGGATAAGTCCATCCCTTAGCAGGCCAATTTCTACTAAACTTCGGAGGCTGCACCTGCAAAAAATCTTTAACAGTTTGCATAGACTTAGCCTTGTCCTCCATTTTCTTCAAAACTGCTTCTACAGGCGAACCAAACAACACATCAGACTGCAAGGGAGCATCCAAAATCCGTGTCTTAACATGCTCAGCTAAATTCTGATCTCTCAACCAGGCGTGCCTACGAAGAACAGAACCAGTGGCAGCCACCCTGGAGGAGGCCTGCACAGCATCAAAACCACATTGCAAGGAATGTTTACCCACCTGTTCAGACACATGAACTAAATCCTGCAACTCTTTACACTCAATACCTTCCGCCAGAGCATCCACCTTAGATTTCAACTGTGAAAGAAGATAATTCTGATATTTTAACATGTGAAACTGACAATTCAACGCCCTCATGGCTAAAGTGGAAGAAGTATACACTTTCTTTCCCCACCTATCCAAAGCCCTTGCCTCTTTATCAGGAGGGACAGGATTTTTAACAACTGAGGCCTTCACACCTTTAGGCCCCTGAGAGACAGTTTCGGGTCTGCCCTAGGACTCTTAAAAGATACTTATGAGCTTCAGGCACCCTATAATACCTATCCGGTTTAACTGGGGCAGGAGGCAAAGAATCAGGATTCAGGGAAGCCTCTGCAAAAACATCTTCCACCACATTCAAAACAGGAGGTATAGCTAAAGGCCTATGCTGGGGTAAAAATAAGAATTCCCTAAGCCTTTTCCTGGAATCAGAGAAATCTTGACCTTCCCATTTAAAATGCTCCCTCATGGAATGCAGAGTCTCTGAAAATGAAAAATCCTCAGGAGGGGAAGCTGAAGGAGTAGAATCATCCACATCAGAATCAGAATAAGGAGGATACTCCTGCAAGTCTTCAGTCAAGACTCAGAAGCCTCGAGCATTGCTCATAACTCTCAAACTCAGGTTCCACCCTACCCCTCTTATCACGAGGGCGCATAGAACCCCTTATCATAGTAATCAAATCCTCTGCCATTTTAAGCATATGTTTCTTAGGCAAAGACCCTGAAGCACTAGGAGAAACCCCCACTGAAGCAAAACTCGGCCTGCCCCTCAAAGAAGCCTTGGAAACAGAAGGGGAGGCTCTGACCACCTTAGGAAGAGAGGGAAGAACAGCCACCTGAGAAGCCCCTCAGCCTGGCCTACTTCCTGAGAGGATACATCCTGTAACAGTAAAGTCTCTCCCTGAGACTCCAAAGAAACACCTGGCAAAACCTCCGGCTCCACTGAGCCCTCTAAAGAACCGGCGTCTGGGACTGTCGGTTCTTCCACTCTAGGCTTTGCTGTTTTGTCCTTGCGTTTCTTAGCCGAAGCCGGCGTCGGAGCATCCGACGGCATTTTATAATTACAACGCTTCCCAAACACTAACCTGGCACAGTCTAACCTTCTCTTAATAGTGCGTTTGTTAAATCTAGCACAAGAGCGGCATCCAACAACGTCGTGCTCAGGCCCTAAACAAGGTATACACAAAGTATGGTAATCCCTATGAGGTATCTGTTTCCCACAAGAAATACAGTTATTCACTTTTTCTGACATCCGGTTAAATACTGAGGCAAGAAAAAAACAAAATATTCCCCAACGGGGTACTTAACCAACTTTGATTCGGTCTGAAACTCTGGCTTCAGAAACTTTCAGAACGCCAACCTGCACTCGCAAAATTGCTTCTGCATCGGACCATGCGGCAAAAAAGACTGAGGATATGACGTCGGTCATGCGCATTAGTACCCTGACGTACTGACGTCAGTCTAATGCGCCCTGACCGACGTCAGCCATATACTTTGGTATTCGGGCCGACTGGACAGCGGACTACCCAATAGTTAGGACTGCAGCAATGTGGAATGAAGAACATCAGAGATTGCTGTCTTCCTTCTGATGCTTACATTTCTCTTTTTCTTCTTCAGACAGGAGTTATTTCGGGGGGAATCCTCTTTTAGCAATCCTTTTATAATTAGCTTACTACTCCTGTCAAGGAAGGTTCTTACTGAAATGTTTGCATATTACTAACTCGGCTCTTAAATGTTTCAACCCCAGGCAGATAAGTTATGCAGCTCGGAAGTTTTATGTCCACACTTATTACATTTAGTAAAATCAGAGGTCATTCTTTATCTAAATTGGGATAACCAATCCAGACATAATGCAAATGCAACATGACTACACAACTATCAGACAGCAAACCAACTGATACTAAGCCAGGTAATAACATAAAAGCCAAATATAATTATTTATTGTAGAGTAACTAAGCACAAAAGCACAGGCAGAAGACCACCAAGGGGCTAAAGTTATAACCGACTAACAAGTAAACACTAAGAACCAAGAAAAACAAGTGAAAACCTGAACAAAAGCTTTACTAATTACTTAAAATGGATCTAAACTATTCATTACATAAAATTAGTACAGTAAAGCAGAAAGAGGCCCGAGATTGAGGAAAGGTAAATAGAGGAAAAAACTACTTATTTATAGCAACAAAAGTAGTAGAAATGGAAGAAATTAAAAAAAAAAAAGTGAAATGAAGATTAGTGATTTGTTAGTCAAAAATTTCTTCAAAATTCTTTTTGTAAGTCACACAAGCTGCAAAGAGCTGTGCTGTTGCTCAAAGAAGAGGTAATGTGATCTGGACAAGAAAGCAGTGCATCATGGGAGGGGAGGAAGAACTTGAGCTTGAAGTAGGCTGAAATGTTGCCATGAACAAGTGTGCCTGTGGTAACCAGTCCAAATATTAACAGTACACGGACTGGATCAACTTGGGTGCACTGACCAGAAAGCTATCTTCAAGATGAATTTACCTAGAGAAGGAAATCACTAATGTCCCTCCAACCTTTAGCCCGGGTCTTCACAAGGGATTCCCCTGTCAAGTCTGATGCTGTGCATTCTCACCTTTCAGCATTTTCTGTGTGGTGAGAAAGGCCAGGATCTTCTTTCCCTCTGCATATTCAGGTGGCCAAACTGAATCTCTCACTCTTTGGGTAGAGCTTCTCAATGTTCTTTCCAAAACAGCTAACAAACAGTGCTACCCATAGCAGTGGATTGGGATACAGCAGTCCCACTAAACATATGGGCACAGACAGACACACACACACTTCCATGACTTAGCTACCTTATTCATAAAATGCTAAAGCTAATCCACAATGGATCTTGGTTTCCAGACTGAAATGCAAAGGTGAAACAACAGGACTGAAGTACTTGGGTGTTAAGCAGTCTTTCCTAGTGTTATCAGGAATATCACAACTTGTGTCAGCAGAGTGCAAGAACACCCCTTGAATGCAGGAGCTTCACTCGAATGGAAGAAAAGATAACCCCAACTGTTTGAACCTGACATTCTACACAGGACATCCCAGGCATAATTCAAGAAATATGCAGTGGGCTTCTGGTTTAGAGCACAAGAAACAAGCAGCAGACCCGAATTACTGGCAATCTGATTGCACTGCCAAATTAAATTTCTTGGCACAGTCTTGAATTAAAGCAGACTTCCAAATGCTGTGCACACACGTTACAGTAATTCCCTCACTATAAGGTAGGAGGGTGAAATGTAATCTACAGCCTTGAGAAAAGTCCATGCTGTTAACAGTTTCTGATATTAAGTATCTAGAAAAAAAATCCACCATGAGGTGCTCCCAGTCTTAAAGAAAAATCATGAATGATTTTATGTCCAATGCAGCCTACGGAAAATCACCTGGTCTGAGAGGGAAATGGATCAGATTTCTGACAGACGAGAAAGACTCCAAGTCTCTGGAAGCACTACACAGTTTACTTGAATACACGTTAAGAACTGTCAATTTCAGAATTCTAGCTAAGGGTAGAGGTGAATCCTCATCAACTTGAGCTAAGCAAATAATGGGAAACAGTGGAAAAGGCCAAATAGCAAAAATATGACCTGGGAAGTGTTCTTCCCATAAAACATAAGAATGGCCCTGGGGGGTCTGTGGATGAATAATACATGTAATTGAGCATCCAGAACATCCAGGGTCATCATAAATGCATTCATCATCATATTAAGTCTGTAGCGTCAGTATATTGAACCTTCTGATTATGATAAACTTGCTCATGTCTTGGACACTTAAAATAGGCCCTCTCTGGGCTGCACTGCTTGCCACTAAGACAACCCCTGAATAAAAACCCTTAAACTAACTCAGCCAGTGCTACTGGATATACTGCTTTAGAATTTAGTAGCTCCTGAAATACAATTAGGGTCAAGAGAAGTCCCAAAACTAGGGCAGTGGAACATTCTATAGTCTACTTATTGAAAATGTAGTATAAAAAACTGCCTCTTAATTTATTTCAAATAATTAGACATCAGATTGAAAATGGGCAAGAATTCTTGCTAAGGGATAAAGTAGTATAGGGAAACATGATAAAAATGATTATGGGACAGAGTCACATGGCACTGGGCTGTTGGCAGCTTGTTGTTGCCACTGTTTGGATTTCCAGGCATGCTTCCCACTCTGGCACTGTTTATTTTTCTGCTGCTGCCCAGTTTGCTTGCAAGAAAAAGCAAATGTTTGATAGGAGGAAAATTCCAGGAATACTGATTACTTAAGAATGAAATATCTATTATGTCTTGCTTTTCTCTTCTTCTTCCTTTAATACTTTTTAACAAAACGAAATAAAAAAGAAAGCCCTCATACAAAGGTGAACTAAAGTGTAATCCTATCAGGGGCTGACTCTTAACTTGTTAAGCCATCCATACTCACACACAGTTCCAAATGCAGCAGCTACAAAGTTAGCATAGACGGCGCTGGTTTTAGTTTTCACATTGTAATTTTCACCAATTTAGATATACTTTTCTCTTAGGGAAACATTCATTTTGCATTGTGCAAAGTCATGTATTTGTTTCAAGCTTTTACTGCAACAGCATATGCATATGGGTCTACTATACAGTAACAGAAATGCCCAGGTCAGTAGATGAGTTTCTTCTTACTGAACAAATCCAGTATTTCACTCTACTGTTTCTTTTTGCACTCCCCCTTGACAGTAAGCAAAATCAACAAGGGTGGAGTAAGCCATTGGATTTTTGGCATAGGAACTTAAGCTGCTTCTGGAGTCTAAAACCCATCAAGCGTTTCCTTTAGCAGTAGGTATCATGGTACAGCAACACTTAAGCAAGCAAATCTTCAAATGCTCAAACAGGAGGAATGGAAAGTAGCTTTACTTCAGGAAGATTCAACGATGAAGGATATCTTTTTGTTAGTTAAGGAAAAAACTCTTTTGTAGCTCATTTTACAATTGCCTTTTGGTAGGTATAAGGTGTCAAAGATACCATCCAAGCAAAAGCCAAATAAAATAGCCTCATCCCAGGAATAAGTGTCCAAGCCAGGAGGAGAAATAATGTGGTCCAAAAACCCTAAGGACTCCTAAACTGCATTAGGGCATGGAGGGAGAGGAGTAAAGAGGCCCTTCCAATTTTTTTGGTTGCTCTAGACATGAATAGCAATACCTTAAAAGCTGCTAACCCTTGCATGGTCTTCTGATTCAAATTAAAGTATTACTGTGCAATTATGGCAATCAATGACCAGACCAAAGACCTGTACATGATGCCTAGTGACAAAACTTTTCTGCCTACCTGGAAAGAGTCTGTACCGAGCACTATAATTTCCTTTCCTTCAGCCAACCCCTCCCCAGGGAAAAATGAGATGGCAGACAAAAGGTACAACTGTGTGCAATACTTAACACAACAGATCTTTCAGGAGAGGTCACTATAACCGAAATGTCTCCTGGAACCAATCTTTGCACTAGAACTGTCAGGGCTGAGGGTTCAAAGGCCAAAAAGTCAGATCTACGAAAGAGTGTCAAAAGCATCTACACAAGTTTCAAAGTTGACTGGTTGATTCTGACCATGGGTGCCAAGGAGACACTTGGTTCTGATGATGGGCATTCAGTGTTAGTGGTGACATTGGCACAGGAAAATCTGTGAGGATATTGGTGCCACAATCAGGACAGAAATAGGCAGAAACAAAGGCTGTCCTTGAACCTGATGGTGATAGGAAGGGGTCAATCATGAATTCAGTTCTGAAGTGTGGCTTTCAAAAACAATGCGAGGAAATGGATCTAAATGACTTGGCAAATGTGGGTCTAGAACACATTAGTAATCTAACAATGACACCAATATTTTTACCAATGACAGAAAGCAGAATCTCAGCATAAATGGAGTATGGGTAGTTATTATTCAGCTCACAGCGTATAATCAAACATTTGCTGGCACTGAATGTAATACTATTCAATGCAGCCCAATAAAATAATTCATTTAAATAATTTTAACAACATCCAGCCTTCCAGGGTAGTTTGCCTTCAACCTCATTTTTAAGTCATCAGTAAATTTATCCAATTGCACTTGTCTAGAGTCCAGTACAGTTGACAAACATATTAAATAAAAATGAGCCTAATATGAAACCTTAGAGCACATCAATTTGCACCTTTTTATTTTCACTATTTCTAAGACTGAAAAAAGAAAATTTTTATACGTCCCACACTCAACTGTATGCCTATATAAAGTGCTTTTTTGACCTCTATTTTTGATATTACAATAATGCTCTCCCATCCTTTCATATAACAATCTAGTAGTCATTCCTACATAAAAACTAGAACATCCACTGCACAAACATATACTACCTCTTTTATTTTACAGGCGGCATGTCCTGGTACTTTGATAGTGCTGGGATAACTTAATATATTAATAAATGGACCTTCTAATACACATCTGCAGTACCTGCAGCATCCACATTTGTGCATACCTTGCTTTTTCTGAGTAAACAGAAAATTTGGTGTATACTTAGTGTAATCCCTTTTAAACAATTTTTTTCAAATTATAATTAATATAAACAAAACTGGGCTTACTACATAAACAGTTAGGCTAGATGCAAGGGGAGGTGATTTTAAGATTTTTTTAGAACAAAGAGAAACCTTGTGGCAGATACAACTTCAGGTAGATAAAACACCAGGGCTGAATGAAGTTATTAATATTAAATGTTTTTTGAAATATAGAAAATTGTATGTAAATAATGTTTTTTATAGGCTTAAGATTTTAAATTTCACTGAGGTACTTTAAATGGAAATTGGTTAATGGTGTGATGTAATGAAGTGCTAATGAGTATGATGGAAGTTTTTAAGTGTTCTTTTTTATTTCTGAAGCCGCAAGACAATAGCAGTGAAAATAAAGTACACGCTAAAGAAGTTTGGTTATTGTCTCTTTCCTCGTGCCATCACCAGCCTTATGTTTAGAAAATATACCCTGTACTTTTGACCTTGACATTCTCTGGATATCAGCCAGCTCATAATCCTGTTGCATTCTTTCATTCTCCCCCTTTCCCATTTTTGGAAGAGGGGTAGGGATATTACAATAATGGCAATCTTCTAGGACCAATGTATACTTTGTTGGGTTGTGAACTCTACCATATGAACTTACAATTAATTAAGTCCTTGCAGAATCCTGTATACAGGAGAATGGGAAATGAAATCAAAAGCTTTCATAAGATCCACTTGCCTTTATTTATTTATTTATTTATTTTAACAAAAACTGCTTTATATTCAATAAAAACGGATTTACTCATGTTAGAGTCAAGTACATATTCTATGCAGTCTGCACACATGGTGCATTTGTTCCAACTTTGGTGGCTGAAACTAAAGATAGGTACTTACCACAATGCTATATTCATGTTGTTTTCTTCTGCCTGTCTCATCTAGTGGGTATATCAGAACCTATGGAATCCAATGCTGGCAACTCTCAGCCTCTGGATCCAAGTCTCAGGCTCCTCCCACTATCCATAACTTCCCTCCACCCTAACAGTTTGTCAGGGAGAGTTTAACCACCCATACAAAGTACTCAATTTATGCTAAAAATAAGCAAAAATGACAAATATACAGTCAAAGTAAGACAAGACTCCAGGCATGTCCAGTACAGTCAATCAAGAGCCTAAGACGGTGACATTTTTGATGGGGGATGCAGGGAGGAAAGACTGAGATGTATGGAAGAAGCCAATATGGATCTAGCATTATGTTAAGTACATAACTTCCATATCCAATGTTGTCTTTTCCATCCATCTCAACTAGTGGGACAGAGTCCTTCGCTACCACAAACCCTAGGAGGACTTAGGGATGGGCTTCCGGAGGATCTTTGAGCCAAACAAAACCCTAGACTAGACTGCAGGTCCAGCTTCTAATGAGAGAAAATGGGTACACTGTAGAGCAAGTAGCTGCAGTACAGATATCAATGGGGACTCTGAAAAATAATTTGTCTGACAGTTTGTATAAATGTGTAGAGATGATTAAATGTATTCTGTAGTACTAGACACAGAAGTTAAAATAAAATAAAGTATAACACATCTTATGCTAAAGGTATAGCAGCATCAAAATCATTGATACATCTATAGTTTCTCCAGCCCATTATATGTACTGCAAATATGAGACGATATCTTGTCATAAACTAAAACAAACTTAGATTTATTCTTTCCTGACAACTGAACTTTTGATAAAATTAAAATACTGCATTTACAAGCAAAATTAGTACATGAGGGTAATTAAGATAAAAACTGCACAGTTGAATATTGAAAGGGACAAGGAATCCACTGTTGTTGTTGTGTCTTTCGGCTTTTCCCGGATAGGGGTCGCCACAGCGGAACTCTGGTCCACATCTTACTGTAAGGCAAAGGTGTTAAAGATGCAAATGACAAACTGTTACAAGTTAAAGAATTTAAAATAGCAGTAAAAAGCATGTAATACTATACTAACTGCTCCTTTGTACGAGACACTTCAAATTACTATACAGCAGTTGGGAGGGTGTCTTCCAGGGAAGATGATCAGCTTCCCTTCTTCCCTCCTCGTGGAAATGATCAGGTCCCTCACACATCCCAACAAGACAGAGGTCAGTCTACAATTCTACAGAAAAGTGTATCTATACATGTCATTCCTCCTGCACCCTCAACATCAGCCTTACCCCAACTTTCTAGTACTGTCCATCCCAAAATTTTGTCCTCTGACTCAAACAGGGATGGGAGCATTGCACAACAAGATGAGGTAGAGTATCTAGGTAAAAAGATGCACTTGACTCACCAAAAGGCAACAGAAGCTACATAATAAGAAGAGCAGATTGATAATGCTTGATATCCCCCGACAGAGATGTACCACATCCAAATGGTACTATGGCATAAGTCCACAAACCTTGGACACTTACATACTATAGTTAATGCATTTCCTAACATCAGGCAAGACCCACATAAATTTAAGGATGAATTAAGCATTGTTATTCAAATATATGAACCCACCCTGGTTTTAAGACTGTTGTTAAAAGCCATAGTCCTGCCTGACAAATATGAAAATTGAAAGACAAAGCCGGATAGGACATAGCAGGGGACCCAAATTACTCAACTGCTGAAGGGAAGACTGCATTAACAGAAGTCAGAGAGAAGCTCTTACAAGAGATTTTGACAATTTGTCCTGTTAAACCAAACTGGGATAAAATTACTACATGTAAGCAAGAAAAGGGAAAAACACCAGCTGATTACTTTAGCAAATTTCTTGTTTTGCAGAGCACTGGTAAACACTAAAGTAGCTTTTAATTTTGCTTTTGTGCACGGACTTTTACCTAATGTGCAGGGATTGGTAAAGAAAAAACAGGTTACTTGGTAGAAGGACGAAATAGATAAGTTAATAAAATGCACAGAGCACTACATGGATCAAGTAGATAAAAAGAGAAGAGATAACAGAAGACAAACTTATGCAATTGCAAATACAGAGTTTTGGAAGACGGGGTAGAGGCAGGGGCAGAGGAAGGCAAGGTACACAGGGTAAAGGAAGAGCAACGGCTGCTCAACAAAATCAAGCTGGGACGGGGGGCTTGTCAACTGTAGACAATGGGACATTTGAAAGGAGAATGCCCTAATGTGCAACAGCAGCAAATACAGCAGTGGCAAAATCAAAATCCTTCCAATGTTTCTCTACCACCCCCACCACCAGAATAGCAACAAATGTCAAGAGGAATGTACTGACAACACTCGGTGTGGGGGGATGAGGAGGTAAACATAAGATCATTAATTATGTATGCCAAGATGTACCTTTTGTTAAGTTAAAAGTAGGACAAAAGGATGTTACACTTCTGATCGACACTGGTGCAACTCTATATGTGCTGAAAATAAGTGACCAGGATAAAATAAAATTTCAGTATCATCTGAAAAAGTGTCAGCAGTGCATGCCACTAACACTCCCACTGTTCTTCCTTTATCTAAAGTTACCCCAGTCATGCGGCTCCAGAAAACTTAATGGGTAGGGATCTACTTCGTAAATTAGGATGTACTATGTCTTGCATGGCAGATGGTGCTTACCTAAATACAACAGCCGAATAAGAAATGATTGCCATACTTAGTGTTACTGAGGAAAGAACAGAAGAGCCACGTTAGAGTGCTGACAGACTGCGACAGCAGGTTCCTGACATTTTATGGGCAAGACATTCTAATGATGTGGGTCTGTTAAAATCTGCCATAACTGTAAAAATATGAGTGCATACTATGAAGCCACTACCTCTTACAGCACAGTATCCTTTAAAAGCAGAGGCAGAACATGGAATCAAACCTGTAATTGAATATCTGCTTCAGCAAAATTACAGCAAAAACACAGCTGTTGCAATACTTCCATTTTTCCAGTTCAAAAGCCAGGCAGAGATGCATACAGGTTTGTAAAGGACTTTAGAGCAGTCAGGTTGTCATCCCTTCATATCTTGTAGTGCCAAATCCTGCAGCCGTACTGAGTTTCATACCACCGTGGGCTGCTTGCTTTTCTGTAGTAAATTTATGTTCGGCTTTTTTTTCCATCCCAATTCATCCAGATAGCCAGTATTCACTTGCCTTCATATATAGGCAGCTCGCTAAAAACTGCTACGACTGCCACAAGGGTTTGTCGACAGTCCCCCAATCTTTTCACACCTTTTCAAGCAGGACCTTGAAGAAATCTGGTTTCCAGGCAAATCTGCATTGGTACAATATTTAGATACTTAATGTATCTGAAGCTTTAAGTATCTACATATTGGTACAATATGTAGATACTTAAAGCTTCAGATACATTAACACATTGTCAGCAGGGCACCATACATTCATTAACTGAATTAGCAAAAAAGGGACACAGAATAAAAGGAAAAATGTCAGTTGTGGTCACCCAACGTAAAGTATTTAGGACACTTAATATCACATGGATGGAGGCATCACTTGCCTTCACATGTTGAAGCTATCATAAGGTTACCCCCCTTTCCCTGTTACTCAGAAGCAGCTGTGAGCTTTTCTGTGTTTGGCTGGATACTGTAGGCAATGAATATCAAATTACACAGAACTTGCCAGCCTTTGACTGATGTGCTCATACAAGACGCACCACAGATATCGCCAAGAAAAGGAAGAAAGCACTTTTTCTTTCTTAAACTATCTAAACTGTCTACACACTACTCTTTCTGCAGTTGGTACCTATGTGATTAAATGCATCTTTGTTGTACTATGTCATTATGTTACTCTGAATTGTACATTACATATTAGAAATATTTTTATGTTACATTTCTCAAACATATTGCTACTGGATTTTCAAAATACTGTACTTTTGCCTTGTAAATATTCATATTGGATATTTCTCTCTCTCTGTCCGTGTACTGGTATGTATCTTACAACTTGAATTGTTAGTTTTTTTTTTTCCTTTCCCTTATTTTTTTTAATTACTTTCCTGGAGCTTTCCTCCTCAGGTATCCACTGAAAAAGAGCTCTCTGGGCCCAGTCGGACTAAACAAATTAACAAATATTAAAATGAATAAAATAAATAAATAAAACAAGCCCTGGCTACAGCCACAGCCTTAGGATACCCAAATTATAAGAAGCCCCTCACCTTATTCTGTCATGAAAAGGGAGATATGCAGCAGAGGTACTAGTTCAAAAACAAGGTGATGCATTTAGATCTACTGCATGTTACAATTTATTTTTTGATCAGGTGGCTAGAGGATTACTAGGCTGCCTGCAGGCAGTAGTGGCAGCTGCACTGATGACAGCACAATCCTCAGAATTAGTCCTAGGACACAAACTTACAGCTGCAGCTCTCCATTCGGTACCTGTGCTGTTGCTAAAATCCAAGATGTAGCATCTTTCAACTGCCAGCTTAACTAAATATAAAATTGCTGCTTATTTCTAACCCTTCAATCATCATCATTGAGCAATGCCTATGACAACAGATGGTGAATCGGATGACTGCATAATTGTGACTGACCATGTGCTTTTTCCTAGACCTGATTTGAGAGATACTCCAACTGATAAAGCAGAAATGGAACTGTTCGTGGCTGGATCACGTGGAAAAGGCAGACGTGGAAACAAGCATTGCTATACATACTGAAAACACAGTACTGTGTCAGGAAAGACTGAAAAGGGTTGCTTCTGCACAAGGTGCTGAATTGACTGCACGAACAAAACATGTAAAATAGCTAAAGATAAAGGTGTAAACATTTATAGAAATAGTCATGGGCTACCCCAAACCTATGATGGCTTTGGGGAATTGTGGAGACAGAGGATTTTTAACATCAGCAGGTACTGAAATAAAAAATGGAAAGTTTGTAAAAGACTTATTAAATGCTTCTCTGTTAACATAGGCTTTAGCTGTAGTTAAAGTGCAAGCTCACATAAAAAAGACACTGTCACTGTCAGAAGTAACCGGTTAGCAGGTTATGCAGCCAAGCAAGCTGCTGGTTTGGAATTCAGTGTTTCTAACCATTTTGCTTTTATTATGCATTAAGCATCTACAAAATCTGGCAATCCTTGTAATTTTAATGAATGGATGGATTTAATTTAATGCCCCCATCACCCACAATCATCTAGTCTTGTTGAAAGGTCTAACCAAACTCTTAAAATCAGAATTAGCAACTTTTGCAGTGAAACGGGGTTAAAATGGCTAGATGCTGTGCCTCTGGCTCTGATGAGTGCATGAGGAACTGTAAGCACTACTCATAAATTAAGTCTTCCTGAAATTCTTATGGGTTGTCCCATGAGGATGCCACCTTCCCACCAGTTAGAAAAGTACAGTTTTGTACCTACCATAAATGTAGATGTTCGAGTGCTCATACAGCTGCAGTCATAACAGATGGGTTATCCTGCCGTCAGGCGGGTCCTTGGTCGGCCGAATTCCAAAGTCTAGGTCCGGCGTCGACTGTCATCGCTTCCTCCCTGACGTCAGTGCGGCAGGGGTATAAAAGAGGCAGCCAATGCCATTTTCTTCAGTTTTTCTTGCCTCAGATGTCAGGTGCCCCCAGAAGGAAGGCAAACATAATGTTATGCAAAAATGCAATGTTGATAAATCAAAAACAGTAGTTGCAAGCAAATACACCATAAAAGAATACCCCAAAAGGTTATATAAAAAGGGTTTTGTCATAAGGCCTGTCCTAAGAGGGGTTGGAGGTAGGGAAACCTGGACTGCAGCTGTATGAGCACTCGAACATCTACATTTATGGTAGGTACAAAACTGTACTATGTTCAACGTGCATACAGCTGCAGTCATAACAGATGGGTAAAATCCCAAAGCGAAGTAAGGGTGGCAGGCACTAAGTGGAACTAGGAGGGGCTAGGATGCCCTGCAGGACTGCTGTGGCAAAGCCCGCTCTAGATTTAGAGTATAGTGGGAGGTGATAGTGCTTGGAGAAAGTGTGCACTGAACTCCAGGTGGCTGCTTCCAAAATATCCTTGGTAGGGACCCCCCTGAGGAAGGCTGCAGAGGTAGCTGTGGCTCTGGTGGAGTGGGATCTGATGCATGCAGGCACAGTTTTTCCATGAAATGAGTAACAAAAGTGTATGCAGTGGGCTATCCATTTTGAAATTGTCTGTTTGAAAATAGCCTTTCCTTGAGCACCTGCAGCATAGGACACAAAGAGTTGCTCAGATTTCCTGAATGGCTTTGTCCTGTCCAAATAATAACGAAGTTGTCTGTGAATGTCCGAGGAATGAAGTACTCTTTTCCCTTTGTTTTGTGGAATAGGATAAAAGGTAGGTAAGTGGATAGTCTGATTCAAAGCTACACTGGATACTACCTTTGGCATAAAGGTAAGGTTGGTTCGTAAGGAAACTCTGTCCTGATGGAAAATGATGAATGGTTGCACAGCCACGAGGGCCTGTAGCTCCGAAACCCTGCGAGCTGAGGTGATAGCCAGAAGAAAGGCCGTTTTCCATGACAAGTACTGAAACTCTGATGAAGAAGCTGGCTCGAAGGGAGGAAGGGTCAGCTTTTCCAATACGAAGTTGAGGTCCCAAGCAGGGACTGGTAGTTTCCTTGGGGGTTTTATATTCTTTGCCCCTCTGAGGAACTGCCTTAAGAGAGGATGAGAGAATAAAGGAGGATCTGTGTTGTATTGTGCAGAAATGGCTGAAGCGTGGATCTTGATGGAGGAGAAGGAAAGTCCATTGTTTAACATCTCAGCTAGGTACTGTAAAATTTGAGGTATATTTATTACCCAAGGATTCTGTCCCTTCTTTTGATTCCAGGCACAAAATCATTTCCATTTGGCGGAGTAGGCCTTTCTAGTAGGAGGTCTTCTGGCCTCCAAGATGACATCCTGCACCTCCTTGGAGAGGAGAAACTGTTGGGAAATCAAGGAATTCTCCATGCAGCTAGATTTAGAGTTTTGAGATGGCTGTGAAGAGTTTTGTAGTTGTGCTGGGACAACAGAAGAGGGACTAGAGGTAGGATCCATGGTGGGGAATGTGTCAGGCTCTTCAGGAGCGGATACCAGTGTTGCCTTGGCCAGTCTGGAGCAATGAGAATCATTTTCGGCCTCTCCACTCTGGCTTTTAATAAAACTTTGGGCAGCAGAGGAAAAGGCGGGAAGGCATAGACTGTCAATGTTGTCCAATTGAAGGAAAGTGCGTCCACTTTCCAGGCCTGTGGATGATAGGTCCTTGAAAAAAATTTTTTCAACTGGCAATTTCTGTGGGTAGCAAAGAGATCTATGTCTGGCCGTCCCCATGCCCGAGTTATCTTTGTGAAAATTTGAGGATGCAACTTCCATTCGTGTGGATCTGTCATATTTCTGCTTAGATTGTCTGCCAGTGTGTTTTCCTTCCCTGGCAGGAATTGTGCCTGTAGTTGAATTTTCAATTCCAGTGCTGTGTTCCATAGGGTCATGGCTTGCCTGCACAGGGGGTATGAATGAGTTCCCCCCTGTTTGTTTATGTACCACATCACTGTGGTGTTGTCTGTCCTTATCAATAGCTAGCCTTGATGCAGTAGGTCTTTGAAGGTCATAACAGCCTTTTGCATGGCTAGCATTTCCTTTTGGTTGATGTGAAGGAGCTTCTCTTTTTGTGCCCATTTTCCCTGAATGCACTGATCTGTCATGTGTGCTCCCCAGGCATAGTCTGAGGCATCTGTTGTGATGATTTGAGTTGCTTGAGGTACACAGAAAGGAAGACCTGTGTTTCTTTAGCAAGCTTGAGCCCACCACATAAATTCCTTTTGAAGGCATGGAATGAGTGGTATAATTGCTCCCAAGCTGTGGCTGTGTTGAGACCATAAGTTTTTTAGGTACCATTGAAGTTTCCTCATATGCAGCGTTGCACATGGGATTAGTAGGATGCAAGATGCCATGAATCCCAGAGCCTGCAGGACTTTCTTTGCAGTTAGCCTGGTGTAAGTTGCCATTTTTCTGAAGTATTGAGAGAGTTGCCCTTGCTTGCCTGGCGTGAGGTAGGCCCATCTGGGTGGTTGTATCCAAGCTGGCACCCAGGAAAATTATTTGTTGAGAGGGTATTAGTTTTGATTTCTTTTTGTTGACTGTGTATCCCAGGAAGTTCAACAGTTTTATTACAAACGCCAGGTGCTGCAGTAGTATGTCCTTGCTGTCCGCTTGGATCAGGCAGTCGTCCAGACATGGGTAGATTTGTATCTCCTGTAGTCTGCAGAAGGCGATTACTGATGCCAGGCATTTCATAAACACTCTGGGCGCAGTAGATAAGCCAAAGGGCAATGCAGAGAATTGGTAATGGGTTGAACCTGCAAGAAATCTGAGGTATCTTCTGCAATTTTGTCTGATAGGGACATGCAGGTATGCCTCCTTGAGGTCCAATGTTACCAGTCAAGACTCCTTGCCCAGCATGGGAAGAAGCTGCTGTAATGTGAGCATCTTGAATTTTGGCACCTGTAGATATGTGTTTAGGATGGATAGGTCTAAGATAGGTCTCCAATCTTTGTCTTTCCTTGGTACCAGGAATAGTCTGGAATAAAACCCTTGACCTTGTTCTTTTGCAGGTACCTCTTGAATTGCTTTCATGTCCATGAGAGCTGAAATTTGTTTTTGTGCCTCTGCCCTTTGATGTTGTGGCAGGTTTGGCATGCCTCTCATTTTTGGAAGGGTGTGAAAGTGGAACCTGTAGCCTCTGTCTATAATGTCCAGAATCCATTTGTCTTTTGTAACAATATGCCAATTTTTTGAAAATAATGTCAGTTTTACGCCCAAAGGTGCTGCCATTCAAGCTTTGCTTGGCAGGTGTAGGGGGAAGTCATTGTGTCTGTTTTCTAAAAGACTGTGATCTATCTTCTCCACCTCTTGGGGTTGGTGCTTGCCACTGTCTGGCTCTGAAAGATCCTTGAGGTTGCCCTCTACCACTTGGACGCCTGCATCTGCCCCTTTGAGGTCTGTCCATGGCTGGAAAGGACCAATTTTTTAAAGGCCAGTTTCTGCTGAAACGTGGAGGCTGTACCTGCAGGAAATCTTTCACTGTTTCCATTGAGTTTGCTTTTTCCTCCATTTTCTTTAGCACCTCTTCTGCTTTAATACCAAACAATACATCTTTTTGAAGAGGTGCATCTAATAATTTAGCTTTGACATGATCTGGTAAGGTTTGCTCTTTGAGCCAAGCATGCCTACGTATAACAGACCTCATAACAGCAGCTCAACATGAGGCCTCTAAAGCATCAAAACCACACTGCAAGGTATGTTTACCCACTTGCTCTGCACCATGCAACAAATCCTGCAACTCTTTTAAATCTGGTTGTTCTGGTTGTGTCATCTTGCTTTCCAGCTGAGATATCAAAAACTGTTGATACTTTAACATATGGAACTGACAGTTTAATGCCCTCATGGTTAAAGTGGCCGAGGTGTACACCTCTTTCCCCCACCTTTTTAAAGATCTGGAATCTCTCTCTGAAGGTAATGGGTTTTTAGCAGTACAGGCCTTAATTCCCTTGGGACCCTGTGAAATAGTTTCTGGGTCAGCAGTATGGCTTTTATATAGGAACTGGTGAGAATCAGGAACCCGGTAATGCCTGTCTGGTTTAACAGGAGCTGGAGGCAAAGAATCAGGATTAAGGCTGGCTTCTGTGTACACATCATCCAATATATCTAAAACAGGAGGGATAGCCAGAGGCCTATGCTGGGGGAGCAGAAGAAATTCCTGAGCCTTTTCTTGGAATCTGAGTAATCTTGGCCTTCCCAGTGAAAGTGTTCCCTCAATGTATGCAGGGTTTCCCCAAAAGAGAAGTCCTCCTGGTCCTCAGATAGTTCTGAGGTAATAGAAGCTTGATCTGAGGAAGGGTAGTCTTCCTCTAATCTGGGCCTTTTGTCAGAGGGGGGTTGAGAACCCCTGATAAGAGTAATCAAATCCTCAGCCATTTTAAGCATCTGTTTTTTCGGCATGGTGCCTTGAGAGGGTGTCTGAGGAACCTGTTTTTTGGTTTTCATGGCTGTTCTAGATTTAGTGAAGGCTTTAATAGAGAAGGAGGAAGGCCTGAAGACCCCTTGAGAAATGGCAGGCCTGTCTAAATTCTGAGTTTCCCTGCCAGGAATGGCGTTGGTATCTGTAGTAGGAATGGGGGCTGAGGAGCCTGCGACCTCGGGTACTGAAGACACCGGTAATGCATTGTCATCGGTACTCAGAGGCTGTGTAGGCGCCTCGCTGAATACCGCAGAACCGGTAGTCGGCCTTAGCGTGGTATCAGTAGGCGGTGCGGACCTCGTATGTCGGTCCTTATGTTTGCGTTTTTTGCTCAAAACTGGAGTCGGAGTATCCAACGACATAATATAATTAAATTTTTTGCCAAAAAAGTGAAGGCGAACTCTGCCCGACGCTTAATAGTGCGTTTGTTGAATCTAGCACAAAAACGGCAAGCCAAGACGTCGTGGTCTGGTCCTAAGCAAGGTATACAGTAAGAGTGGAAATCCTTATGTGGTATTTGCTTCCCACATGAAATGCAATTATTAACTTTGTCTGACATCGGTCTGAGGCAATAAAAGTTTCCTCAATGGGGTACTTAGCTTTCAAGAAGACTTCGGCTGAAATACTTTCGTAAATCTCAGGAGATGGCCAACCGGCACTTGCGAACTGCTTCTGCTTCAGGCACCGCGTGGCAAGAAAGACTGGGGAAAATGGCGTCGGCTGCCTCTTTTATACCCCTGCCACACTGACGTCAGGGAGGAAGCGATGAAAACCGACGCCGGACCTAGACTTTGGAATTCGGCCGACCGAGGACCCGTCTGACGGCAGGATAACCCATCTGTTATGACTGCAGCTGTATGCACGATGAACATCTGTGAACCAGTACTTGCCAATAAAGCTTTGCTGATATATTACTCAAAATTTGTTTCTATCTTACAGACTTTTCATAAACGCACCAAGACGACCCTTCCACCACCAACAACAGTTTCCTGTCATGACTTACAGCCAGTTGCTTGGGTATAAGTTACGGTATTCTAATGGAAATCCTTTTTGGAGCTGTGGTGGAAGGGACCTCATCCAGCAATACAATGTGCCAGAATACAGAATTTGTTTCATGCTTCGCATTTCAACAATACCTGCTTGACCTCTTCTGAGTCTATTAAAAATGGCATCAGATCTCCTTCTGATGACATCAGCAAGTTTCTTTCTTCTGCTGCTTCTGACTGACATGAGAAAAAAAACATTTCTTTGGATGCTGAATCAATATGCCACTGACCTAAATGTCCGCTTCTGGGTGTGGATTTGTTCCCCATGATGCCAAGAGGTGCATTCCAATAGTACCTGTCCCCGTGCAACAGACTGATTTAGAAATGCAAACTGCTGTAGAAAACCAAACTTAGCTTAACATTACGGACTGGACTAAGAAAATATATTACCAATTGGCTGCATCGACACAAGATGATACTAGTTATGCCAGAGAAGGAACTGTGCAAGTAGGTTACAGCAGTTGCAGTTACACCTGTGATGAGGCTATGTTGGTAGAGCTTGGACTGAAGATGTACAACTGGAGAAAATACATGGGAAAATTGAACAATCATAGCTACGTCTGTGGATACCATGCCTACCTCTGGTTACCCAGAAACTGGTCTTTTTGCTATGTGGGAAAGACGCCGAATATTTTTCATTCTTTCACTACACCTGTAGGAAGGTTGTACAATAAGACTGCCACACCTCCCTGCTGAGTAAACAGTGGCTTTCTTTTCTCCTCAGCAAGGCATATTGAGAACTATGCATGAAGTGAATCAGTTGTCCCTTTTATTAGTTGAAATGACTAATAAGACATCTGTACACATTTGTATGGCAAACAGAGAACTGACTGAAGTCCGAGCCACCACCTTACAAAAAGTACAGTTTTGTACCTACCATAAATGTAGATGTTCGAGGATCCACATTGCTGCAGTCCTAACCATTGGGTAGTCCGCTGTCCAGTCGGCCCGAATACCAAAGTATATGGCTGACGTCGGTCAAGGCGCATTAGACTGACGTCAGGACGTCAGGGTACTAATGCGCATGACCGACGTCATATCCTCAGTCTTTTCTTGCCCCAGATGTCAGAAGACCCTAAAAAGACAAAGCCCAAACCAAAACACCAAAAAACCCTACACCAAACATATATGCACAAGAATATATATATATATATACTAGCACACGCCACCACCCCTAAACACAGAGGGGAAGGAGGGAGGGTAAATTGGACTGCAGCAATGTGGATCCTCGAACATCTACATTTATGGTAGGTACAAAACTGTACTATGTTCTTCATTCCACATTGCTGCAGTCCTAACCATTGGGTAGAATCCCAAAGCAGAGGTAAGGGAGGCTGGCAAATCATAAGGAAGCAGGAGCTGTCAACATGCCTTGCAAAATAGCTGTGGCAAAACCAGCCCTAGATTTAGAGTAGAGAGGAAGATGGTAATGCTTAGAGAAAGTATGCCCTGAACTCCAAGTAGCTGCCTCCAAAATATCCTTAGTTGCCACCCCCCTTAGAAATGCTGTTGAAGTGGCAGTAGCCCTAGTGGAATGAGGCCTAATCCCAGCTGGAATCTCTTTGCCATGATGGGAATAACAAAATGCAATGCAAAACCCAATCCACCTAGAAATAGTTTGTTTTGACACAGGCTTGCCCTGAGAACTCAAAGCAAAAGAAACAAACAACTGCTGAGACTGCCTGAAATCCTTAGTCCTGCTTAAATAATAACGCAACTGCCTATGGACATCTAAAGTGTGCAAAATCTTTTCCCCCTTATTTTGGGGATCTGCATAGAAAGTAGGCAAATGAATAGTTTGGTTTAACGCCACACTATAAACCACCTTAGGCATAAAGGAAGGATTAGTACGTAATGATACCCTATCCTTATGGAAAATCAAAAAGGGCTCTACTGCCATAAGGGCCTGCAACTCAGACACCCTTCTTGCAGAAGTAATAGCCAACAGAAAAGCAGTCTTCCATGACAAGTATTTCAATTCAGCAGTAGCCGCAGGCTCAAAAGGTTGTAGAGTAAGTTTTTCCAACACAAAATTGAGATCCCAAGCAGGAGTAGGAGCTCTACGTGGGGGTCTTATATTCTTTGCCCCTCTAAGAAACTGCTTGAACAAAGGATGCGAAAACAATGGTGGGTCACAATCATAGTGAGCTGAAATTGCTGCAGCATGAATCTTAATGGAAGAGAAGGACAAACCTTTGTCCAATAACTCAGTAAGATATTGAAGAGCCACACTCAAATTAGGCTCAGAAATCTCCAAATTCTTTGCTGTACTCCAAAATAAGAATCTCTTCCATTTTTCTGCGTACACTTTCCTTGTACTAGGTCTTCTAGCTTCCATAATCACATTTAAAACTTGTTGAGGAAGTTGAGACCTGCTGTGTTTCAACACAGAATATGCCAGGCTGTTAGATGAAGAGAGTGAAGCTTGACATTGAGCAGGTGACCGTCCTTCTGAGATAACAGATGTGGAATCAAAGGTAAAGGCCATGGAGGCTTCCTTACCAGACTCCTTAGTAGTGGGTACCAGTGTTGCCGAGGCCAATCTGGAGCTATTAAAATCATCCTTGGCTTGTCTTGTCTGACCTTGAAGAGCACCTTTGGAAGAAGAGGCAGAGGTGGAAAGGCATACACATGAAGATTTTTCCAACTGAAAGAAAGAGCATCCACTTTCCAAGCTGTGTGATGAAACCCCTTTGTGCAAAACTTTGGCAGCTGGTGGTTTAGTGGAGAAGCGAACAGATCTATGTCTGGAGTTCCCCATGACACTGTCAATTTCTGAAATACATGAAGATCCAGTTTCCACTCGTGGGGATCCATGATTTGTCTGCTTAACACATCTGCTAAGGAGTTCTGTGCTCCCGGCAGAAACCTTGCCTGAAGAGTTAGTTGCAAGCTGAGCGCAGTCTCCCATAAAATCATTGCTTGCCTGCATAGAGGATAAGAATGTGTTCCCCTTGTTTGTTGATGTACCACATGACAGTTGTGTTGTCTGTTAGAATCAACACCTGCCCTGGAAGAAGTAACTCCTTGAAAGCCATTAATGCAAACTGGACTGCTAACATCTCCTTCATGTTGATATGTAGATGCTGTAGTCTGGCAGGCCACTTGTCTTGTATCCACTTTCCATTTAGATGAGCTCCCAAGCAATGTCCGAGGCATCTGTCATTAAAATCTGACTCGCCTCTGGCCGGGTCACAGAGAGTCCCTTGTTTAGGTGACATTCCTGAGCCCACCACAAAAATTCTTTTTGAAGGCAAGGTATTATTTGAATGACAGTGTCCAAATCCTGGCAGTGCTGTGTCCATACATTCTTGAGATACCATTGCAGCTTCCTCATATGCAGTTTGGCATTGGGAAGCACCAGAATACAAGATGCCATGAACCCTAATGCTTGAAGGACTGTCCTTGCAGTCAGCACGGACTGATGAGATAGTTGATGGAAGTAAAGGGATAGACTCTTTTGTTTGTCCGGGGTTAAAAAGGCCATCTGGGCTGCTGTATTCAGTCTCACACCCAGAAAGCACATGTCTTGAGAGGGTACTAGACTGGACTTTATTTCGTTCACAGAATACCCTAGGCATCTTAGCACTGCTATAACATATTCCAGATGCTGTAGAAGGTCTTCCTTGTCTTGAGCCAGAATCAGGCAGTCGTCCAAGTAAGGATAGATTTGAATTCCTTTTAGCCTGAAGTAAGCTATCACTGGAGCCAGAACCTTTGTGAATACTCTGGGCAGTAGATAAGCCAAAGGGCAATGCAGAGAACTGATAATGAGAATTTCCAGCTCGAAACGCAGATACTTCCTGCAACTTAGTCTTATAGGCACATGAAGGTAAGCTTCCTTGAGATCTAAAGTTACCATCCAGTGATCTTTGCCCAGCAGAGGTAAAAGCTGTTGTAACGTCAACATCTTGAACTTGGGAATGTCCAGATAAGTGTTGAGGATAGATAAATCCAAAATTGGTCTCCACGTGTTCCCCTTCTTTGGTACTAGGAACAGGCGAGAATAAAATCCTAGGCCCCTTTCCGATACAGGGACTGGCTGAATGGCCCCTATTTGGAGTAACAGAGAAATTTGCTTGTGAGCCTCTGTCCTTTGTGGAGGAGGAACGTCTGGCATGCCTTTGAAAGGGGGCAATGTATGGAAATAAAACCTGTAACCATGGTGAATGATATCCAACACCCATCTGTCTTGAGTAATTAAATCCCAATTTTCTTTGAAAAGAGACAGTCTTCCTCCCAAAGGAGCTGCCAGACGAGAATCTACTGGCAGCTGAAAAGGCAGGTCATTGGGTCTGTTTACGAAAGGACTGACCCCTGCCCTCACCAGAAGTCTGAGCAGGTGAACTCCTGTTCTAGGCCTAAAAGAACCTTGAGCTCTGCCCCTACCACGCCTAGACCTACCCCTAGACTGGGAATCATAAGCAGGATATGTCCATCCCTTAGTAGGCCAATTTCTACTAAACTTGGTGGCTGCACCTGCAAAAATCTTTAACAGTTTGCATAGACTTAGCTTTGTCCTCCATTTTCTTTAAAACTGCTTCCACAGGCGAACCAAACAACACATCAGACTGTAAAGGAGCATCCAAAATCCTTGTCTTAACATGCTCAGCTAAATTCTGATCCCTCAACCAGGCATGCCTGCGAAGAACAGAACTAGTGGCAGCCACCCTCGAGGAGGCCTGTACAGCATCAAAACCACATTGCAAAGAATGCTTACCCACTTGTTCAGACACATGAACTAAATCCAGCAACTCTTTACACTCAATACCTTCCGCCAAAGCATCCACCTTAGATTTCAATTGTGAAAGGAGATAATTTTGATATTTTAGCATGTGAAACTGACAATTCAACGCCCTCATGGCTAAAGTGGAAGAAGTATACACTTTCTTTCCCCATCTATCCAAAGCCCTTGCCTCTTTATCAGTGGGAACAGGGTTTTTAACAACAGAGGCCTTAACACCTTTAGGTCCTTGAGAAACAGTTTCCGGGTCTGCCCTAGGACTCCTAAAAAGATACTTATGAGCTTCAGGCACCCTATAGTACCTATCAGGTTTAACAGGAGCAGGAGGCAAAGAATCAGGGTTCAGGGAAGCCTCTGCAAAAACATCTTCCACCACATTCAACACAGGAGGTATAGCTAAGGGCCTATGCTGGGGTAAAAACAAGAATTCCCTAAGCCTTTTCCTGGAATCAGAGTAATCTTGGCCTTCCCATTTAAAGTGCTCCCTCATGGAATGCAGAGTCTCTGAAAATGAGAAATCCTCAGGAGGAGAAGCTGTAGGAGTGGAATCATCCACATCAGAATCAGAATAAGGAGGATACTCCTGCAAGTCTTCCGCAGAAGACTCAGAAGCCTCTGAACACTGTTCAAAACTCTCAAACTCAGGTTCCACCCTAGGCTTCTTATCAGGAGGGGGCATAGAACCTCTAATCATAGTAATCAAATCTTCTGCCATTTTAAGCATATGTTTCTTAGGCACAGAACCTGAAGAGCTAGGAGAAGCCCCACTAAAGCTAAACTTGGCCTACCTCTCAAAGAAGTTTTGGAAACAGAAGGAGAGGCTCTAACTACCCTGGGAAGAGAGGGAAGAACAGTTACCTGAGAAGCCCCCTCAGCCTGGCCTACCTCCTGAGAAGGCACATCCTGTAACAGTAAAGTCTCTGCCTGAGACTCCAAAGAAACTCCTGGCAAAACCTCTGGCTCCACTGAGCCTTCTAAAGAACCGACGTCCGGGACTGCCGGTTCATCAACCCTAGGCTTCGCTGTTTTGTCCTTGCGCTTTTGGGCGAAGCGGCGCCGGAGCATCCGACGGCATTTTATAATTACAACGCTTCCCAAACACTAACCTGGCACAGTCTAACCTTCTCTTAATAGTGCGTTTGTTAAATCTAGCACAAGAGCGGCATCCAACAACGTCGTGCTCAGGCCCTAAACAAGGTATACACAAAGTATGGTAATCCCTATGAGGTATCTGTTTCCCACAAGAAATACAGTTATTCACTTTTTCTGACATCCGTTAAATACTGAGGCAAGAAAACCAAAATGTTCCCAACGGGTACTTAGCCAACTTTGATTCGGTCTGAAACTCCGACTTCAGAAAATTTCAGAACGCCAACCTGCACTCGCAAAACTGCTTCTGCATCGGACCATGCGGCAAAAAAGACTGAGGATATGACGTCGGTCATGCGCACTAGTACCCTGACGTCCTGACGTCAGTCTAATGCGCCTTGACCGACGTCAGCCATATACTTTGGTATTCGGGCCGACTGGACAGCGGACTACCCAATGGTTAGGACTGCAGCAATGTGGAATGAAGAACATCTGAATAGCTGTCGATTACATACTGACCTCAAACTGCAGAGTTTGCCATCTGATCGGAAAATGGTGCTGTACATTTGTTTCAAACTTTCATGATGAAGAAAAGGTGACTAATTTTATGGAACAATTACCCATTACTACGACTAAAACATGAGTCTGGGTTGGACCTTGTTTGGGTGGTTGGGTAATATATTTGTAATATATTTAGAAATATCGGTATCAACATAATGTAAAATTTAATTATTTTTGTTATAATCATACTTTTTATAGCTCTTGTATATTTTGCTATTAAAAATCTGCTAATACGCGGTTTTGTGAGAAAGAGTATATAAGCAATGGTTGTTATACCTGAACAGAAACACCCCAGAGCTTACATGTTTGACAATGATATAATTCAAAATAAGCTTGGACTGTGATGCTTTATATATAGGTTCATAGGTTCATAGATTAGTACTAAGCTAAGTGCCCTTGTGAGCCATTTTAAGCCTAGCCAATTATCCCTTGTGAGACTCAAAGGAGGGAAGCTGTAGTGGATATTTCTTTAATGCTTGTTTTATAAAACTCCTAGCTTAAAACTGCTGCAGTGTTTCCACATATTCCTTTCTCATACAAAGGACAGATCGACTTTTGTTAGAGTTCATTAAAGCTTAGCAAACATATG
This sequence comes from Protopterus annectens, assembly GCF_019279795.1. Taxonomy (NCBI): domain Eukaryota; kingdom Metazoa; phylum Chordata; order Ceratodontiformes; family Protopteridae; genus Protopterus; species Protopterus annectens. The sequence continues at coordinate 1,128,638,838 of NC_056730.1, read as the reverse complement.
GTAAATGTTTCTTCTAATCATGCAACCTTGAAAGAAATGTATGTATCCTGTACTTTATAGAACATGTACTTGCATGGAACACAGCTGCAGATAAGCTTGTTGAAAATGAACACAAACCATTTCAAAATGATATCAGAAATGTTTTAAGTTACCCTCCCATCTGCATCTGTTTACTCCTTTCACCTTGAAAATGTTTAAATGGCTTTTACCACTGTTTTGAAAGCTTTGAACAGAGTGTGTGCGTGTGTGTGTGTGCGCGTGTGTATTTTTCTATTTTAGAAAATATAAAAGGGCTTGTATCTGAGCATATGGTGGAATCTCTCTATACTGAGATATTCCATATCAAGATACTATTCTATCATGTGTTCCCATCCAGAAACTTTGACAGTCTCTGTATTGAACTTAATAGCTCCATGATATTAGGTGTTAACATCCTTCCATTTCATGGCAAGACCACTGCCTGCTACTGTAGATGTGCCATTTGCTACACTGAACAGGTGCACAGGCACGTGTATAATGGACTGAATGGTTACCAACTGAAAACCCAACATTTTACTGGATTCTACTGTCATGGTACGTGGGAGATATTTGGAAAGCGCTTTGGTCAAGTCCCTCTAAAATCTGCTTCAATGTGCAAAGTAATTCAGCACATGTAAAGCAAACATCTCTGATCAGTAAACACATTTTCCAAATCTGTCCATGGCCTGAGACTGCTGGTTTGAGGTGGACAGAAGACCTCTTTCGAGAGTTCTTTCTGGGTGGCCACCACCACCAAGATGGCATCTACTGCAGGTACCTTTCACTAGTATGGCCTATCTCAGGGTGAAATGAGAATTTTATGTATGCAGGAATGAGCTCCACCACGTCTGGTTCCTTCTACGCCTAATGGGACATCAAATCTATTAATTCTTCTACAGGGAGACCACCCAGGAAGTAGAATGGGGCAGCACCAAAGGCCTCGAGAAACACTTACTCCTCCTGTGAATGTGTGTTGGTGGACCAACATCCCTCTACCCCAGTAATTTAAGGATGTCAAAATAAAAAAAACAGATATAAAAAAGCAAAACCAGAGGACTGCTTTGAACAAAAAAAAAAAAAACCCACAAAGTTAATGAAGCACTTTTTGTCTGCCTCCATGAACAGACTTCTTCAGATCTGAAGTAGCCTGTCCATAGTGGCAGACGAAAAGCGCTTCATTAAATTTGTGTTTTTTTTGCTCAAAGCAGTCCTCCGGTTTTGCTTTTTTATATCAATTCAAGGATGTCCCCAAAGGAGACAACTTCAAGGGGGGGGGGGCTTAGGAACCCTACTCCCTTATCAAGGTCAACGTAGTCTGTGAGACACTCCTGTGGAGAAGTCAAAATAACTCCTTTAACGTATGCTTTCTGTGCATTTCTATGATGGGAACAATCCAAGGAAGAATTAGAAGTCAAAGGGGAGTTCACTCTACAAGCTCTGTCTAGACTTTTTGGAGATGGTTGTCCCACAGGGATAGGATGACTATGGACAGAAGACAGTGACAGAGTCAAGTTGGTTCTACCTCAGAGGTAGGTAACCTCTTCTCTCGACAAGAAGAGAGCCTTCCCAAAAGCTTTGAACAACAAAGCCAAAGCTGGTCCCAAAGGAGTTCTCTTGGGATCAAAGGACTCAGACAAGAGATTCTCATGACACATGGCCTAGCCTGGGTCCAAAGCAGACACCAGAGCTCAAGGAAATGATGGATCCAAAAGTCTCAGATACTGAACTCTCAGCTCCAGGACCCCAATGATATCAGACACCAGTTGAGCAGGTGAGGGACACAGTCACAGTCGAAAACATCAATTCTATCTGCTCCAAAAGAGGGATCTCACAGGAAGCAGTCAGATCCATGACCGCCCACCCAATCTAACAGCTGGGTCAGATGGGAAGTGAAAGGGCCTGGTCCCAGCACCCTCAAAACAGGAACAGCCTCCATCTGGATCCAACTCCTCGAATTTCCACATCATCCCGTTCACATCTGCTTCCAACAGCCTCCTTGACAACTGCACATACCTGAAAGAAAAAAGACAGCAATGGTAGTCTTGAAGACCAAATAAGCAGTCTCTCTAATGATTGGGTAGGAGTTCACTCCAAAGAAAATCTAGGCTCTACTATTAATTGAGGGAGTTGGGAGAACAGATCCATACAGGATTCAGTACTGGTAAGGATCACAGTGAATCTAAAGATTTCAATACTATAGAATCTAGTCCCACTGCAACTGTTGGATCCAAGATCTCTTCCTAGACTCCTTACCTACATCTTTACCTCTGGACTGCTATCTTTCTTTCTTTTCATTTTCTCTATCATTTTCTTTAGTTTTATCCTTTTTGGATTTTTCCCTGGTGTCGCTTGTCTTGTACATACTAATAAGAAGAAGAGGCTTGGGTGTTGGTTTAAGAAGTTTATAAACACATCACGATGGATGGCAGGAACATTAAAGTATATAACTAACTACTATGCACTCTCATGCTTTGACTCAGGCTGCTTACTCGAAATGGCACTCTTGCTTGCACATGCTCAGTACTTATATGCATGTGCCCACTGACTGGAATGCTTCTTATAGGTACATCACGCACACTGATCTATACTGGGTTCTCTACATTTTGTTTTTTATTAGATAACTGACAGCTCCTCAAAAAGGAGGCCAATTCATCCTCAGAGGTAGGAAGAAGCTCCTGAGAACTAGACTGATCAATCTCATACAGCTCATAATCCAAAGGAAGCACAAATGTCACAATTCTCTTCTAAGTGTATGGTCCCCAGATAGTAGACACATTTAGTGAGAGCATCCTGGGGGGGGGGAATCTTATGCCAGCCCAGCAGTAACAATTTTTGAAACCCGGCACCCTGTCAGGCACTTCCAGAATGCAGGACCTGCACAACACACACACACACACACACACACACACACACACACACACACACACACACACACACACACACACACACACACAAGATAGTGATGACACCAATGACTAAAATATGTTTAAAAATAGAACATGCATATTTTTTTCTTTGATGAAAGTTATATCTTAGAGAAAAAAAGGGAAAGAAAGACGGGAAGTGCCAGAGACCAAATAAGAGCAATTATCACAACAAACTACTATCCAAACAACTAACGCAACAAACAATGAAGGGAATAACTAACACTAGTCAACCATCACTACCCTTGCACATAAAAATGAATTTACCTTAAACTCCTGAAGAAAATATGGGGAAAAATGCATGGAGACCTGGAAACCACGTCTGGCATGTTCAAGTAACAATGATATTTGAGGAACTGTTAGGGCAGTGGAAAATTATGGGTAGGGGAACAGCCTGAGCCTTCAATCCAAAGTCTGAGAGATGCCATCATCAGATATGGTCAAATCAGACAAACTTATTAGTTGAGAGTGACGGAAAAGACATCAGACCCATTCTTTACAAACCTTACCAGAGATCAACAACTTTCACCAGTTCATAGATTTATACAGTTGATCCAGCCCAGAACAAAGGTTTTCAATGTGCTATTTACCTTTCTTTAAAACTGCCATAATAGTACTCTGTTATAACCTCCATTATCTCTCCCCCTTTCACCCCAAATGTATACCTACCAACAGCTACCCCAAACGGTTTACAGCAAATCAACCCTCCCTAGCCATCCCTGCGAGTCTTTTCACCGAATGCATCCAGTTCACTCTCATTGCTTGCTTTTCACTTTTTCTCTGTTTGCATATTGCCCTCACTACTTAGGGGGATAATCCATTTGGATCTCAGCTACTTGTTGTTGCCTCAATTTACCATTTTAAGCTCATTTTCCCTCATCTCCTCCATAACAACCTGTACCCTCTTCCACTCTTGGTTCTTCTTTAGATTTCCACCTTCTAGTGATGCTGTACTTCACCCCAATGATTTGACTGTGATACTAATGCCATAAAGTACAGTTTTGTACCTACCATAAATATAGATGTTAGAGTGTTCACCCTGCTGCAGTCATCACACTTGGGTTATCCTGTCGTCAGGCGGTCCCGCAGTCGCCCCGAATTCCAAAGTCTTGGTCCGGCGTCGGTTGCTGTCGCTTCTTCCCTGACGTCAGTGCGTCAGGGGTATACAAGAGGCATCCAACGCCATTTTCTTCAGTTTTTCTTGCCCCAGATGTCAGGTGCCCCTAAAAGGTAGGCAACATATATATATATATATATATATATATATATACACACACACACACACACACACACACATATAGCTATATAAAAATAAAACAAAACCCTTAGGTACAAGCAAATACACCACAGAGGTAGTATAGGATAAAGTGGTAGAGTTAAGTTCAGCTAGTTCAGAGGGGATGGAGGGAGGGAGGGTAACCTGGACTGCAGCAGGGTGAACACTCGAACATCGTGTTACCCTGCTGCAGTCATCACACTTGGGTTGAATCCCAAAGCTAAGGAGGGGAGGTGGAGTCAAACAGGGTTAGAAGAGGCTAGAAGGCCCTGCAAAACTGTAGTGGCAAAACCAGCTCTAGTCTTAGAGTAAAGAGGTAAGTGATAGTGTTTGGTGAAGGTGTGCACTGAACTCCAAGTTGCAGCTTCCAGAATATCCTTGGTTGGCACTCCCCTGAGAAAGGCTGCTGATGTAGCTGTAGCCCTGGTGGAGTGGGACCTAATGTTAGCAGGTACTGGTTTCCCATGATGTGTGTAGCAGAAATGTATGCAATTTCCTCTCCATTTAGAAATAGTCTGTTTTGAGATAGCTTTTCCTTGTAATCCTGTAGCATAGGCTACAAAGAGCTGGTCAGCTTTTCCTGAAAGCCTTAGTTTTATCCAAGTAGTAATGTAATTGCCTGTGAATGTCCAAAGAGTGCAGGAGTCTTTCTCCATTGTTCTGCGGATTTGGGAAGAAGGTGGGCAAGTGAATTGTTTGGTTTAGGGCCACACTGGATACCACCTTTGGCAAAAAGGAAGGATTAGTTTGTAGAGAAACTCTGTCTTGATGAAAAATGAGGAAAGGTTCCACTGCCATTAGTGCCTGTAGCTCTGAGACTCTTCTAGCTGAGGTTATTGCTCGTAGTAGGGCAGTTTTCCATGAAAGAAATTTTAAATCAGTTGAAAAAGCTGGTTCAAAGGGCGACAGTGTAAGTTTTGCCAGGACAAAGTTGAGATCCCAAGTAGGTGTTGAAGCTCTCCTTGGCGGTCTTACGTTTAGCCCCTCTGAGGTACTGTCTTAGGAGTGGATGTGAAAATAAAGGAGGATCCGTGCTGTAATGAGCTGAAATTGCTGAGGCGTGGATCTTAATAGACGAAAAGGAAAGTCCTTTGTGTAACATCTCAGTTAAATATTGTAGAATCTGAGGAATGTTCGGCTCCAGGGCATTTAGGCCTTTAGCCTGGTTCCAGGAGCAAAATCTTTTCCATTTTTAAATAGGTTTTCCTGGTGCTGGGCCTCCTGGCCTCCAGAATGACATCCATAACAGCTTTGGATAAAGGTATTGGCTGGTTGTTTAGGTAATTTGCCATGCAGCCAGGTTTAAAGTCTTGAGCTGGCTGTGTAGAATCAGATTGTCTCGCTGGGTGAGCAGGTGAGCATTTGTGGGAAAATCCATGGTGGGCCCTGGGCCATGGTCCTTAAAATTGGATACCAATGTTGGTGTGGCCAATCTGGTGCAACGAGAATCATTTGTGGCCTCTCTAATCTGACTTTCAGCAGTACCTTTGCTAGAAGAGGCAGTGGAGGGAAGGCATACACTGTTAATGTTTTCCAACTGAATGAGAGAGCATCCACTTTCCAAGCTAGTGGATGGAAGGTCCTTCTGCAAAATTTTTGAAGTTGGTGGTTGTGGGGGCTTGCAAACGGAACTATGTCTGGGCGTCCACATTTTTGAGCTATCATTGCAAATACTTGTGGATCTAGTTTCCATTCGTTTGGATCCATGATGTTTCTGCTTAGGTCGTCTGCCAATGTGTTTTTCTTTCCTGGCAGGAATTGTGCTTGTAATTGAACCTGGTAAGGCAGTGCAGTGTTCCACAAGGTCATTGCTTGCCTGCACAGAGGGTAGGAATGTGTGCCCCCTTGCTTATGTACCACATAACTGTGGTGTTGTCTGTCCTTAGTAGTTGTCCTGGGTGTAGAAGGTCCTTGAAAGCTGTTAGGGCATTCTGCACTGCTAGCATTTCTTTTTGATTGATATGCAGGTGTCTTTAATTTGTAGTCCATTTGCCCTGAATGCACTGTCCTGCCATGTGTGCTCCCCAGGCATAGTCCGATGCATCTGTTGTCATAGTTTGCCTGGCTGTGGGTAAGGTGAAAGGCTGACCTTTGTTGAGGTGACATGCCTGTGCCCACCACAGAAACTCCTGTTGAAGGCAGGGAATGAGTGGAATCATTGTTTCCAAGCTGTGGCTGTGCTGAGTCCATACACTTTTCAGGTACAATTGTAATTTCCTCATATGCAGTTTTGCAAATGGTATTAGTAGAATGCAAGATGCCATGAATCCCAAGGCCTGCAGAATTTTTCTTGCAGGGAGTTGGGTCTTTGTTGCCATTATTTTGAAATATTGAAATAGCTGTCGTTGTTTGTCTGGCATGAGATAAGCCATCTGGGCCGTTGTATTCAAGCTGGCACCCAGGAAGGTTATGTTTTGTGAGGGCACTAGTTTTGATTTCTTTTCATTTACTGTGTACCCTAGGCAACTTAGAAGTTGTTTAACAAATGCCAGATGCTGTAAAAGAATGTCTTTGCTTTCTGGTTGAATAAGACAGTCGTCCAGGTATGGGTATATTTGAATTCCTCTTTGTCTGCAGCATGCAATTACTGGTGCCAGGCATTTTGTGAAGACCCTGGGCACAGCCAAAGGGCAGTGCAGAGAATTGATAATGCGTTGAACCTGCAATGAAGCGAAGGTATCTTCTGCAATTTTGTCTGATAGGGACATGCGGGTATGCCCTCTTGAGGTCCAAAGTGACTAGCCAAGCATTCTTTCCCAGCATGGAAAGAAGCTGCTGTAGTGTTAGCATCTTGAATTTTGCATAGATTTAGCCTTATCCTCCATTTTCTTTAAAACCTCTTCTGCTTTGACACCAAATAATACATCCTGTTGTAAAGGTGCATCTAATAATTTTGCTTTAACATGGTCAGGGAGGGTTTGCGCTTTTAACCAAGCATGTCTACGAATGACTGAGCCAGTAACAGCTGCTCTACAGGAAGCTTCCAGTTAATCAAATCCGTATTGTAAAGTATGCTTGCCCACCTGTTCAGCTGCATGCAACAGATCCTGTATTTCCTTGAACTCAGGCTGTTCTGAGTGTGTGCTCATTTTTTGTTTCAACTGAGACATCAGGAATTGTTGATATTTCAACATGTGAAACTGGCAATTTAATTCTCTCACAGCCAGAGTTGCAGAGGTGTATATTTTCTTTCCCCATCTATCTAAGGCTCTGGAGTCTCTTTCAGAGGGCACAAGATTTTTAGCCATAGAAGTCTTTGCTCCCTTAGGACCCTGGGATATGGTTTCTGGGTCAGTTACAGGGCTCTTATAGAGGAATTTGTGTGAGTCAGGTACTCTGTAGTATCTGTCTGGTTTGGCTGGAGCAGGAGGTAGTGAGTCTGGATTTAAACTAGACTCCAAGTAGACATCATCCACAATATCTAAAACAGGAGGAATAGCAAGGGGTCTGTGTTGGGGTAATAGAAGGAACTCTCGGAGCCTTTTCTTAGAATTTGAGTAATCCTGGCCTTCCCAGTGGAAATGTTCCCTCATGGTATGTAATGTTTCCCCAAAGGAGTAGTCTTCAGGGGGAGATGCTGAGGGAATAGAATCTTCAGCATCAGAATTCTCATAAGGTGGAAAAGTGTAATCCTGTTCCTCAGAAGAATCTGAGGAGAAACCTGGTCAGAGGATGCATAATCCTCTTCTTGTCTTGGTCTTTTATCAGGAGGGGGATGGGAACCCCTGATAAGGATAATTAAATCTTCAGCCATCTTAAGCATCTGTTTCTTAGGCATGGGGCCTTGACTTGTAGACTGATTAACAGTTTTCTTAGGTTTTAAAGGAGTTTTAAGTTTAGCATAAGATTTAATGGTGAGTGTAGTCGGTCTGAAGACACCTTCTGCAACCGAAAGTGTTTCCTCTGCACCGGTGTCTAAATCTGCTCTGGTGTCGCTAGATGGCTGCATCGGCCTAGTAGACTCCACGTGGGAGTCGGCAGCTGTCTGGGGTTCCAGCTCTGCGGTCGTCAGGGGCTGCGTAGGCGCCTCACTGAAAACCGGAGAACCGGCGACAGGCCCAGCTGAGGCCTCGGGGTCTGGCTTATTCCTAGGCTGCCTGTCCTTATCCTTGCGCTTTTTATGAATTGCAGTCGTCGGCTGCTCCAACGGCATGATATAATTGAATTTCCTACCAAAGTAATGCCGTGCGAAGTCAAAACGGCGTTTGATAGTGCGTTTATTAAACTGACAACCTGTGACATCGTGGTCTGGGCCTAGGCAAGGAATACAAGTCCTTATGAGGTATTTGCTTCCCACAAGAAATGCAATTGTTAACTTTTTCTGACATCGGACTGAGGCAAGAAAATGTTCCCCAATGGGGTACTTAGCTTTATTGAAGACTTGGGACTGAAATTCAAATCGAAAATCTCAGTTGTTGGCCGACCGGCACTTGCGAACTGCTTCTGCTTCGGGCACCGTACGGCAAGAAAGACTGGGCAAAATGGTGTCGGATGCCTCTTATATACCCCTGACGCACTGATGTCAGGGAAGAAGCAACAGCAACCGACGCCGGACCAAGACTTTGGAATTCGGGCCGACTGCGGGACCGCGTGACGGCAGGATAACCCAAGTGTGATGACTGCAGCAGGGTAACACGATGAACATCCCATTTAGGTATATTTTCCACCATCCAGCTTAGTAGCATTAACTGCTTACTGATGGTGACACCCCTAAGACAATCACATCATTGAGTAACTTCTGTATGTCTGCTATAAATTGCTATAATTTCTCACAGCATTAAAACACATTCTCAAATTCCCCTTTCATCCCCATTACATTTTCAGCAGTGACCATCTATCAAGGGAATTTTCTGAAGCTAGATGGGGTATAGAAACGCAGTTGTAGGCACTCCCATCCAAACATTTTAAACATTCTTGCCTTTGTTGTATATCTATGGATTAGGCATATTTCCCTCTCTTTATTGCTCCTTCTCATAGTTTTCCTGCATAACGTTTGCCCATTCCTGCTCAAGTGTGGTGTTCCATTTTACTTCCTCTAAGCTATTATAAGACCTTGATACTGAATTTTCAATTTTTGAATTCTCCTGATCTTGCTCTTATTTATTAAGCATATCACTTATGGTAGGGGTGTTAGTCTGCATATGCCTTTCTAGCAACTTTCCATAGTTAACAATTCCATATTTAGGAACTCCTCTCTGTGTTGCAAATTGAATCTCTGATGCACCTCCTCCCATTCTCATTTCTCTCTCTCTCATTCTTGATATGCACCCATTATCTAAGTACTCTCTTTCCTTCCAAAACTTGGCACTTTCTTCCTTTTCTTTCCTTAAATCTGGATGGCAGTATCTCATTTCCATTCAATAATTTTACAATTTATCAGATGGACCTGCTTCTTTTAATATATCCCTTTATCCTCTGGATCTCTCCCTCCTCTTCCATTAGTTTCCAGAACATTCTGATTCCTCCTCTCTTAATATGCCCCCTTACATAGCACGTCTTCCATTTTAATTTATAGGTATAGTCTTGTAACTGAAAAAGAAGTCATGTAATGTTCCATTTGTATTATCCATTTTCATTCTTCCTCAGCAGTTGGGTTCAGATCAGACCTTCAGATCTGCCTCGGCCATTACTATAGCTCCTGGTAACCAAAAAGCTCTTGAGCTCCTCCCTTACACTAGGTAGGATATATATATATTAATACATTTTTAATTTTATTTTTGTGGCTGTGCTCAGTAGATATAGGTGTATATATATATATATATATATATATATATATATATATATATATTGCATATTTGTGAAGATAACATATATATATATATATACATATATACATATATATATATATATATATATATATATATATATATATACACATATACATATATATATATATATATATATATATATATATACATATATATATATATATATATATACATATATATACACATACATACACACAAATATATTTTTTATACATGTCATGTTTCTTTAAGTTTGCAAAGTATGTCATGTGATTTTAATTTTGTATTTAAACTGATGTGGTTTTGTGTGTTTGATATTACACCTGATGAAGCTATTGGTGAAAGCGCTTGTGTTTGATTAAATCTATTGCTTCTGAACCTGGAGCCTTGCCTACGCTGTTTTTGTGCTATTTGTATTCTGTTCTTTGGGAACGAAGGTACCTGGAAATCAGTGGTGGTTGTGTTAGCAGTTTTTCTTCTTTTTTTCTACACCACTGTTTACTGGATGATGGCTGCCGGGTCAGAAAATATTGAACTGGATTATACTCCTATTCTAACTAATGGTTTGACTGTTTCCAGCACTGAACTTTTTCTGTGCAAGGTAAAAGAGCACACTAATCCACTGCTTGATAGTGTATGAGAAGAAGAGGTTGAAGTAACACAAAGCGTGGACTTTGTTATGGTCAGAAGTCATTTATTTACCCTAGAAAAGGAACTTTTTAAATTAAAAAGATTGCAATATCAGAAATTTCATATGGAGGCATGTGTAAAGGAAGGTGTTATACCAAGAGGGTTGAGAGTGTTAAAAATGCCCTTTCAAGTGAACTGTGAATCAACTTTGCTTGTTGAGTGGCAAAGACTGAACAATAACACCAGTATGAATTATTTGCAGCTCCTGGCTGATTCAGCCGACAGGGAGATAGGATTGGTATTGATTTCCATTAAAAATAAGCACTCAGAATTGTACCAATGTTTTAGTGCCGATATCCTGGACAGATATGTATGGGAAAAGCTAGAAGGGGTGAGCGTTTAACTCCAGGAAACTTTTACAAACCAAACTGAAGAAACTACAAAGGGATAAATTGGACTTTGCAGCTGGTAATATTTTCACGTGGCCTCGTTACACTGAAAATCCACAAGGTGGCATTAACATGAATGAGGGAAATAAAGGAACTAATTTGTTGGAGCACAATTTAGTCAATGTTGCAGACGTGAGAGCTACGGTTCATCCTGAAGGTAGCTCGTTGGTTCCTAATCAAGGAACGCCCATGCTGCAAGCTGAAACAGAGAAACAACTGGGTGCACGCCGTAAAGCAGTTATGACTGTAGCGCAAGTTCATAATGAAGAAGGGAGAGTATCTCCTGCTAATAATGTGAATCTTGAATCTTTTTTACGTTTATCTTGCCCGCAGAGTATTGCCTTTCCCCTACCGATGAGAGAGAGGCCCACGTCGAGAGGAGGTGGACAACAGAGGGGCAGAAGTCAAGTGAGGAACAAACGGAAGCACGAGGAAACAGGGGTGGGTTCTTACAACATAAAGAAGGCATTCATGAATGTCAAGACTTAGTTTTGAACTTATCCAATTATGCTCTGACTTATGAAGAACTTTTAGTCCTAAACAAAGGACTTTCATTTATTCCTAGTACAGACTCAAAACATTTCTGAAATAATTTTGGACATTAAACAATTTACTCGTAACTTAATATGCAAATTAATGTATGGTGGTGGTGAAGTAGCAGATACCTCTGTGAATTTGTTTAAGAAACCGAGCGCATTTGTTCCCAAACTAAATCCTTTAGTACAAGCTTTTGAAGAATTGTGTATTAATGATGTTTATGACTTGTATTACAAACAATGCTCCAACATTAAGAGATTTACACATTTTAATTTGAGCAAAGCACAGCATTTAGCCCTTCATGACTTAGAAAATAATATGTCAATTATGATTTGACCTGCTGATAAGGGTGGACAAATAATTATATTAGATAAAAAGAAGTATGATGATGCTATGTACTTGATGTTGAGTGATGATACTTCTTATACACTAATCACACGAGTGAGAGTTAATGAAATGATGCAGAGGGTAACCCTTAAAATCAAAGAAGTGAATCATCTAGGAATTAGAGATGAGAATTTATGTCAGTATTTTATTGTATTGCACCCCTTTATATCCATGATACAAGGCTTGCCAAAAGTACACAAGAATAGTTCAAATCCTTCTATGATACCAATTGTGGCTGGTGCCAATTGGTGCACTGAACCCATTTCTATATATATTGAGACCTGTTCTGAATAGTTCAGAATGCATATTAAGGGATACTGAACATTTTCTTAAGGATCTCTACCTTTATACCTCAAAGAAAGGACTAGAGAAACAGGTCTTACTGGTTACTTTGGATGTTGTTTCATTATTTACGTATATTCCAAATTATCTAGGTATAGAATATGCTATCAAATACATGGAAGTGAATTAATGTATCAATGGCAATAAATTAACTCAGATTAGAGAACTATTGCGCTTGGTACTAGAAAACAATGCGTTTACATTTAGAGATTCTATCTATTGGCAAGTTAATGGCATAGCGATGGGCACTCCTTGTGCTAATAGCTATGCCAATGCAGTGATGGCCACATGGAAAAGTGAACATCTAATAGGAGGCCCATGAATTTTATTTTTTAGGAGGTTTGTGGATGACCTCTTTTTGTTATGGGGGGGGGTGGGGGGGCACATCGGATATGCTGACAGAATTTGTATGTTATTTAAACAGGACAAATTTTCTGACATTTACAGCACAATGGTCTGTATTGATTTCTTAGATGTAACTGTGTGTAAAGATGATAGCAACATGTTGAGCACTAAACTTTATAGGAAAACATGTCGAGTTAACCATCTACTCAACAGGCAAAGTATGCATCCGCGGTATATTTTTAGAAATGTTGTCCAAAACCAGTTCTATAGGGCTTCTAGGCTCAATGTTAGCAATATAGATTTTCAAGGACAGGTATGTAGTACTGGCATGGAGTTAATAAAAAGGGGATAAGAAAGAGATATGGTACATAGAGGTATATCAAATGTTTTGGATAAGAGAACTACTAGAGCCAAACCCTACTACTATGAACCAATACAAGACATAAATAATTCCTACAACAGAAGGAGTAACAAACTAAGGATGTCTTTCTCATACTCAAGTAATATTAATCAGTACACTGGTATCATTAAGAAAAACTGGAACATACTGACAACGAATGAACAAGCAAACAGATTTATAGATTCTGTTCCACAATTTGTTTTCAGAAACCTTGTAGGAAATGCTCTTTTTGTTCATTTATCAATAGTAGCACCATTTTTTTTGCACCCATACACAGGTGAATTGTTTAAATTTAATATCAGGGCAACTTGCACTAGTATGCATGTGGTATATCTGGCTGTGAGCAAAGTTTGCACCAAGTTTTATGTCGGAAAAACCGACAGAATGTTGAAAGACAGGATCGGGGAACACCTATACCATGTAGGCAAGAGGAGCATGTTTAATGCTCTGGCAATACATGTTGCCAATACTGATGTCATGCATTGTTTTAGTTTTAGGGTTATAGGAATGAATTTTGAAAATAAAAGGGGAGGAGATACTAGGTTGAAAACAGAAGACATTGAAACCCAGTGGATTATAAGACTGAGGGCTAATGCTGGCCACGGATTAAATGATTGTATACCTTTGAGACCTACCTTGAAATCTAGACCATTACGTAAGAAATAACTAGGTAGGATATATAAATATATTTTAATACATTTTTAATTTTATTTTTGTGGCTGTGCTGAGATACAGGTGCATATATATTGCATTTTTGTGAAGATATATACATATATATATATATATATATATATATATATATATATACACACACACACACACAAATATATTTTTTATATATGTCATGTTTAAGTTTGCAAAGTATTATGTCATGTGATTTTAATTTTGTATTTAAACTGATGTGATTTCATGTGTTTGATATTACACCTGACGAAGCTACTGGTGAAAGCGCTGGTGTTTGATTAAATCTACTGCTTTTGAACCTGGAGCCTTGCCTACGCTGGTTTTGTGCTATTTTTATTCAGTTCTTTGGGAGCGAAGGTACCTGGAACTCAGTGGTGGCTGTGTTAGCAATATCTCACATCTTGTTTGTTGAATAAAAAGGTAGGAAATATGTTAACTAAATTGCTTGATAAAGAAAGCCATTAACTGGAGCTCAAGAAAAGAGGTGTCCTTAGAAGCTCTCATTCTTCCAGAAGTCATTTGTGAAAAAAGTAGGGGGATGGCAGGTGGGGAGTTGAGGTAGAATGAAAATGGACAACACAAATGAAAAGTAATGGTGAGTGTATAACTTCATCTGATGATGTCAATTTTCAGTCATTCCTCAACAGTTGGGATAGAGTTCCCAACTACCCGAAATTCCAGGTGGACTCTTAAGGATATTCCTGAGCATGGTTGAACCAAAGGGTTCATACGTAGGTACTAGGCTATCAGCTCAAGGGCCTACATAAGCCTAGCCAACAAGGTTCCCTGGCTAACGTCACTCAAGAAAGTTATTTTTCTGTACCACTGTCGAGCAGAGACACAGAAGTGATCCCCGGGGTGTATTTCCTATTTCCCATCCAGTCATCAAGATTTTTCTTGAAGAGTGTTAATGAAGAACTTTGCTTGATATAGATGGGTAGTCTGTTCCAGAGTATGGGAAGTCTCTGGGACAGGAATCTATCCCTCCAGCAGGTCCGGTTTATTGTGATGACAAGGTTTAGGTCCTAGAACGTGTAGCTCGGAGGGATTGGGATTTCCTTAGGTGTAGTATGTCCAACAGCTCTGGGTTTGACATAGCTTTCTATGTTAGGCAGAGATCACCTCGGAGTAGGCGACATGCTATGGAGTAAAGCTGGAGTTTTTTGAGACAGTCAGTGTAGGGCATTTGTTTGAGGCCAGTAATCCACTTTGTGAGATACTTCTGTGGCCTTTCCAGCTGCTGTAGATGTCTTGTGAGGTACATACCAAAAGGGGCATTGCACTCTATAATGGGTCTAATGAGTGTCAAGTAGAGAGGAACAATGACCTCTTTTTTCCTGGATGAGAACCCTTTTATGATGAGGTGTGCAACTTAGAAGGACTTCCTGACTACTGTGGCGATGTGACCATCAAAGGAGAGACTACTGTCCACCTGGGTCCCAAGGTCTCATCACAAATTCGGTGTCAAGTAGATTGCTGCCTATGTGGTAGTTCATGGGTACAGAGTTTTTACCAAAGGGGATGACACTGCACTTTTTGTCAATGAGCTTGAGGCCATGGCTCTAACACCAGGCATCTGTCTCGGCGAGGCCCTTCTGTAGGATGTCCACATCATTTGGGGACCTGACTATGGCTCCTAAGTTTGCAGTCACCCACGGACTTCGTTAGCCAGAGGCCTTCTGTGTTAGCCTGTACTTCAGAGAAGTAGATTCCAAACAGAAGAGGTCCCAGGACAGAACTCTGTGGTACTCCACTCGTCACTGCTTTGAGGTCAGATTTGGAGCCTGCAACTTTTACAGAGTGAGTTCTGTCAGTGAGCCAGTTGGCAACCCATCTTGTGACGTAGGGATTTATACCTAGGTTTAGTGAGTTTAGCTATAATTCCAGAATGGGGGATGGTGTCGAAAGCCTTGGTGAGGTCAAGATAGGCTGTGTGAACCACCTTACCCTCATCTATGGCTTTGGTGACTGCCTCAAAGAAGTCAATCAGGTTCAGAAGGCATGATCTGCCTTTCACAAACCCAAACTGGGTGGGATCCAGAGTTGGGAGGTTACCAATGTCTTTGTTTATGAGTTCCATGATGAAACGTTCCATGGTCTTGCAGACCAGGCTAGTCAGGCTAATAGGTCGATAGTTCCCGGGATCAGTGGTGGCTCCCCCTTTGTGGAGTGGGATAATTGTTGTTGTGCGCCATTCAGTGGGCACAAAGCCTGATGCGAGGCTATTATTGAACATGGTGCTTTTCTCGAGACCTGATTTACTTTGTAATGAGTAATAAAGGTATGAGGATTATCCCACGTTGCAGCTGCACATACATCAACCATGGAATGTCTGGATAAAAATACAGACAAAGTTGCCATGGATCTAGTCAAGTGGACTCAAAGGTTTTGGTAATGAAATACCTAATTAATTGTAGACAAAAGAAATGTAGTCAGTAAGCCATCTTGCCAAAGTTATCTTAGTAAATGATTGACCTAATCTGGCATCCAAAAGAAGAAAAATAGTTGGTCAGGTTTTCTGCATTATTTTATCCTAAGTAAATAGAAATGTGTAACTGTCTATGAACATCTAACAAGTGCAACGTATCTTCTTTGTTTTCAAACTTTTTAAAGACAGAATAATAGACTGGTTGATGTTGGACTCTGACACCATCTTAGGAAGGAAGAGTTCCTTTGTAATGTTAGTCTACCCCTATGACAACTCAAGTAAGAATATTTGGAGTACAATGCTTGAAGTTCAGAAATTCTTCTAGCAGAAGTAATAGCCACTAGAAAGATAGTTTTCCAAGTCAGAATTTAAGATCACATTTTGCTAATGGTTCAAAGGGGGAATGAATTAAGGCCTGCAGTATTAAATTCTCTCAACAAGAGTACCTCTCAAGAAGGCCGTACAAAGCTTAGATGCAGCCAGAGAAGAATTTTCAGTTCCAATATGGAAGTTAGAGATTGCTGCCAACTGAAGTCTAATGGTTGAGGAGTTAGCTCCTTCATTAAAAACTGTTGCCAAAAATTCAAGGACACACACTGTACGGGGGCAGAAAAAGGGGTCAACATGTTTCTGATGCAATCAAAACAAACCTCTTCCATTTACTTCTGCAAAGTTTCCTTGTAGAAACTTTATGGGAAGCTAAAAATGTATGACAGACAAGGGAAGACAGCATAGGTTGCCTGGCTATTAAAGGACGTGGAGAAACCATGCTGTCAGATTTAGGTTTAAGATATCTGGACGAATTATGCCGATTGTGAGAGACAGAAGGTCTGAAATCAGATGCATAATCCAAAGTTGGTAGACTACATGAGGTCAAAGAAAGAGGAATCAAACCTGTCAAGGCCAGTAAAGTGCAATGAGGATCACTCTCTTTAACCTGGCAGCTTTCTGCAAAAGTTTGGAGCTCAAGGGAGGTGGGGGATAAGCAAAGAGGAGACTGGGGGCAAATCATGGAGCAGAGCATCCCTCCATGATTCTCCCATTGGAGGGACCAAGGTAAAGAAGCTGCTGCACTTGTTTAGGGAATAATCAAAAAGATTGCAGCAAGGTTGGCCCCATTGATGGAAAATCATTTCTGCCACTTTATTGTTGAGGGACCACTTGTGAGGTAGTAGAACAGACCTGCTCAGCTTGTCTGCTATCATGTTGGACTCCCCTGGGATGTTTGCTACTATCAAAAAGCAGCTGCAAGAGAAAGCCCATTGCCACGTTCTGAGGGCTTCTTAGCACAAGGGTAAGATCTGGTTCCTCCTTGTTTATGTACCAGACTACTGACATATCGTACATCTGAATCGCAATAATTCCTGAAGGAAATGTGTCTTGGAATGCTTGCAATGCTAAGAGCACCACACTCATTTGTAGGACACTGATATGAGTGTTGGCCTCTTCAGGGGACCAAGTGCCTTGGACTGTTTTTCCCAGGAATTACCCTCCCAATCTAGGGTGTGTCCATAGTCACTATGGCCTTGGGCTTAGGAAGAATGAAAGGATGGCCTTGAACTCTGATCGAATCCACAACCAGATACCCTCTGGCATGGTTGATTGATTTTTATTTGGGCTGACATGTGTTGACAAAGAATTGACTATTGAGTTGCAACCATCCACTAAGGAGTCATCATCTGGAATCTTGCAGCAGAACTAAAATTATGACCGCTGACACTGACCCAATGGCTTGTAGAATCAATCATGCTGAAATTATTGTACTGTGAATTATCTACTTAACCTGGAATCCGATAGTCTGTACTCTTGCAAAAGGAAGAGAATTTGTTTCTGATACCATGCTGAAAATTCTTCCTATAAACTCCATTAGCTGAGAAGGTTCTGAGATTTCTTGTAATTTATGGTTATTCTCAGAAGTGACCAAGTTTGGAGTACCTGATCTCTCACTCTTTTGAACAGATGCCTGGTCTGGGTGGTAATGAGACAGTCATCCAGGTACAGAAACACTCTTAAATCCCTGCAGTCTAAACTGAGCTGCTACCACTGTCATGCATTTGGTGAACACCCTGGGGACTGTGGTGAGACCAAAGAGCAGGGCTTTGAACTGGTAATGACTGGCTCCCATTTGAAAGCATAAATACCTTCTGGACTGTCTGTTCATTTTTATGTTATAGTACGCATCCTGAAAGTCTACTGAGCGCATCCAGTCATCCTTGCCCAAAAAGGGCAGAATGGACTGAACCGTGACCATCTGAAACTGTGTGTGTCGAAATGACTTGTTCAAGTTGCTGAGATCCAAAATTGGTCTCCAGTCCCCTGTTTTCTTTGGCACTACAAAGAATCTTAAGTAAATTCCGGATTCTATCTGGTCTGGTGGGACCTCTTGGATGATTATTTTTTATGTTAGTCATTGTATTTCTAGCACTGCTGTTTTCCTCTGAATGGGTGGAACACTGGGAAATTTGTATGAAGATGGGGGAATTATACAAGCTCTGGAAAAAATCCTCTGCACCGGTGTATTTTTTGTGATGTCTAGCCAGGCTCTCTGGTGCAGGGATAAATGAATCTCAATTGCCTCCAGAGTGGGCCAATCAGGCCTCCGATCAGGAGTGCTAATAGGGTCTCTGTCAGAGAAAATCTCGAGACCTCTGGTTCTGAGGGCCACCTCTGCTGTATGGCAGCATCTTCCATTTGAGTTCCCCCCTCTGCCTCTAGGGGAAATTTCTCCATGTAGATCTTGGAAAGGAAATGGGGATTATTTTGAACCACATTTTTCTACCTCCACATCGGTTCCTAGAGAAGGTCTTATGGGGGGTGAAAAAAGTAAATGCAAGGCACATAGGAAGGACTAGTACTACAACCACAGTGTACGAAGTTTATTAATCCACAACACAAAGGTCCTGTCGTTTTGATCCAGACATTGCCCACCCCACTGTAACATTCTGAAGGACTGTTTAAACTAGTTGTTCCCATTATGGTGAATATTCATGCCATCTCCAGCCTTGAAAAACATACTCCCACAGCAGACACAGTGTCTTTCTTTCTCACACCTGGACAGTGTGTCCTTTACTTTGGGGCCAAATAAGGAGGTTCTGTCAAAGGGCACACTCACAAGAAAGGATGTGAAGACCTCTGCAGTCACACAAGTGCATCCAGGCATGCCACCTGAAAGAAATGTCTGAATCTGCCAGCCTTGAGGTACCCTCAGCTGCATGAGACATCAGCCTTATGGATGAGTTTGAAATGGACTGCTGAGTCATCAATTGTGAGGCCACAGAAGCCTGAGGCTCAGCAGTAATGGGTCCCTGAAAGAGAATTTGACAGTTCTTTTAACAAATCTCTTTGTAGTCTAGTGAAGTATGCCAGGTAGTTTAGTGACCCCACAGCAAAAGTTGCTAAAGCATAGACACTCTTCCCAAACCTGTCCAAAGCTGTATACCCCCCTATTACAGGGATGGACAGCAGAACTCTATTTTGCAAGTTCCTTCTTAGTGGCCACTGCCACGACAACCATGGCATCCACAGGTACTCCTTTACTCCAAAACTCCCTTCCTGCAGGTGGTGCCAGAATCTGAGCTGGTCTCTTAGGGACAGGTTCAACTCAGTCAGGCTCCTTTCACATCCGCTTCAAGATCCAATCAATGAGGTCATCAGTGGTCAGAGTTACTCTGGAAGTAGACGGGCCAGATCCAATCATTTCCAGGAATACAGACTCCTCTGGACAAGGACTGTGGGAGGACCACCCACCTTTTTAAGGATCTCTAGGATGCCTCCATCAGGTGGTGATCTTGGGGATCCTTTTCCTTCATCAGAATCAGTATCCCCTGTGATAGAGAAAAAAAAAATACATCCAGCAGCAGACCAAGTAGGAATATCCAAAAAAACGACAGCAGGAATCAGATCCACAGTTAAAATGTATTGAACTGACTTAGCGCCTCGGCCACAATAGCCTTCAAAGAGTACAAAACAAAGTTTTTGGGATATGAAAATCCCCTGTGATAGAGTCCTGTGGGGAATACAAGTTCTTCCATTTGCACTCTCTCTTCTCTGCAGCATCCCACCAAAGAAATACCTCGGAAGTATCAGAAGAGATGGTGATACCCTGTTGAGTAACCTGCAGTGTTTGGACTGGCTTCTCTCTGTGGAGTCGAATGTTGAGGCTCCAGGCACAAAGACACGAGATCTTGAAGGGAGATCCAATGGGGGAAGAGACTGTCTGTCCTGCTGAAGCACAGAAAACTCCACAACCTCAAAAGCACAATGCCCGGGGGAGAAAGAAGCTGATGGAGCCAAGAAGACATGTTTCTGCTCCATCAACTCCTTCTGCCTTGAAGGCACTCCACCAGAAGCAGAGGTCAGAAGTGAGCTGTCTAATGCAGAGGCTCCAAGGGGCAGAGATGGCTCTGACAATTTCAGAGTAGACTCCAACACCTCGGATTCAGCAGGGATGCTACAGCGCCAAGAGTCACAACGCTCAGAGAACTCCGCAGAGCCAAGGATAATGATATCCTCGGATCAGACAGATGAGCTCGACAAACTCAGATTCAGGGGCTCTGAAACTGATGCTCAGATTGGAGAAGGAGACTATAGTGGAGGGGTAGCGTGAACCAAGACTTACTGACCCCAAAGGGGTAGGAGCTGGAAGAACGTCCGTCTGTATTTGCACAGAGGGAAATCTCCTCATCATCCTGTATACATCAGCTTTTATCAGACTCCTGGAGAATGAGAGGAGGATAATGAGGGAGACTGTCCATGCTGTCCCTCCATAAATGGGGATGGTAACCTGCAGGGCACCAGGTCAATGATGGTAGAGTATCAGGTCCGAGGAAGAGTTTTCCAATGCAAGGCGTTCAGATCCAATAAGGTATTCTGTGACTGTGTTGTCGGCTTCAAAAATCCATCTTCTGTTTCTTTCCCAGAGGTTCCGTTGCCGGAGTGGAAGAACCAAACTGACTCAAGGGACCTTTTCCAAGTCTCCTTAAGTTTTGTTTTGGGGGTGTTTGAGCCCCAGTAATTGCTTCAGAAAAAGTTGTAGGCAATAACCCCTTCATAATTAGCTTATTTTTGTGATCAGCAATCGCACAATGATTGAAATGTTTACAAATGGAGCAATCCATGTTCAGGTGATCCGGGCCCAAACAACATACACAAATTACATACATCCAAAATAGGAAGCTTATGCTCACATTGTCATTTTTTTTAAACCCTGAACGGCCTTTATCGGACATTTTTACTAACACAAAAAATTGTGGCAAGTAAAGGAATAAAACGAAAGTTTGTTTTCTTTTTATTTTATTTTTTTTTACAATATTAGAAAGGCAAGGGATGAAAAAGTACCAATAATGGTGTGCAAGAAAAAGTTAATTATAATCTATAATGAAAAGGGAAAAATTACCAACAATGGTAAGTAAAGAATACACAATGTAAACGTGGGTATAAAGATAAGAAAAAAAAAAGATATGTTTTTACCATAACGTTCCATCTGTATTGTCTACCTTCATTCATTCTTGACAGTTGTGTTTCGGTTCCATCCTCGGAACCGATTCGGCCAGTATAACAAGCAGATGCCAGCCAGAAACTCTCGAGCTAAGATTACCCATAGTGGCTCTCTTCCCTTCAGCGCAAGTTTGCCTGTAAAAATAATAAAACAGAAGCTTTGTCTGAGCAATTGTCCTATCACAGAACTAGGATTAGTTCCAAACCTCCAGGAGTCTTTGGAAGGGGATAGGAGGGTGGGATGTCAAGAATGAATGAAGATCGACAACACAGATGGAACATTATGAAAAACATAACTTCTTTATCTGATGTTGTCAATCTTCATTCATTCATGACAGTTGGGACAGAGTCCCTAGCTACTTTATGCCCTGGGAGGCCCTATGGATGGATATTCCTGAAGCCATTGAGCCAAAGGATGCTCTCCCCCTGAAGGCCATGTCCAATTTGTAATGAGGGATAGCCCAAGTAGCTGCTGCGCAAATGTCATCCACAGAGGCTCTTGAATAAAAGGCTACTGAAGTGGAAACTGATCTGGTGGAGTGAGATTTGACTTTACCTGATAGACTCATTTTATTTTGTAGATAAACAAAGGTGATACAATCTCTCAACCATTTTGACAAAGTGCTTTGGAAAATGACTTGCCTAATCTAGGACCTGGAAAAGACAGGAACAATTGAACTGATTTTCTGAAAGATTTAGTCCTGTCTAAGTAAAAGCATAATTGTCTATGCACACCCAACAAATGCAAACAATATTCCCCATTGTTTGAAATGTTTGGGAAGAAAACTGGCAGGTCAATGGACTGGTTAATATTTGAATCTGAGACAACTTTGAGGAGAACAGACAGGTTAGCCCGAAGGGATATTCTCGCTTTGTGAAAAATGAAGTATGGGTGCTTTACACACAAGGCCTGTGATTCTGATATTCTCCTGGCTGAGATGATGGCTACCAGGAATAAGGTCTTCCAAGACAAAAATTTTACATCACAGGTAGCTGCTGGGTCAAAGGGTTGACGAATCAAAGTTTGCAAGACCAACGTCTAACTCCAAGGTTTAATGAGTTCTTTAAAGGGTGGTTTTAAATGCATGACTCCCTTTACAAAGGTTTTGTAGAGATGGTGAGATATCAAGTAAAAATCATTGAAACCATTATGGAAACTTGAGATAGCTGCTAAATGCACTCTGATAGCAGAAGCGAAGGCTCCTGAAGGGAGCAAAGTTGACAAACAGTCTTAAGACTTTATGAATTGGGGCTGAAAAGGGGTCAAGTATTTATTCTTGAGACCAGACCACAAATCTGTTCCACTTACTATAATAATGTTTCCTGGTGGATGGTTTATGGGAAGCCAAAGGTATCTTTTGTACTGGGGAAGCTAGATCATTCTGCCTGGCAACTGTCATAAGTGGAGGTACCAAGCGGTCAGCTTGAGACTTGGTAGGTTGGGATGGACCAGCCCCTGCAGATGAGACAGCAGTCCTGGGATTGGGTCCAGAGTCCACGGGCAGTGAACTAGGTGAGGCCAAAGAAAGGGGAACGAGACTTGACGGGGTCAATAGGGTGCAATGAGGATTACTTTACTTCTCAACCATTGTGCTTTTTTCAAAAACTATGGTATCAGGGGAAAAGGAGAAAAGGCATAAAAAAGTCCTGGGGCCAATCGTGTATCAGAGCGTCCCTCGGTGACTCCCCCTGCGGGGGGATAAGGGCGAAGTGGCTGCTACATTTGTGGTTCGTAGGAGATGCAAACAGATCGCAGCAAGGCTGACCCCAATGATGAATAACCTCCATCGCTACTATGGGACTGACAGACAACTCGTGAGGTAGAAGGATGTTTCTGCTCAGTTTGTCTGCAATCACGTTGGAATTCCCGTTAATGTGCATTGCTGTCGGAAAGTGGTTGGAAGCTTTCGCCCATTGCCATACTCTCAGATCTTCCCAACATAAGGGATAGGATCTGGTTCGTCCCAGTTTATTGATGTACCAGACAACTAACATGTCTGACTGGATGGCAATTGTCCCCGATGGGAGGACAGATTGGAATGCTTCCAATAGCAGAAGCACCACCCTCAGTTCTAGGACACTGATATGCAGATTGGCCTCTAAGGGGGGACCAAGTGCCTTGGACTGTCTTTCCCTGAAAATGCCCCCCCCCCCACCCCATCAGGGATGCGTCTGTGGTCACTACGGCCTTGGGTTCAGGGGGGTGAAAAACGGTGACTCCATAACTCCTGTTCTGGCTTCATCCACCAATTTAGATCTTGTTTGGAATGGTTTGTTATGCGGATTGGGTAAGACATGGGGTGCGTTAACAGAGACCACTGTGATGCTAAGAGCCATTGAAGCAGCCTCATGTGGAACCTCACTGGGGGAACTAGGGAGACTGTCGCATCGCTGCCATTGACCCTAGTAGTTATAAGACTAAGTGAGCTGGCACTATGTTTTGAGAGAGTATCACTTGGAGATGGGATCTTAAACTTTGTAATCTGTCATAAGGTAGAGCAACCACTCAGGATCTCGTGTTGAATGTTGCTCCAATGAATTCTAAGCTTTGAGTGGGTGCCAGTTTTGACTTCTTGTTTATTGAGATGCTTAAGATCTCTACCAGTTTTAGAGTTTAGTGTAAAGCGTAAAGCAGTAGACACTTGGTGGGGGTGGTAAGCAGCCAATCGTCTAAATACAGAAACACCCAGAATCCTTGCAGTCTCAAGTGAGCTGTTACTACTGCCATACATTTTGTGAACACCCTGGGGGCTGTGGTGTGACCAAAGGGCATTGCCTGAAATTGGTAATGACTGGCTCCCAGCCAGAAGCAGAGATATCTTCTGGAGCATTTGTCCATTTTTATGTAGTAATATGCATCTTAAAGATCTACAGAGCACAGCCAATCATCTTTTTCCAGAAATAGAAGGATACACTGAACCGTGACCATCCAGAATTTTGCCTGCCTGACAAACTTGCTCAAGATACTGAAGTCAAGAACTGGCCTCCAGTCCCCTATCTTTTTTGGGGACTAAAGAACCTTGAGTAATATCCGGATCCTATTTGGTCAGGTTGGACTGATTGGACGACTCTTTCAAGCCACTTTAGAATTTCTTGAGTTGCTGCCTCCCTCTGACTGGGTGGAACATCGGGGATTCGGATTTGCAATCTTGGATAAAGATCGAAGAGGATAAGGTAACCTCTGGTAATTATCGTCTGCACCCAGGAATCTGATGTTATTGAATCCCAGGTTAAGTGGTGCACACAGAAGTGTCCCCTGACTGCTTCCAGCGGCAAGCAATCAGGCTGCTCTTCAGGAGTGCTTATAGGGCTACCCAGAGAAGGAATCCCTGGAGCCCTGGTTACATGGGTCCCCTCTGCCACGGGAGAGGCATCTTCCTAATGAGTTCACCTCTCTTCCCCAGGGGGGGTGGGGGGGGGAATTCACCACATATGTCACGAAAAGGCCCATGGGACTTCCTGAACCACATCTTTCCACTTCTCTGATTCCTGGAGTAGGATCATTGAGAAGTGGAAAAATATATGCCCACAGCAGACAGGGTCTTTCCATCCTTCTCACTCCTGGGTAATGTGTGTAATTTTTGGGCTAAACGGAGAAGCATCATCAATGGGAGTGTTGATGAAGGAAGACTGGAAGGGGTCCGCAAAGTTACAAGCGCATCCAGGTGTGACATCTCATGACAATGCCTGCACCAGCTGCTCTGGCCTACCCTTTGGTTGTATGTGCAATCAACTGCATGGATCAGTTACAGATGGATTCTAGGGTGGCAAGCTGGGAGGCAACCCTGTCATGTACCTCAGACACTGCTCCTGCTAGTTCAGTGATAAGGTCCCTTTGAAGACGGGTAAAATGTGCCAAATAATTAAACAACCGTATGGCAAAAGTCACTGAAGCATAAACCTGCTTATCTAATCTGTCCAACGTCCAAGACTCTTGGTTTGGAGGATGGACAGTAGGACTCACCTCTGCAAGTTTGTTCTTTGTGGCCGCTGCCACGACCACAGCATCTACTGCCAAACTGTTGGACCAGTTGGGTTGATCCTCCGGGGGGGGGGGGGGTATTTCATCAGGTCTCCAGGAGATTGGCTCAACAGTATCAGGGGCCTTCCAAGCATGCTGCATGATGAGCTTGAGTAACTCACCTGCAAGCGGGGTCACCCAGGAAGTAGAAGGTCGGGCATGGAAAGCCTGCAAGAAGACAGATTCCTCAGAGGAAAGGTTGGTGGGCTTCCAGTCACCCCTCTACTTTAAGATCTGTAGTATGTCTCCAAAGGAGACATCTTCAGGTGGCAACCATGGGGACCCTTTCCCTTCATCATAATCTAGATCTTCAGTGACAGATTCTACTGATGAATCAATGTGCTTCCTCTTGCACGACCTCTTACACGGTAGCTCATTAGGGGGGGTCTGAAGAGGACTCCTAAGAGAGGCTACTCCGCAGTAGGGTATCTTGCTGGTCCTGTGCCTGTTGCTCCAGTGTAGAAGACTGTGATAATTGTGAGACAGAGAACATATATATGACATTCCGGCACAGAGGGTGCCAAATGTGAGCCTGCTGAGGCAGGCGCTCTCTCCATAATCTGGAAAGCAGGCTTGCCTGGAGAGGAATGGGAGCCCGGAACAGAGAAAAACAACCTCGGAACCAGGATGACACCCCACTCCAACGAGCCCACCTCCAGAGAAGGAGCCATGAGACGATTCAAAGCTGTCAAAGCAACTGGAACCAGAGACAGCGCCGTGGAAAACAAAATCTGCGCCATACTAGGAATTCCTGTGCTGGCAGCCAAGTCACGGTCCCATGGGTGGGTCAGCGACCACCAAGCCAAGGTCCACAGTAGGTGCCGAAATCACCAATGGTACTGAACAAGCTGGCACTGGGTAGGGTGTTGGCAATGAGGGCTCCAAATCCTACGGGGAGGTTGAAGGAGAAAAATAAGCTGGAGTCTGTGAAGAAAAGACCTTGGCTCCGGCTGGAGGAGAGGCCCTAGATGGGGTAGGAATTCTGGATGCCAACAGCTGATCCACAAGTCTTGCTACATCAAGCTCCAAAAGGCTCCTAGTGAAACGAATTGACATCCTTGATGGAGATTCTGGTCTGTCAATAAAGGGACTAAGCTGCTGTCCAACAAAGGGGTCAACAGACAGGGGAATATCGAGTCCTGGGCTAGAGTTGTGACCTTTGGCACCATGGTTGAATAACCAGAATGTTGTAATGAAGGGGAAGTGACCAATTTCAATGGGGAAGCTATTGTTTGTGTTGAGAGGGTCTGTGGTACTGTGGAAGGGGGCCGGTACCGTGGCAATTGTAGTAGTCAGTTCCGTAGTCAAGGACGGCTTGGATCTCCCCTTTATGGATGGGGTCTTAGGCTCCAGTGCAGAGACATGTCTGTGTCAATTTAGGTTTAGTCTTCAGTTCAGTATGAACCTGGCCTTTAGAAGTTTTCGGTTTCTGTGAATAAGGAGACACTGGGACCGAATGGCTCTTCTTTGTTTCTTTCTTAGGTGGTTTTGACACCTCCGCCTCAGACAAAGCCTCTAAAAAAGGGGTTCTTAATAAACCCTTAAATTCATCTTAGTCCTATGCTCTCTGCTAGGGTGCAGGCATTAAAGCCCTTACAGAGCTCGCACGGAAGTTGGACCTGTAGAAGTGGCACTCCTAAACAATATACGCAGGAAAGATGCCCATCAGAGTTGGGCATAGTCTTGCCACATTTGTCACATGGTTTAAAACCTGTGGTACCTTTTTTGTCAGCCATGTCCAAAGAAAAAAAAATTACCAAAGTCATTCTTGCGATCACCCACACAGTGACATAGGACAGCAAAGCAAGTGGAAGTTTTTGTTGTTTTTTAGATACCAACAATGGTAACGTAGAAATACCAAGAAGGGTAGAAAAGGCTCAACACTTTTCTCCATTCTGACAAAAGGTCATCTTGCTGCTTTTTTCCAAAACATCAGCCTTTGCAACTGCAAACAAGTTGCTGAAAGAGATTTTTGGAAGAAAGTCACCAGTGGCATTCAAGATGGCCTCAGATCAGGGGAAAGAATGAAGTTTCTCTGGAAAGGTAGGGTGCAGCAATCAAATGCAATCTTTTGCCAGCAGAGTCTGAATGAAATCCACAGTGAATAAGAAGAAGTTATGTACCTACCATAATGTTCCATGTTAGTTGTCTTCTTCTCGCCTTCTTTCTTGCTGGATGGGTTTGGAGCCGATCCTCGGCTCCGACTCGGCCAATACTACAGCTCGAGAGCTAATTCCACCGTCTCGAGGCTCCCCTATATCCCACAATGCTAGGCAGTGACTACTCAGATCTCGTTTGATAGCTAGACCAAGCAATTCTAGTCTCCATAGTATGGAGAAGGGTAACCCACCTCTATATAAACCAGAGTGTAAGGTATGCCAGACCTAACAAAAGGGGAATAGAGGTGGTAGAACGTGTGGGAATGAAGCTCTTCCAGAGAAAGATCACAAAATGAATTCCTATCGGTCTGTCCAGGCTTGGGGGAAGGAGGGTGGGATGCAAGAAAGAAGGCGAGAAGAAGACAACTAACATGGAATGTTATGGTAGGTACATAACTTCTTAATGTTAAGTTGTCCATCTCGCCTTCATTCTTGCTGGATGGGACCGCGTCCCTAGCACCTTATCCCAGGTGGCCTATCGGAACAGACTCTTGAGAACAGTGGAACCAAAGTTGGCACTGTTTCTGGAAACCATGTCCAATTTGTAATGTGAAATGAAGGTATGAGGAGAAGCCCAAGTGACTACTGCACAAATTGAATCTATTGGTAGCCTGTCCTGAAAAGCTACGGATGTAGCTAATGCCCTAGTTGAATGAGCTCTAGGTCTTGAAGGTAGTTTTTGATGTCTGATCTCATAGATGAAGGTAATTGTAGAGGTGAGCCATCTAGAAAGGGAAACTTTAGTAACTGGAAGGCCCAATTTCCCTTCTGCATATGATAGAAAAAGCTGATCAGATTTCCGGAATTGTTTAGTTCTGTCTAAATAATATCTAAGTTGGCAGTGAACATCCAGAAAATGTAGCTTTTGTTCTGACCTGTTGGAATAGTTAGGGAAAAAGACGGGAAGATCAATTGTTTGGTTTAGGTTTGTTTGAGAGGAAACCTTAGGTAAAAAGCAACGATTAGTACGGAGGGATACCCTATCTTTGTGAAACACTAAGTAAGGAGGGCGACTGCACAGAGCATGGAGTTCAGATATCCTTCTCGCTGAAGTTATGGCTACTAGAAAAAGTGTCTTCCATGAAAGCAACTTCAGGGAACATGAAGCCGCTGGTTCGAAAGGGGGAAGGATTAAGGATGCCAGAACCAAGTTCAAGTCCCATTGAGGCGGGTGATCTTTGATTGGAGGTTTGAGAATAAAAACACCCCTTAAAAAGGCTTTGCAGAGCTTGTGAGCCATGATGCTAGACTCCGATACACCTACGTGATAATTAGATATAGCAGCCAACTGAACTCTAATGGTAGATGAAGAAGAGCCTAAATGAAAAAGTTCTGCTAGAAAGTCCAGAATAGACTGGATAGGTGCAGTGAAGGGATCTATATTTTTTGATGTTGCCCAAAAGGAGAAGCGTTTCCATTTGCTATTATAAATCTTCCGGGTAGAAGATTTATGAGAGGCTATCAAGATATCTCGGACCGAGCGAGATATTAAGGGAAGCCTGGCTAGGGTCGGAACTGGAGAAACCACGCTGTGAGGCTGAGAGAATGAACAGACTGGTGCAGCTGGCCCGATTGGTGGGTCAACCGATCTGGCACTGGGTCCAGATGCCAAGGCTGCTCCAAAAGATAACGATGAAGGAACGGAAACCATATCTGTCGAGGCTAGTAAGGGACAATGAGGATCATTGTCACTCTCAAGGCGATGGCTTTCTGAATTAGTTGAGTTATCAGTGGAAAAGGCATACAGAAGTCCCTGGGGCCAATCGTGGACTACAGCGTCTCTGGTGGGATGGCCTGGTAATGGAAAGAGAGTGAAGAAGTCGTGACACTTGCTGTTTTGGGGAGTAGCAAAAAGATCGCAGCAAGGCTGGCCCCATCATTGG
Source organism: Protopterus annectens (assembly GCF_019279795.1). Classification (NCBI taxonomy): domain Eukaryota; kingdom Metazoa; phylum Chordata; order Ceratodontiformes; family Protopteridae; genus Protopterus; species Protopterus annectens. The sequence continues at coordinate 1,128,609,112 of NC_056730.1, read as the reverse complement.
AACACTTTCTCCAGTACTGATTTCTTCAGAGACCACTCGTGGGGCATGAGAATTGCCCTGCTCAACTTGTCTGCAATCACGCTGGATTTCCCGGGAATGTGCGTTGCTACCAGAAAACGCTGAGAAGAGATCGCCCATTGCCAAAGTTTGAGTGCCTCTCGACATAAGGGGTATGATCTGGTTCCGCCTTGTTTGTTGATGTACCACACTACGGACATGTTGTCCGTCTGAATTGCAATAGTCCCTGTGGGAAGAGAGTCGTGAAGGGCTTGCAACGCTAAAAGCACTGCTCTCATCTCTAAGACATTTATGTGCAAGTGGCACTCGAAAGGTTGCCACATGCCCTGGATTGTCCTGCCCTGACAATGCCCCCCCACCCGATCAGGGAGGCGTCTGTTGTCAACATGTCGACTGGGGGGGGGGGTGAAAGGTCTTCCTTGGAGAACCTGAGGTGATGTGATCCACCAAGACAGTTGATTCTTGCATGACTGAGTCAACAATATGGTGTGGGACATCGGGAGCTGTTGGAAGGACCATTGAGTAAACAGCATCCAGTGGAGGATACTCATGTGGAAGCGAGCTAAGGGGAGAAGGGGGATAGCTGCTGCCATGAGTCCTAATACCTTCAAAACTAGTCTGGCTTTGACTTTGTTGCATTGTAAGAGAAGGTAAACTTGTTTGCGGATGTCTGACCCTCTCTGCTCTGTGAGTCTGGCTGAAAGATTGTGTGTGTCTAATGTGGCACCTATAAAGGTAATAGATTGACAAGGCGACAAGGCAGATTTTTCGAAATTTATTGAAATGCCTAGAGCTTGGCAAGTTTGGATAGTGAAGTCTCTGGATAGAAGTAGTTGATGTCTGGTGGTGGCAGTAAGGAGCCAGTCGTCTAAATATGGAAACACCTGGAATACTTGACGTCTCAAGTGAGCCGCGACCACTGCCATGCATTTGGTAAACACTCGGGGGGCTGTAGTGAGACCAAAGGGCAGGGCTCTGAATTGATAGTGACTGGCTCCCAGCCTGAAGCGGAGAAATCTCCTGGAGCGTCTGTTCATCTTTATATGGTAGTACACGTCCTGAAGATCTATCAAGTACATCCAATTGTCCTGACCCAAGAAGGGTAGAATGGACTGTAGCGTGACCATCTGGAATTTTGTTTTTTTGACATACTTGTTTAAGTTGCTGAGATCCAGTATGGGTCTCCAGTCCCGTTTTTTTTGGTACCAAAAAGAATTTGGAGTAGATTCCAGATCCTTGTTGGTCTGCTGGGACTGATTGGATAGCTCTTTTTGATAGCAGCTTTGAAATTTCTAGTGCCGCTTGTTCCCTTAGACTGGGTGGAACATCTGGAAGGGATCCTTTGGGTTGGGATGGAACGTGAATAAAGGGAATTTTGTAACCCTCGGATATGATCGAATGTACCCATTTGTTTTGTGTAAGGGAAAGCCAGGCTTTTGGGTACAGAGATAATCTTCCCCCGACTGCCTCTGAAGGTGGACAGCCGGGCAGCACCCTCAGGAATGCTGAAAGGGTTTATCAGAGAAAGTTTCTCTGCTACCCTGGTTCTGCGGACCTCCTCTGCCTCTAGGGCGGCGTCTATTATTATTCCCCCCTCCGCCTCCAGGGGGGAATCGACCTTGTGCGTCAGATGAGACTCCCTGGGTTTGTTTGCGGAACCACATCTTTCCTCCCTTCTGACCTTTGGGATAAGACCTAGAAGGGGTAGAAAAATGGACTCCCACGGCAGAGAGTCTTACCTTCCACCTCGCACCTAGTCAATGTATCCTTCACCTGAGGACCAAACAAGGATGATCCATCAAAGGGGGAATTGGTGAAGGACGCCTTGAAAGGGTCCGCAAAGTTGCACAGCCGCATTCAGGCGTGACGCCGCAGGGCAACGCCTGTGCCTGCGGCTCTACTCGCCCCATCCACAGCATATGAGATGAGCCGCATGGAGGAGTTAACGATGGAGTTCAGGGTTGCAACTGGGAGTTCATTCTGTCTTGGAACCCCTCAGCTGTTGGATCCTTTACCTCTTCACTCATATCCTTGAGTAAATCTCTCTGGAGACGAGTGAAGTGACATAAATAGTTCAGTGACCGCATTGAAAAGGTCGCTGATGAGAACATCCACTTACCGTACCTGTCCATGGTCCTAGATTCCTTATTAGGAGGATGGACAGGTACTGAAGGATCGGCTAACTCCTTCTTAGTGGCTGCGGCCACCACCATGGCATCGACAGAGACGCCTTTAGATAAAAAAATCTTTATCTCTAGGGGCAGTAATAAATTTAGATGGCCTCCTCGGGGTGGGTTCTACTGAATCAGAAGCCGTCCAGGCCTTCCCTGTCACCACTTCCATAAGGGGGTCAAAGGGAGGGGACACCCAGGAGGTAGGGCGAGAGCCGAACGCCTCAAGGTACACTGACTCATCCTCTGAAGGGTTAAGGGCTGGCCAGTTCTCCCTCTGTTTCAGGATCTCAAGGATGTCAGCAAAGGAGACATCCTCAGAGGGGGATCGAGGGGAACCTTCAGATTCCTCTAAGTCAGTGTCAGAGGTGATAGACTTAGGGGAGTCAATGTGCTTCCTCTTGCACTGCCTCTTCCTAGGGGGTTCTCCTACCAGGTCAGGAGAGGCCTCGGAAGAGGAGGAAATTCCCAATGGGGAAACTTGAGGAGTTGGCACTGCAGTCTGAAGCAAGGGTGTGGGTAGAAATCACCGCAGGCACTGACGATGGAGGGGCTGACGGAGCCGACTGTGGGGCAGACACTGGTTCTAGCACGCTCCGCATGACCTCGAAGGCACCCCTTTCGGGCAAGGCCGGAGGTCCCCGCTCCGAAGAGACCAAGACCCCCCCGGCATCAACAGGGACGGCTCCGAGGCCGATGTCGTAGCCGAACTCACCAGCGCCGAAGCACCGAGAGGGAGAGCGGGGTCAGACAAGGGTCCACTGCCACTCGCCCCCTCAGAGCCGACGAGGGAAGCTCGGCGCCGAGATCCCTCCAAAGAGGAGATCGGAGCAGACGACGGAGCCGAAAGGGAAGGTATCGGATCAGACGCACCGACAGTCATGGCTCCGATGAGCTCTGAGCTCAAAGGAGTCGGAGGAGGAACACATTGAGGGACAGAAATAGCCACTGACTGATGAGTCGGGCTATGAAGCATTTGGGCCAGCGCCTCGGACATGAGAAGTCTACTCACTACCCTTTGCAAATCGTGGTCAGATAGCCTGGAAGACCGTGAGGAATGCGATCTATGGCTCCGCTCCGAAAGAAGAGGGGGCCCTGGTGCCGAATTAACGGAGCCGATGGAGGGAGACCTACACCTTTTTCTCAAAGGTTGCTCCGATAAAAGTATCAGAGTCAACTGAGTCTTATCAGCCTCGGCTCCGGTCAGAGCAGAGGTAATAGTATGAGGCTTGGAAACATCAGCTCCGGCCAGAGCCGATGTCGAAGCAGTCTTGATGCTTCCAGAGGGCGGCTCTGAAGCCGGAGCCGACTGTCTGGAAGTCTTAGAAGGCTTCCCCGACACAGACTGGGTCGGGGGGCCTTCAGGCTTTAATAAGCCATGAAAAATCAATTTATTTTTGCGTTCCTGCAGGACTCTAGGGCTGAAACCATGACACACAGCACATGAGTCCTGCAGGTGCAAAGGTCCCAGGCAATACACACAAGAAGTGTGACCGTCTGTCAGAGACATTTTCTGACAGTACGAATCACACTTCTTGAAACCCGGGACCTTTGAATCTTTAGACATTGTTAGATTAGTGTTTAATAAACACACAAACACACAAGCACACCTTAAAACAAAATTATAAAACCAGTCACACAGAAGGACCAGGAAGGGGAAGAAGCCTAAGGCCCAACTTTTAAAAGGGGAATAAAAGGGTCAAATAAACACTAAGGGGGACCCGATTAACTCTAGGAAACTATTAAAACTAAATTTTATACTAAAGGGGAGAAAAATAGGTCTAAAAGGATTATTTTAGAAAATAACTCTACTAACCTGTCAGAGCCGGTAGAAAAAGCACCTCGTCAGCTAAGCGGCAAACGAGATCTGAGTAGTCACTGCCTAGCATTGTGGGATATAGGGGAGCCTCGAGCCGGTGGAATTAGCTCTCGAGCTTTAGTATTGGCCGAGTCGGAGCAGAGGATCGGCTCCGAACCCATCCAGCAAGAATGAAGGCGAGATGGACAACTTAACATCATGCGTTACTAGCACTTACTATTACAAATCAAAGTTAGGCAGGTGAAGTAGCAAATGACCTCTGCTTGTTTACTAAAACTTATATAATTCAGACAAGTACATTTTCAGTTAAAGTACATACTGGCAAACCCAGTTTAGTGAACATATTGTGATACAGCTGTCTGTGCTTCAAACAGTACTAGTGAGTTTGCATTTCCATCCCTGCTGCAGAAGTCCGCTTTTCCAAGTAGTCCTTGATATTGTTAAATGTGGTCCAAAATGGAATGCTGCTACTAATACATGTTAAGTAGCTACAAAACCTAACATCTTAGTCTTTAACAGGTGAAATTGAAGTCAAAGTCACTACCTAAACACAGGATGGGCAATCTTTTTTGACCAGAGTGGCAGAAACACACCAAACACCTTCTCTCATAAGATATTCAAGTGGCAGAAAAATGCATCTGGGGGTGGAGAGCGATACTTGGATATACACATTTTAAATACAATGACTATACTAGTACTTTAGGTCTATCAATAAATGTGCTTGACTGAACCACCATGGACTCTCGGTAATACAGCTGGACTAATCTTCAAGTTAAAGTACAGGTCAGGTCTATCCCTGAAGCCTATAATAGCAATTAGTACTCATTACTACTGGATGCTGGTAGTCAAGTTTTTGAAAATGTAACATTAACAACTTCTTAAAAACAAAGCATCTAGGCTGCAAAATCCAATGATAGCAAGTTTTTTTTTTTTTTTTTAAAAGATGCAGACAATGCCCCATTCACAAAATTATGAGAATGCAGTAACGGTTTCTGCAAAAGACATGTCCTCTGTAAGTATCAGAAATCTGAGATGCATCCTCCTCCTAGTCTAAAGCATTCTTAAAATGGGAATCTAAATGGTTTTCTTGTGCAGAAATACTACATTTGAAGAAAATGTAAAGGAGGAGACAGTTTCAGCTGCTTTCTGAAAAAAAGAAGACAAGGCCTGACTGGAAACTCTATGCTTGCTCAATTATACTATGAGGAATGGTACTAGCTTCAATCTACAGACTTTTCACATATTGATGTACTAAGGTTGCAATACACTGTTGGCCTACATCTGCTGAACCACCTTAAAATATTCTCTGACGTGCTGTGTATACTCAGTTTTAAAAATAATGTTTTCTCCAATATCTCAAAAGCATACTGTAGGTATACTACCAATACTTATCAACCACAGGAATGTGCAGCTATCCTTCAAGAGTAGCATCCTGTCCTGGATTAGTCTGTCGCCTTCTAGCCACTGAATGCTAGGACAAAACCCAAATTCCCTACAACCTTCAAATCGATAAAGAGAGGTAAGTATTGGCAAAATAAACGAGGGATACACTATGACTGCCAAACCATGAATGAGTCTAATTCAATAACTTCAATGACTAAGATTGTTTGTAGGAACAGAAAAAGCCACACCTTTACAGACAAGGGCCTGTCAGTCCAGTGTATGGAGTAGACCGCTGAAGGTCAGACATATGTCAGCAAAGATTTGTCCTGGTCCTAGGGCATGAACAATGAATCCTGCACCATCAAAAGTTCCTAGTCTAGCTTAAGTTCATCTGTAGAAGCCAATAATGTTGGCATTTTCCTCTCAAGGCCAATAAAGGTACAGTTGTGGACATTTTGTCTGAGTACTAGAAATTGTGCCTTTTCTTCTTTTTACCAATATGATACACCGTTTACCTCCTGTACTGAAAATCTTCATAGGCAAGTCACTGCTGACCATTGTGGAAGATTCTAAATGCTATATTTTATTCAGACACCAATCAACTCTTTGCAGTGTTTCTTCATTTCTGACATAGAACAGACCACTGGCAAGTGCTAAAGACTATGGATGTTCCCCCTCTTCTATAGCACTGAATTTTTCCTTTTATACAAAAAGCTTGTAGCATTTTTAAACTAACTTCAGACATCTTATATTAATAAACGGGAAGATATCACTTATAAGAGATAATATAAGTACACATAATGAAATATGGTGATGCTGTGCGTTTGCCCCAAGATGTCTATTGAGAGCCAAACTACTAAAATTTCAAACTTCAACTAAAAATCAAAGAATTCTGGTATCAAGCAAGTGCAGCAACATCACATGGGACCTCTACTGGCTCCAAAGGAGAAAATGTGCCTGTCTACTGTGCTTCTCAAGTAAGTCCATATGGAAGGAGTACTACTAAAAGGACACTCGTTTGGTTACACAGTTTATCTTGCACAGTCTGCTGTGACTTTTCAACTCACTGTGGCTTTGCAAATCTGAGATTATCACAGATTTAAGGCACATGTACAATACAAATTAGTTACTTGCTTATTCTAGCTGCACTACAAACTGACAATTTTAGCATTAAAGGTAACATCACTAACAAAACAACATATAGATCTTCACAGCAAGCAATACTTCCAGTGAAAACAAAAATAAATAATTACTTGTGGTATAGGAAACAAAAAAAAAGAGAAGAGATTCTGTTTATGATTAGGAAACCACTTCAGATGTTAGTAGTAATGGTTCCCTAACCACTACACAATTCATTTTATAAAAAAATAATAATAATAATTTAGTCTCATACATCTTGATAAAAAGCAAAAGTATGCAATGATGCAGATAAATTTCTCTCCTTTTGATGTGCTTTAAGTCTGTACCTGTGTATCCTTTCTTTCGAGCACTTCCTGCTTCTGCTTGCAGCGTTGAGCAGTTTCTTTAATTTCTGTACCCTAATGCACAGAAACAAACAAATCTGGTGACTTCAAGCTTTGTAAAAAACTACAGCATTAAGATTACTTCTGCAACTCTATTTAATACAGCAAACACACAATAAATGGTGCAAAAATGTACATAAAACATGTCTAACTTCATCGCACCTCTAGAAACACATGTGGGTAGTGAAAAATCCCTGCTGCCTTATAAATAAAATTATAACTAGACGCACAGTATAAAAAACAAATAAAACATACATCTGAGCTCATTTACTAAGATCACTGCTTGCAATTTGTCCTCAGGATTCATAATGAAACCAGCAGTCAAACAGATTACAGAACTACAGGTTATCCAGTGGCAAAGTACCCAACAATTTCTCTCTACTAATTGTCTATTGAAAAATATTTAAAAACATTACTTTCTTTGGTATCTGTCTATTTTAAGGACGCCACTCAGTTTTGCAGACTATTTCAGACCTCCAGGTGGAGTGGAACTGGAACATGTGTACCACTGATGTAAAGTCCCATTATACTTCAATTCCATGTGAGGAAGGCTTGAAGACATTAAAAATACTGGCTTGATGCATCAGACCTCTATATCGAGTTTAATGAAGTTCTAATAAGCTAAAAAAAAATTAGTTCTCAGAAAAATATTTTAGTTTAATAAGGAATGCTATTTACAACTTACAGCAACTGGGGCAGTTTTCAACCCCATATATGCAGACTGAAAATAAATATACAATTAATCAACCAACTTTTCCAGAAATGTATTTATTTTTGTTTACTGGGGTAGTAAATTGACCTCAATGGACCATTTGCAGGTACAGTCCAGATGAAGAGGATCACATAAGAAATAAAATATATTTACAGCTAAAAGGGTAACTGGGATCTTTAGAAACGGACAGGAGCACATTACATAGAAAACATGGAGATTATGGGAACAATACATGCAGAATAATGTTTTGGAGGAGGAATCAGGTTTAAAGGAAGGCAGGAATTGAATGGGCTATGTAATGTTCGATTTGACAATGACTGCATAAGATTATACATGATGTATAATGTTAAATGAAAATGGCAATATGGTTTGATTTAATTTATATAAATCAATGATTGCATAAGTGATAATTCAATAAAGATTTTTTTTGTTTAAAAAGATACAAGGATATACTAAACACACATACATATTTATAGATGCAAAAATATGCTATAACATTTAGTTCAAGGAGGAGTTTACAATGGATGGAAACAATGAAGTGGATATGTAGTGCCACTTTCTAGAGGAATAGTAGCTTACTTGGAAGGCTGACTATACTCAATATAGTCCACAGAACAGAGAAATTAATAGCAATGAGTTTGGTATTCAATTTGTGACCGAGGCAAAATGGTTTACAACTGTTTTCTATGGAAAGAAAATCGTCACTCTAATCATGTAACTTGTAACAACAATGTCTCAATTCAAGAGAGCGAGATGCATTTGTGGTAATGAAACAAAATTATGCAGTGTGAGAGGATCTTTCTCAAAAATTTTAACAGACAGGTTTACAATACAGCCTATTTAAAGCATGCAAGTAGTTTAGTGATGGGTATTGCCCAGGTTTTATTTGTTACAATACAAAAGTTGCAGCTTGGCCACCATAAGTGATTCAAACATTTGTTCTGGCATGACTTTGGTTCAATTAATTTAAAATCAGACACATTATTAAAAAAAATTGAGAGCGCTTGTTTTTGTTGACAGTCAAGTGTTAACCATCCAAAAGAAATTTTGTAAACCATGTTAAGAAGGATGCATCACCACAGAGGTAATACGCCATGTGGTAAATGTAGCAGCCTCTTCTTACCCTATCAACGTATGTCTAAATATTATGAAATATTTCAATGCATTAAATACACTAGTCAGGAGGCTATCAACTTGGTGTTGTACAGCATTTTATGTGGCTCAAACGTCTAGGATGTTAAAACACCAAATTTCAGAACATAAGTATTTATTTATTATTTGAAAGATTTAATAATATCCTATACAAGTAATACTACAGAATACCCAGAGATGAGATTTGTATTCTACTATACTGATAAGGTTATATATTTGCACGCAAGTTTAAAAAATAACATGGATTATAAGGAAAGGAAACCAACTGTTTTGGCATGGGGCTTTTTTAAAACTAGAGTCTTGTAAGTGTTCACTTATTCATCTTACACACACAAGCTCCTGTATACCTCATTAAAACCTCTGAGCTGTGGAATGTCACACCTCCAGCAGACTACACAAACTTACATTCCAGAGTATTTTCTTAAAATAAGTCAAACAGAAATAGCTTGTGAATGGTAAAATGCCCCTCAATCTTCTTCACAGTGATAACAGTATTGCTATAATATATTTAAATGCAAGTTTTACACACTCTTCATATCTTAAACTGTACAACCTAGACACAGCAGAATCACTGTCAGATTATAACTTCTGAACGACACCCAAGAAATTTGCCTGCTTGTTTCTGAGATACTTATATGAAAATGTGTGCCGATTTGTACCATCAACAATACATATAATAATGATATGTCTCACTTTACAAAGAGTAGTGCAAATAATTTCAACAGTTTCAAAAGTTTCATGTGATTCTGTTCAACAGTTTGCAAGTCACTTGGTTTTTGAAACATTGCATACCTTTATAAGTACTAGCAAATGACTAGCAATAGCTCTAGTAAAGTGTTGTTTGTCTTTTCGGCTTTTCCCGGTTAGGGGTCGCCACAGTGGAACTCCGGTCCACTAATGATTGACAATAGATTTTTTTTTTATGGTGCCGCGTTGCCAGCCCGATGCCCAACCTTCAGAGAAGGCACACCCATTTACGCATGTCTTTCGGAGGCCACTCGACTGCAGGGAGGACATGCAGACGCCACACAGAAGGCACTCCAGCCGTGAATCGAACAGGAGAACCTCTTGATGTGAGGCAACAACGCTACCGCTGTACCATACAAAATGGTATTTATTTATATTTTTCTACCTCTCGTGATGACATTTCTCACCAAGACCCTCACCAACATGCAGCACACTCATTTATGAAAATATGAATTTAACTATGAAAATATGAAGTAAAGTGATAACAAGGATATCCTAAGTTAACAATGTATCTTTTTTTATTTGCACCTTTCCCTTTTCTGTGCTGTACATTAATTTGTAAGTCACTCAGATAAGGAAGCCAGCCTTAATAATATCAAGACACCATGAAAAGCTAAGGAAATTAAACAGAAGTACAGAAAACAGCACTATAGAAAGGAATGATTTATTAATAAGTTTATCTATTTTTTCATGGCAATTCTACCTTTGCCCACTAGATGCAGCTCCAGCATACAAAACTGTACTCACTTGCAGCTAGGATTTTTGTACATAATAATTTTACATAACAGTAGTAATCCCTACTAGCTTTACTACCATTAACAAATTTAAGCAGCCATGTATATAATAAATTAATCTGGTTGCAAAGTGAAGCTAGGCTTCCTGAACTGTGACTGCCAACAGAAGCTACTATCTACTACAGGGAAGTTTCATTTGTAAATACACTTTTGTGTTCACTTTTTTTTTTTTTACTTCATAACTATTAGTACTGAGTGTTTATGATACTTAGCCACTCTAGTTTATAAGTGTTCATATATGCGTTTTTTTACAATATGTCTTTTACCTGGTTCCTGTCTACATTACTTAGTATTTCACTACGCAACAATTGCTTTCTCATTTTTCATTTAACCCAGAGTTATCTATGCTTTTATTCCCAATATTAGCTCCCCAGATTTATTCTACAATCTTGAGCAAATTATTTGCTCTTTGTGTACTTGTTACTATTAGTCTTGCATTGTTAATTTCTCCAAGTCTTTTGAGTGTCTAATACCATGATGGAATGGACCCCATTCCCAAGTCAAAGTATGATTAAAGTTCATGAAATTAGTATTGTTTCAATCTTTGATGTCAGTCAAATGTGCTCTTCGCAGCACCTGAAACCCAGTAATGACGACTCCTGCAATTCATATGGTGTTACATGAATTGGTTAACATATCTAAATACAACTGTAAATTCTTTTTTATAAGACCCGTTGCTCCTACTACTATTGGAACTGAGTATCTTTCTTCCACATGGCTCTCCTTTCTGCCTGCAGATCCAGGTATTTTATGACTGTCTCTGTACGCAAGACAGTGTAGTCACTGGGTGTGGAGATTTCAATGATCAATGCTACTTTTGTCTTCTTTTCTTGGACCACTAAATACGGTTTTCTAGCATCTTTTGAACTGTTGGTATTGGGTGATACCATGTGATATAAACATTTTCTATGATTCTTTGTGGCTCATGTTTCCAGTGTTTTTCAGTCACTTCGATACCATAATGTTTGCACAATCTTCAGTGTAACAGTCTTGCCACATTATCCCTTTCAGTATACAGTCCCTCTGCCATTAGTGCGTTTCAGCCAGCAACAAGGTGTGTGACTGTTTCCAATTCGGTTTTACAAAACCTACATGTCTATTTCTACCACATGTTCAATGGACTTTGTAAACCAGCATGTACGTAGCCCACTATCTTGGGCTGCCAATATTAACCTTTCATTTCTTGGTTTGAATTCACCTCTCCATAACCGTTCCTGCGTTCATTCTTGATCAACATCAGGCACTTCCAGAAGTTTTCTATACTTGCAACTATATTTATGTTTTTTCCACATTTTTTGCCTTCTCATCTGGTCCTTCACCTTATATTCTTTATTTTGTTTTTCCGCACTTTCAGTTGCTGCCTGTTTTTTATCCACTTCTGATTTTATTTCCATTCCTGCTTGATGTCAATTTGTTTCTGATAAATTAAGCAGAGACATCCTCTTACATTTATTCTCCTCATGTTTCAAAACTTTCACTACATTTGGATCTTGTGAGGTCAGTAAATATGGGTGGAGTCCCACAACTGCAGATCTATACATGTAATCAATTTCAAGGAGGCCCATCCTTCCTTCAGAACGGGGAATATATAATCTTGGTATACACTGATTTTTATAAATCATTTGGTAAGCATGAAGCATCCTTCTTGTTTTAATATCCAGTCTATCCAATACTTTTTGGGGCCAGTCAGTCACTCCAAACCTATAAGTTAGGACAGGAAGAGCAAATTGATTTATAGCTTGGATCTTGTTCCTAGATGTCAATGCTATTTTCAGGATTAATTTAAGTCTTCTAAATTACTCTTTACTACTGAGTTTTATTCACATTTGTTCATGTTTTATTGCTGATCCTTCATCAATTCCAAAGTTTTTATACACTCCCTCTTGCTCAAGTTTTTATATCACATTCTTGTCCCAAACTGATGTTTTCCTGGTGCTTCAGTTTTCTTTTTTTAAAGGATGCTTCTGCACATCTATCAAGACCAAATAACATTCTAAAATCTGAAAAACTTTTGACAACCTGCAGCTGTGCTTTCAGTTCCTCATCTGATGAGCTATACAGTTTTAAATCATCAACAAAGAGAAGATGAGAAGTCATTAGACGTTGTTGTTTTCTAGGAGCCAAATTGTAGCCATGGCCTAAGCTGTCAAGTAAACAGCTTAATGGATTAATGGCAAGGCAGAATAGTAACGGTGACAGAGTCGCCCTGGAATATCCCCCTTTGAATTTTTATCCCTGGGATAATAATCTGTCCTTTATCATGGCTTAATTGCAAAGTGGTCTGTCACTGTTTCATGGTTACTGTAATGTAGTCAATCAGTGTAGGATTATCTTACACATTTTTAAACCCTCTTTTACCCATGAATGTGGTATACTATCAAATGCTTTTTTGTAGTCAATCCATGCCATACTTAGATTCTTCCACTTCTTACAGTTCTCCACTACAACTTTAACAACAAATGATCCTTTGTTCCATATGACTTTCTTTTATTGCCCTTTTGTTCTATTGCCATAATTGAGTTTTCTAAATGACTATAAACTCTTATCTGTGTCAATTCCAGTGTATAGTTTATACGTCGTTGGAAGACAAGTTATTGGTCTATAATTTTTAGGATAGCTTGCAGGTTCATTCTAAAGTAGGAGCACTGTTCTTCCTGTTGTTAACCAGTGCAGTGTGTGTTCGTGGTGGGCATATAAATAGTTCTTACTCATGGCTAAATCCTCGTGCAAAGAAGTTAATACTTTAAGCCAAAGGTTAGGTACTGCATCTGGGCCTGGGGTTTTCCAGTTAGAGACTTTTCTCAACTTTGTTTCAATCCCTCTGGCTGTTATTTCATCCCATTTCATATCCTGTACCTTTAAACTTCTTATTCTTTCTTTTACTTCTTCTATCCATTTAGCATATTTATTATGTTCCACAGGATCTTCATAGATACGTCTTAAAAATGTATCTACTTCCTCTTTTTTTGGCGGTCATTCAGTTCCTTTTACCTTATTTCCCAATTCTCTATAAAACTTTGAGTCATCAATAAATTGCTTATTTTGTGCTTTTCCCTTATATTTATCTTCATATCTTCTAAGTCTTTCCGTCTGTTTTGAAATTTTTAGTTTATCTCCAATGGTGCATAACAGATCCTGATCTGTTCTAATACTGCACATTGCTTTTTATTACATCTATCTTTCTTAGTATTTTTGTTGATTTATTCCCTCTTCTATAATCTTCTAACAATGACACTTCTTGTCTTAGCTGCTTTATAGTTTTCTCTATTCGATATTTCCATGATGGCATTTGCTTTTGCCCCCTCTTTTCCCTCACTACCCTGTATTCTTGTGGTAGAACTTTATCAGTTATTAATTTAGCAGCACAGTAATATATTCGGTTTACTTCTGTTATATCACATGGATCTCTATGGACAGTCTTAATTACTGTGTTAATTTGTTTTAGCAAGCTTTTGACTTTTGGGATTTTATTAACCTTTTGCAGTCTATTTCTCTCATTGATCTTGAAACATCTGTCTGTCTATTTAATCAAGCAACTCTTCTCTTAACTTATTTTCTTCCATACTGAGGGCACATCCCTTGTTTTCTGTTTCCTACGGACGTTCTATAGAAAGTTATACAGCAACTTCCTGTGGCACATTCTCTTCAATTTCATCCTGTGTCATCTGTTGTTCTGTCATATGGGAACTCACTGGCCTATCACACCTCAACACTGACTGCATCAGAGTTTCCTATTCCTTTCCTTGCTGTCTAGCTTTAAATGAATGTTTATACTGGTTTCCTGTGGAAGGCTCCAAAATATCTTGAGATGGCACCTGACCAACTGCTTCCTGCTCCACTGGTTTCCCCTTAATTTGGATATCCATTGCTCTATCCGGTTGTGGTGCTTTCTGTATTCGATTTACTACACTGAATCCTTCTCTTTGCAGCTGTTCCATAACCTCAATTTCTATTTCTTTGCCTTTAAGGCCCAGCTCACGGCTGAAAAAGGTCCTTGGACCAGCCCATACCAGGTTAACAAAAGATAAAATACAATATATAAAATGGTAATAAATATAATATTAACAATAATGTTCAATAGTTGCTGCTGACATTAACTACAACATTTTAAACTCCGTTATTTACATAAGGAAATGACATCTGTGTTTAATGGTCAGGTGACTTTTTTTTTTTTTTTTTTTTAAGACAAGGTTGACATGCTTATTTATACTCATTAGCCTATGTAAGGGCAAAAAAGTTTTTTTGAATAGTGAGGTACAATAAAGACTCGCATATCTGATTCTTGTACTAGTTTTTTGTCTGGTCTAACAGTATGGGCCCCTATCTGGCCTTTTATCATTCTGCCATAAAATAAGTAACAGAAACAAACAACTGGTCAACCATTTAGAGATGGCCTCTTTGGAGGAAGGTCTTCCCTCTCTGCCCTTACCAAAAGTTTAATTACTGCTCTATTCTTTCATTGCCTTTCATCCTTTTCAGGTAAAATCTCAATAACCTATGCACACCAGCAGAATGTGGAGTACTCTCTCCTCTGTTCTGGGGGGGGGGGGTCAACATTGGAAGGTGAATGGCCATATTTACAGGCAACTCTATTACTTCTCTGGGTATGAAAGAAATGTTGATGCATATTGTGACCCTGGAAAGATTAGAAAGTATGTGCTTAAAGGGAATAAGAGCTAAATCATCCAGGTTATCATCCTCCGTTTGGGATGGGTTCCCTATTGAAATGTCAGCACTGAAAACGCAGACACACTGGAAAAAAAATAACTAAAATGTAGAAGAATGAGCATCAAACATCACTACTCTTTAAACTTTTCTTTTTAAGCAGGAAAGGCAAGCTCCCCCTGTACCCCCCCAACCTTGTATTTACCAATTCCAAGATTGCCTTACCTCAGAGAAAAGGGAATATCTTGAGAAATGTTCATCTCGGACTTTGCATACGCAAGTCTGTTTTTTTATAGCCATTCAGTCCCTGAATTTTGGGAGTCAAGGAAATGGGCCCCAACATTCCAAATGTTTATGTTTGGGATGTAAGGCTGTCTTCCTTGTTTTGGGGTTAAGTGGTTTACATGTTGAAACAGCAGCACAGACTCTGTCCTTGGCAAATTGAGCAGGAGAGTGAACTAATGCAGCCTCAGCCAAGAGAGCTACGAGTAGTATTTATGGTCTGTTCCAACCCTTTCATAATCTGAATTATCCAGGGGTAAAGAGGGTTTAAAGGCAAAGCATAAACACACAGGCTTGTCCAAAGTATTAAGAAGGCAAGTGTTTCCCTAGCTTCTTCAGCTAATGCCTGAAGGAAAGTTTTTCCAAGGAGTATATTTCCTCAAAAACAAAAAAAAAATTCTAGTTCTGAGCACATCTCACCTCTGGGCCAGATCCGGAAAAATATCCCTGACTAGCAACCATTTGTGAGGGATGGCTTCCATCCAAATCTGCTGGTCTGAAAGGGAGTTTTCCGGACAAGGGATACAGGACCCCGTAAGGATAATTTCGGATTCTTGAGCTAGATTTCATGCCTTCAACGGTAACCTGCAGAAGAGTAGTGATCAAGTGCCCCACAGTTTTACAGTTGCTTAATATCTAAGCTTTGGCCGGCTAACATCTACCTGAAATCAACTTGACGTATAAGTGAATTTAAGTACACTTTTATCTGCTCTTTTTCATATAGTACTGTATTTAATTTATTTATTTGTGTTTTTCACTGAATATTAACTCAAGTGAAGTTGTGGCTGTCCCTCTACAGTTAGTTTCCCACCCAACCTCCCTGTTTTTGTTTTGGGGTTAATGTTGGTGGCTTTGAAATTGCCCACCCCTTTTGTAAATTTGTATTTAGATACTCCTTCTGGGCCCATCTCATTTGCTCACTCAACTGAGTGCAGTGAGATCATATTCTGATTTCAGGCAATCCTACTGTGTACAAAGACAGCATTTGGGAAGGACAACCCATGCAGCCTCTTAATCCAGCTCTGTTCCCTCCCTCAAAAAAAAAATGAAATAAAATAATATATATATATATATATATATATATATATATATATATATATATATATATTTTTTTTTTATTCAGCTGCTCTTACTGTAACTGTCTTAGTTGCTCTTCTTCATGCTATCTGTTCAATCGTTCTTACTCTGCACTTATTACTGCTTGTTAGTAGCCTTCTAATTTACTGCCTTAAGCATTTGTTTTTTAGTCATTTGTTAATTTAATTGCATTTATTTGAACTGTATTTGCCGTAGTGTTGCTACATACTCGGGTGTGCTGGCCTGCTCTGCCATTTGAATTGTATTTACTGCTGTTTTAGCTGCTTTTCCTGTAACAAAAAAAAATTATAAGGTTGTTTCCTGCCTTTCCTGTAACTAGTCAAGTCTAGATACAGACTTGCTGCATCCAGGACTGTTGGTAAGCTTCTGAGCCCCCCAAGCCTTTCTGTGTTGGAGGGAAGCCTTCTAACTTATCAGTTGGAGTGGTAAGCATCAGGTAGCCTATCTACCACAAGAGGAGTGGTCCGTGGCCCAGAAACTGTAGCTATTGGCTGTTTGAGCAGTTTTTTATTTCCATCTCTTTCAACTTTCTGGTTTGAAAGCTGTACTTGCGCCGGATTCCCACCTTTCCTATAACTAGCTTAGTCCGGTTACAGAGATGCTGTATCCAGGATTGTTAGTAAGCTTCTGAGCCGCCCCCCCCCCCCACAAGCCTTTCTGTGTTGGAGGGAAGCTTTCTAGCTTATCAGTGGGAGTGGTAAGCACTAGGTAGCCTATCCTCCATGGGAAGAGTGAGTTTTGGCCCAGAAATTATAGTTCATTTGGCCGTTCGTGCAGTTTTCCATCTCTTTCAACTTTCTGGTTTAAAAGCCTGCGTTTGTACTTGTTCCTTGCCTTTCCATAACTAGTCTAGTCCAGGTACAGATTTGCTGTATCCAGGACTGTTGGTAAGCTTCTGAGTCCCACAAGCCTTTCTGTGTTGGAGGAAAGCCTACTAGCTTAAAAGTGGGAAAGGTAAGCAGTAGGTAGCCTGTCTACCACAAGAGGAGAGGTTCTTGGCCCAGAAATTGTAGTTTATTGACCATTTGGACAGTTTGTCCCTCTCTCTCAATTTTCTGGTACAAAAGACCACATCTGCGCTCGTTTCCCATCTTTCCTGTAACTAACCTACTGGGTAGCACTAGAAAGCCTTAAACTGATACAAGCCTTCTGGCTTAGAAGAAAGACTTTGGAGTGATAAAGTATCAGTTTTCTGTACTTTCTTGCTGTACTTAACTGTTTTCCACCTAAACACAGATTTTCCAGTGTTTATTGTGATTTAAAAGCTTGTTTTTTCACATATTGTACTTATTTGACTGCCTGCACTTTTAAAAAGTTGTTTTTTGTTTAAATAATTTAACTGTTGTAGGCAACCCACTACAGTGTGACAGCTTTGAGCAACCTATCTGTCCCTGGAGGAGTGGTTCTTAGTAGTTAGTAGTTTATTGGCCATTTTGGGCTAATTTTTATCTCTTTAATTTCCCTACTATAAAAAACGCTTTTGCATGGTTTTGCGCACCGGGCAGCGCCGGTTAGCTATGGTTAAATTATTCACTGCTCCACTAAGTCTCCTCTTCAGTTTTTCCCTTGAAACTAGTCTAATTCTCAACCTAAACACTTAAAAAGCATCCTACAGCCCAGCACTTGCTCAGACCTAATAGCAAGCACCAATATACCCTGACACTGATTGCCCAGCAGGGCAAGGCTCTTAATTCACCCCTCACCAACAAAGTGATTAAGCAGCTCACCCTACTATTCAGGCATGACCAAAGGGCAATTTCAGGTGTGCTCTCCAGTCCAGCTGGTGAATCTGGGTATCCTGAGGCAATGTTACAACTGCCTCATGTACACAGACAACCCTCTACTACTACCACAAAACACTAACATATGCGAGAGAAGCAATTATACAGCCAAACTGGAAGCTAAGCTGTCTCCACCCAAGACTGGAGCAGTCAAGAGGAGAAGATTAACACTTGCACCACACCTGCAGCAGCACACAGACCTACTAAAACAGCAATGGCAAAAAATGCACATAAAATGCACAAAATCATACTTGGAGGCTCTAAATAAAAACCTGCAAAAGCATTAGAGAATTCCAAATCAGACACCCAAACAACCTGCACCTCCCATCACAAATCAGACAACACATAAAACACAAAATCAGTGTGCCGCACAATCACAGCCCTTAAGGCGAAATAACATACCTAACACACTAGTAATAGGTGACTCTACAGTCAAGCACACTGATGTCCCACTCACTAGACTGGACAAGCAGAAGGTTACTGTTAGCTGCCTGTCGGGAGCCAGAATCCGCCACACAACACAAGCACCCAGGTCACTCCAGAACAAATACAAATATGACTGTCATTGTTCAAGTTGGTGTGAATGACCTGAGATGTACCTCCCTGGACTACATGAAGAGACATGGAAGAGCTCTCTGATCATGTAGCTCAGGCTGGTATGACCCTGACCCTGAGTAGCATCCTGCCCTCACCAAGAATGATACCTCAGTATAAAGAAAAGATGATCAATTTCAACAATTGGCTAAGCTTCTGGTGTCATTCAAAGGGGATCCAGTGTCTGTCAGCCTGGGATGACATGCTGGAGAAGCCGTGTTGCTTCGCAAGAGACGGCTTGCACCTGTCACCCCCCATAGACTTTCAAATACTGGCCAAGGCTCTTGCTGTCCCCATAGTGCCTTTTTTAGGCAAGGCTCAAAAGTCAAACGCACCTCCGTAAACAGCACAATTAAAAAACTGAGGGTTATGCTACTCAACGCCAGGAGTTTAAATCTCAAAATGCACACGCTCGAAGCACTCCTCAGTATGGAGAACGTCAAAATCTGTGCAGTAACTGAAACCTGGTTCAAGGCTCCACAGAGCACCCCAGCACTATCGGGCTACAACTCATACCACACGTTTCGGCCACAAAACATGGACCAAAACACAAAAGGAGGGGGTGTATCCATATTCATCAAGGATACCTACACCTCCAGGTTAATGGCGCAGCATGATACCTCGGAGATCATCCATGTGCAACTAACATCGGGCAAATCTGCAATGCAAATGGCCTGCTACAGATCACCCTCCATGACCACCACTCCACCTTTCTGGAGACAATGGAAAACATGAAGGTCCTACCGACCACCCTGATATTGGGCGATTTCAATTACCCTACCATTCCCTGGGAAAACTATTAGAGTACAAACTCCCAGGCTCAGCGCATCCTGGAATTCATCAACTCAAACGCCCTGGATCAGCTGGTAAACTCCCCTACAAGGGGTGAAAACACATTGGACCTGGTCATCACCAACATGGGCGACAGGTGTTCCACACCGGAGGTCAACCAGTCACTTGTTAGATCAGTCCATAAACTAATCACTCTGGATGTCCACACCCCACCACCACCCCCAACTAAGGAAACCACAGTAAAAAACTTTTTTAAAGCAAACATCACCTTACTTAAGACAGAGGTGGTAAGTTTCACAGCCCCCATGCTAAAGGATAACACTGCCCAAGATGCAGAAACCTTTACAAATGCACTCTATGAGCACCTACAAGGATGCATGGATCATGCCATCCCTAGCAAAACCTAGACTCACTCCTCTAAGAGAAGGAAACCAGTTTGGTGGACCCCTGCCATAAATAGGCTATACAATAGGAGGAGGAAACTAGTTCAGAAAAAAAGCAAATCCCAAGAAGGAAAGATATCAGTAAGAAACTAAGGTCCCTCCTGAAATCATCCAAGGCTAACTTCAAAAGAAAAATAGCCAAGGATTCAAAAGATAACCACAAAGCCTTCTTTAGCCTGTCACCCCTGGGATTCAGGTTACTGGCAAAGGCTCTTGCCACACCTATAGTGCCTTTTTTAGGCAAAGTTCAAAGGACAAAGCCACCACTGTAACAAGTACAAGCATGTAAAATCTGAAGGTAATGCTACTCAGTGCTAGAAGTCTAAACCTCAAAATGCACTCTCTCGAGGCACTCCTAAAAATGGAGAACATTGATATCTGTGCAGTAACTGAGACCTGGTTCAAGGCTCCAGAGAGCACCCCTGCAATACCAGGCTACAACTCTTACCATACTTTTCAGCCACCAAACCAGGATCGAAACACTAAAGGTGGAGGAGTGTCCATATTCTCCAAGGATATTCACACCACCAGGTTAGTTGCCCAACACATCACGTCTGAAATTCTCCAGGTGCAACACTAGATAAGACTGCAACCCAAATTGTAGCTTGCTACAGATCCCCCACCATGCCCCAAGATTCTCACTACACCTTTCTAAACATACTGGAAAATATTAATATACAACCAAACCAAACACCCTAATACTGGGTGATTTCAACTACCCTGCCATTACCTGGGAAAACTACTCGTGTACCAACACCTTTGCCCAATGGCTCTTGGAATTCATAAATTCCAATGCCCTGGATCAACTAATCCATAGTCCCACCATTACCAACATGGGAAATCGATGCTCCACACCTATGGTCACCTCCTCGTTTGTCAGGTCAGACCATAAGCTAATCACCCTCAACATCCACATCCCACCCCCACCTCCCAGTAAGGAAACCTCCATAAAAAACTTCGCCAAAGTCAACTTCATGCTACTCAAGTCAGAAGTTACAAACTTCATGACACCCATGCAGACGGGAACTGAAAGTTCGACTACGGAGTCCTACACTAAGGCACTGTACGAACACATCCACCCATGCATGAATCGTGCCATCCCAAATAGAACCAAAATGCTCTCCTCCAAAACAAGGAAGCCATAAACAAACTTTACAACAAAAGGAAGAAACTGTTGCAGAAAAGAGGAAAATCCCAGGATGCAAAAAACTCCCTTACCAGCCTCAGTAAGAAGCTGAGATCCCTCATAAAATACGCCAAAGCTAGTTACGAAAATAAAATTGCCAAAGATTCCAAAGACAACCACAAGGTATTCTATAACTATGTCAAGAATCTAAATGGCAATGCTCAGATCTGCTCTGAGCTACAACAGAATGGCATTAAATATACTGATCCCAAGGATATTGCCAATATTCTGGCAGGTCGATTCATTGCTAACTTGACCCCCCCTCACCCCCTAAATGGCCCATCTCAATACCTGCAGATTGCCAAATTCCAGTAATAATGGCCACACAGGTAAAAATGCACTCTCCCAAAGCTAAGAATACAGCATCCATGGGACCAGATGACATCCCGGGCTGTGTACTACATGAACTACAAAATGAACTGGCACCTCACTTAAGTGTCATGTTTAATCATACCCTCACCTCAGGCTTCATGACCACTGAGTGGCACACAGCTACAGTTATCCCACTCCACAAGGGGGGATCCACCTTGGATCCCGGGAACTACCGCCCCATTAGTCTGACAAGCCTAATCTGCAAGGCCATGGAACTTATAAACAAAGACATTGGCAACCTTAAAACACTGGACCCCACACAGTTTGGGTTCGTGAAGGGCTGATCTTGTCACCTGAACCTGATTGGCTTCTTCGAAATAGTCTCCAGTACCATGGACGAAGGTAAGGCAGTCCACACAGCCTATCTGGACCTCGCCAAGGCCTTTGACACCATCCCCCACTCTGGAATCATAGATAAACTTACTAAGCTGGGCATTAATCCCTACATCACTCGATGGGTTGCCAACTGGCTTACTGACAGAACCCACACTGCAAAAGTAGCTGACTCCAAATCCGGCGCCAGACAAGTGACAAGTGGAGTACCTCAGGGTTCAGTCCTGGGACCTCTCTTGTTTTGCAACTACTACTCTGAAGTACAGGCCAACACTAAGGTACTCTAGCTAACAAAGTTCGCAGATGACTGCAAACTGGGAGCCATTATTGAATCTTTGGGTATATGAACATCAGCATATTTCATATTCAGGGTGACCAAGAAGACCTGAGGAAAGCAGAAAGACACAAGGGCCTGCAAGGTTAGCACTGTGTTCTTTGGTGTGTTTAGCAATTTTTCAGTTTTCAGATGGCTCAAATCAGCTTCCATCTCTAGTTTTTTCTCAGAACAAACCAAGCACACCCCCAGAGCTGACCAACTATCGCCAGCTCTTCTCCTCATTCACAGGGTCCACCAAACCTGTCTTAGCTAATTCACTGCTCAACACAACCTACTCTGTAAGCCAATGAGGAAAAAAAGGACACTGGTTTAGCATCATATTGCTGCTGGGGAGTGTCCCCTAACCCCAAAACCTCTAAAGTCAGCCTTACAAACTCCACAACTACTGCCATTGGGGAGGGGTAGTGTGCTTCTAACACAGAAGCAGCCTCCTGTGTAAGCAATATACCCACTTGCAACATGGAGCTCACCAGGCTCTTAACACTGCTACTGCAGTTAAACTAGGCTGCTGCCCTCCCACCCCAAGTTGGGTGCGCAGACATCAGCCACTTACTCTCATCATCCCACATATGGTCCCTCGAGCACCCTTGTTACTTGTTGATGGGTCATCTGGGTTGCAGTGAGGGCTTTATCCCTCCCTCTGCATCATGTAGCCAGTTGGAGTAGGCACAGTCTGGAGTAAAACACTGTGTTTTGCCTTTTTTCTTTCTTTTTTCCAAACTCCCTGTGGCACTAAAAATGGTGTTGATACATCTTTCCTACTTCAGAAATTGTGTGATAACCAAAGGCTTTGGTTTTTCTAAATGTTGAAGCCTGTATCACTAAACCAAGAACTGCAGGATGCATCCGTCTTGTTAATTTTTTTTCCACTTTTCTAGAAAAAAAAAAAAAGGCTAGGCACCCCTATCATTCGAGTACTGGAGAAGGATGGAGATCGTTTAAAAGGGAAATGGACTGGGTGAGTATGGGGAAAGAGGTCAGAGTACATCATAGCTGCTTCCTATCAGGATCGCTACTTTTCTAGCCTTCAGGAATCTCCTTCTGAGCACAGGACAATTTTTCTTCTGTTCATGTCTTCCTGCATCCTGTGGCAAGGTCAATTTTTGGTGGGTTAGTTGCAGCACTAAGTAGATACAGGGGAGTGAAACAACTGTCTTAAAGCTGGCATGGTCTTCCCCCTTTTTCTCCAGTCTCATGAACACTTGTGCTGCAGGAGGTTCAAAGAAAGTACAGTTTTGTACCTACCATAAATATAGATGTCCGATAGGTATGCATCTGCAGTCATCACATATGGGTTGTCCTGCCTCAGGCAGCCCTTCGGTCGGCCGGATTCCAAAGTCTGGGTCTGGCCTCGGCTGATGTCTCACTTTCCCCGACGTCAGAGCGTCTGGGGTATAAAAGCATCAGCCGACGCCATTTTCCTAAGTTTTTCTTGCCCCAGATGCCAGGTGCCCTCTAAGGAAGGCTAAATTTGGAGAGATGCATTTTAAAAAATAAATCCAAACATGCACAGTACTATAAAAACAAATGCACCATAATAGATCCCCCCAGCTAGCTATAAGAGGGGTAAGCACCCAAGGAATACCACAATAATAAGGGTAAGCACCCAAGAAATACCAGAGGGGAAGGAGGGAGGGTAAACCTGACTGCAGATGCGTACCTATCGGACATCTACATTTATGGTAGGTACAAAACTGTACTATGTCCTTCAAGGATGCATCTGCAGTCATCACATATGGGTAGAATACCATAGCCAATCTGGGGGTGGAGGAACTATGTAAAGGATGGTGTAGCTAAAATACCCTGCAGGACTGCCGTAGCAAAGCCTGCTCTGGATCTGGAATATAAAGGTAAATTGTAATGCTTGGCAAATGTATGCATGGAGCTCCATGTAGCAGCTTCTAAAATGTCCTTGGTAGCCACCCCTCTTAGGAAGGCTGTGGAGGTGGCTGTGGCTCTCGTGGAATGAGGTCTAATGTTAGCTGGCACAGTTTTTCCGTGAAAGGAGTAACAAAAACAAATGCAATTTCCTATCCATTTTGAAACTGTTTGGAAATTGCTTTTCCTTGTGCCCTAGCAGCAGCTGGTCAGTCTTTCTGTAACTTTTAGTTCTGTCCAAGTAGTAGCGCAACTGTCTGTGTATGTCCAGGGTGTGCAGAAGCTTCTCCCCTTTGTTTTGTGGATTTGGGAAGAAGGTAGGCAAGTGAATAGCTTTGTTCAATGATACCCTGGATAACACCTTTGGCATAAATGTAGGATTGGTTCTCAATGAAACTCTGTCCTGATGAAAAATAAGAAATGGCTGTACTGCCATTAGAGCTTGTAACTCAGATACTCTTCTTGCTGAGGTTATAGCCAGAAGGAAGGCAGTCTTCCAAGACAGAAACTGTAGATCTGCAGATGCTGCTGGTTCAAAGGGAGGAAGTGTTCGTTTTTCCAACACGAAGTTAAGGTCCCAAGTAGGTAGAGGTGGTTTCCTTGGAGGATTGATGTTTTTGATTCCTCTTAGAAACTGTCTCAGGAGAGGATGAGAGAAGACAGGTGGATCAACATTGTATTCCGCTGAAATTGCTGAAGCATGAATCTTAATGGAAGAGTAAGACGGACCGTTGTGGAACAATTCTGCCAAATATTCCAGTATATGTGCCATGTTCATCACTGTCGCATCTAGGCCCTTTGTTGTGTTCCAAATGTGAAATCTTTTCCATTTTGCTGAATATGCCTTTCTTGTGGAAGGCCAGCGAGCTTCCATAATAATATCCTTCACTCTCTGGGATAACTTATCCTGAAGAGGAGTCAAGGTATTTTCCAGGCAGTTAGTTGCAAGGTTTTCAGGTTGGAATGCAGAGTCTTGAAATTGTGCTGTGTCAGTAGAAGTGGCCATAGGGGGAGAGGCCATGGATTCGTATGTGTCATGCTCTTTAACAGTGGGTACCAGTGCTGCCTTGGCCAGTTTGGAGCTATCAGAATCACTCTGGGCTGCTCTGTTCTGATCTTCAGTAAGACCTTGGTCATTAATGGGAGAGGTGGAAATGCATACACTGTTAGAGCTTTCCAGCTGAAAGAGAGAGCGTCCACTTTCCATGCTTGTGGGCGGTATGTCCTTGAGCAGAATTTCTTCAGTTGATGATTGTGGGGGGAGGCGAACAGATCTATTTCTGGCCTTCCCCATGACTGTGTTATGAGTAAGATGATGTCTGGATGCAGCATCCATTCGTGTGCATCCATGGTATTTCTGCTTAAGCTGTCTGCCAGTATATTGTCTTTCCCTGGCACAAACTGGGACTGCAGCTGTATATTGAGTTTCAAGGAAAGTTCCCATAGATTCATTGCCAGTCTGCAAAGAGGGTAGGAATGGGTGCCTCCTTGCTTGTTTATGTACCACATAACTGTGGTGTTGTCTGTCCTTATGAGTAGATGGCCTTGATGAAGAAAGAGTTTGAAGGCCTCGATTGCATGTATCACTGCCAGCATTTCCTTTTGGTTTATGTGCATGCGTAGCTCCCTTTGAGACCATAGTCCTTGGATACATCTGCCCTCCATGTGTGCTCTCCAACCGTGGTCTGAAGCGTCCGTAGTCATGGTTTGGTTGGCTCTTGGCTTGCTGAAAGGCAATCCCCTGTTCGACTGGCAGGCTTGAGCCCACCACAGAAATTCCTTTTGGAGGCATGGAATGAGTGGGATCAAAGCTTCTAGACTGTAACTGTGCTGAGTCCATAAACTCCTTAGGTACCATTGTAATTTTCTCATATGCAGCCTTGCTTGTGGAATCAGAAGAACCCTGTAACCCAGGGCCTGTAAGATTTTCCTTGCAGTCAGCTGAGTTTGTCTTGTCAGATTCTTGAAGTAATCCGGTAGTTGTTTTTGTTTTTCTTCTGTGAGAAAGGCCATTTGGGTAGTTGTGTCTAGATCCGCACCCAGGAAAGTTATTCTTTGGGATGGAACAAGTCTTGATTTGTGGATGTTGACTGTATATCCCAAGGCCTGCAGTAGGTGGATGGCATAATCCAAATCCTGTAACAAAGTTTGCTGGCTGTCCGCTTGTATAAGGCAGTCATCCAGATATGGGTAAATTTGAATCCCCTGAAGTCTGCAATGTGCAATTACTGATGCCAGGCATTTCGTGAATACTCTGGGCGCAGTAGATAAGCCAAAGGGCAATGCTGAGAATTGATAATGCTCTGACCCTGCAAGAAATCTGAGGTGTCTTCTGCAACTTTGTCTGATAGGGACATGCAGGTATGCCTCCTTGAGGTCTAGAGTCACCAGCCAAGACCCCTTGCCCAGCATGGGAAGGAGTTGCTGTAGAGTCAGCATTTTGAATTTTGGCACAATGAGATAAGTATTCAGTGCGGACAAGTCGAGAATAGGCCTCCATTGATTTTCTTTTATTGGAACAAGGAATAATCTGGAGTAAAATCCTTGGCCTTGTTCTGAAAGAGGAACCTTTTCTATAGCCTTCATTTGTATTAAGTTGGAGATTTGTTTCAAAGCCTCTGCCCTCTGATTTGGTGGCAGATCTGGCATGCCTTTTCTTTTTGGCAATGTGTGGAAATGGAACCTGTATCCTTTGTCTATTATTTGCAGTGTCCATGTATCCCTTGTAATGCTGTGCCAATTTTTTGAAAATAAAGAAAGCTTTCTGCCCAAAGGTGCTTCTAATTGAGCCCTGGTCGGCGGAGTCAAAACAAAGTCATTGAGTCTGTCCTGGTGTAGCAGTTGTAGTTCCTGCACTACCTCTCTGGTTGGGAGGCTGCCATTGACGGCCTCTGTAGGAGCCTCTAGCTTGCCCTCTACCTCTGGCACGCCTATTCCTGCCTCTCTGAGATCTGTCCGAGTCCGGAAAGGACCAATTCTTAGTAGGCCAATTTCTGCTGAATCTCGGTGGTTGGACTTGCAGAAAATCTTTGACTGCTTGCACAGATTTTGCCTTTTCTTCAAATTTCTTTAAGACCTCTTGAGCCGTGGAACCAAATAATTTTTGCTTTTCCAGAGGAGCATCCAAAAGCTTAGCTTTAACATGGTCTGGCAGAGATTGTTCCTTCAGCCAAGCATGCCTACGTATGACTGCACCTGTCATAGCTGACCTACATGAAGCTTCCAATGCATCATAACCACACTGCAAGAAATGGTTACTAACCTGCTGGGAATTATGTACCAGATCCTGAAGGGATTTGCGATCAAGGGGTTCAGATGAAGACAGTTTCTTATGCAATTCATCTAACAAATACTCTTGGTACTGTATCATATGAAATTGACAATTTAATGCCCTCATGGAAAGAGTTGCAGAAGTATACACTTTTTTACCCCATCTCTCTAAAGCTCTGGACTCCCTTTCAGAGGGTAGAGGATTTCTAGCAGTGGCAGCTGCAACCCCTTTAGGGCCCTGGGAAATAGTTTCTGGATCAGCAGAGTGGGCCTTGTACAGGTGAAGATGCGAGTCCGGGACCCTGTAGTACCTATCAGGTTTGGCAGGAGCCGGAGGGAGAGAGTCAGGGGTTGCACCAGCATCAGAGTACACATCATCAATGACATTCAAAACAGGAGGTATAGCTAAAGGCCTATGCTGAGGCAAATGTAAAAAGGTCCTTAATCTCTTTCTAGAATCAGAGAATTCCTGACCCTGCCATTGAAAATGTTCTCTCATAGTGTGTACTGTCTCTCCAAAGGAAAACTCTTCAGGAGGGGAGGCCGAGGGAATAGATTCTTCAGCATCAGAATCCTTGTAGGCCGAATAAGCCTCCTCCTGGTGGTCAGAGAGAGTAGAGCCATCAGAGGACTCATCTGAGGAGTGGGGGTCAGAGGGCTCAACCCTGGGCCTTTTGTCTGGAGGTGGTTGCGAGCCCCTGTCCGGATGAGGTTGAGAACCCCTAATTAAGGAGATAAGATCCTCTGCTAAGCTTAGAATCTGTGAGCCAGTAGAGGGACTCAGAGTTAACCTTGGGAGGCAAAGCTTTAGAAAGTTTAGCAGCTTTAGCCCTGGGGAAAGCCTTAATGGACATGGATGCAGGAGGTCTGGCTGCACCACGTGCAGGAGTAGATTTGTCTAAAGGAATGGTGTCGGAAGGTTCCTGGACACCAGTTTCAGTAGGTAATTCAATAACTGACTCGGCCGGGGCCTCCGGGGCCGAGGTAGTCGGTTGCGCGGTTTCGGAAATCGGAAGTACCAAGGACTCTGTTTCAGCCGAGACCGAGACACTCGCGGTAGGCCTGACCGTGGTTTCAGCCGAAACCGCGGCCCACGTGTGTCGGTCCTTGTCCTTCCGTTTCTTAACTAAATGAGAAGTCAGAGTCTCCAACGGCATCTTATAAGCAAAACTAGCCCCAAAGAATTCCTCTGCAAACTCCGACCGATGTCTAAGAGTTTGTCGGTTGAAGGAAGCACAGGCTGAACAGGCCGAGACGTCGTGGTCTGGGCCTAGGCAGGGGAGGCAGTAAGAGTGGAAATCCTTATGAGGTATTTGTTTCCCACAAGTTAAACAATTATTAACTTTATCTGACATCGGCTGAGGCAAGAAAGAGTCCCCAACGGGGTACTTAGCTTTTTCTAAGTCTTCGGTAGCTGAATCACAGGAGCTGGCAGACCGGCACTTGCGAACTGCTTCTGCTTCGGGCACCACGCGGCAAGAAAGACTGAGGAAAATGGCGTCGGCTGATGCTTTTATACCCCAGACGCCCTGACGTCGGGGAAAGTGCGACATCAGCCGAGGCCAGACCCAGACTTTGGAATCCGGCCGACCGAAGGGCTGCCTGAGGCAGGACAACCCATATGTGATGACTGCAGATGCATCCTTGAAGGACATCAGCTCAGTATCTGGCAGGGCAAATGCCTAACGAGGCATGCCTCCCAATGACTAAGCAAGTGATGCCAGCCTGCACTATGCAGCATCACAGCCACATTTGATAGCATGCCTGTTAACATTAGAGGTAAGGTGACAATTCTAGCATCTTTCCGCAACTCACCCTTACGCTCACCTGCCTTGCTCTTCAATCGAAAGAGGACAGTCTCCTGGACTGTACACATAGCAGTGTATCACTTTAATGCTCTGAAGTCCAAGGAAGCAGAAGCAGAAACATTCTTTCCAAAGCAGTTAAGCATCATAGTCTCCTTGTCATAAGGAAGTGGGCTCTTAGTCAGAGCCTAATGCGAGTCTTTTCTGACATTCAGAGACACCACAGTTGTGTGAGTACACAGGAATCCTCACCCCTACAGAATTAACTGGGATTGCTGGGAACAGGGAGTGTGAAATCCGAATCCAGAGCTGCACTGTCCAAGGCATCTTCTACAGCCTCAGTAACTGAAGACATGACTAATAATTTTAGCTCTGGCAGGTTTAAAAGTTCTCTATCTTTTCTGAGCTTACAGAACTTTCTAGATTTCCTTCTACACTGATTTCTCATTCTACTGAGGGTATCACCAAACAAGACATCCACTGGTGAGAAAGCAGAGGTTGGGGTGTCAGTGCCCAAGCAATAGCTGAGGGGAGATAGGTCAGCTCATGTGCCTCAGAAACCAAAGAGGGAGAAATTTGCCTTTTTTTTTTCTTTTTTTTCTTTTTAAACAGGAAACCCTACCATTGAAGACTGGTCTGAGAAAGACTGCAGGTTTTGCAGGAATAAGAAAATTCTGGGCCAGCTTTGTCAGGTCCTAAGATTTGGCCTGGGATAGCGAAATAGGTATTAGAACTGTCCAAGTTCAAGCTGTGACAAGATGATGTGCATCTGAGATTGGAGTAACTTGATCCTATGTCTAAAAGTGAAGACTACCATGAATACCTCAAGAATAGGTGGCCTGGATCTCTACATTTGCTCTATGGATGCCCTTGCAGATAAAGACTGAGGAAAAACACCTTCACCTTTGACAATTACAAATGGGCACTGGAACCACAAGTTAGGTGAAAGGTATCCTGACCAACTAGGGATGGAATGGATTTGACTTGGGAGGATGGATGTGCAGTCAGTGTGTGTGGCGATCTCCAAAGGGCAATGCTAGATGCTTCTGTCAAAACAGGAGAAAGAAGCCTGCAAAAGCAGAGCAAAGGAACATAAAACCTTGAGCTTGTGGGAGGGGGGCTGGACTCTAAACAAAGGTGGTCAGCCTCATACTACTCCTTTTCTAGAATGCACTTCTCAGTTACCTTCCATTTTTTTCAGCAGGGCGCTCATGAAAGACCCAAGTGATACCAAAGCTATCCTGGACAAGGTGTCCATATTTTTCTTTTTGAGGTGGTCTTTGATGGATTTCTCTCTCTACATCATGTTCTTACTGAGCAGGGTGCTGTACAGACAAGGAGTGACATTGTGATCCATCCCCAGACAAAATACGCACTCAAAATAAAATGCGTGTGGAATTTGTTTTCCAACAGACAACACTCTTACTTTCCTTAGTAACCACTGACACTGAAACCCCCAAAACTCTTACAATTATAAGCATGCAGAAAAAAATCAGACAAGATATTTCCCAGTAGAGTACTTGTATCCAGACCAGATGGATGATGCACTCAGCGATATGCCATCATCAATGTGCCATGAACTTTGGCAAGAAAGAACTAAAGAGGGCATGGGCAGATAGACGGCGCTCTCATACCAGAGATGTGCTGACTTCCAGATTTCTGTTGGGGGGGGGGGGGCACCTGACTGACCCAGTGAAGAAAGAAAGCGAAGTTCTGAAAGTTGGGCTGAATGACAGGCCTTATGCTACTGAAATCCTGAAATGTGAGGACTACTACAACAGTGAACCATAAGATTGGTATTTACACTACTCAGAGTACCTTGGATGTGCTTAAGGGTGCATCTAGTTCAGTCACTGTAGCTTTAACTAGAAAAAAAACAACCTGTGTCTGATGTCATTTCTTCTGAGAAGAGCCAACAGGTTCCTAAATCCAAACAAAAAAGGTAAAAAGAACAAAGAATCAAAGATGGATGGAGGGCGCAGCTACTGCAAGTAGCAGTGATCATTAGAACATCTTATGCTGTGTGGTAAGTTTACCTACACAATTTTACTATGTTGATCATTTAATCACTGCTGCAGTAGCCTTTCCTATATGGGTAGACTACCACAGCTTAAGCTGTCTGGGAGGGGAAATGATGAGTGCCCTAGAGCCCTTGAAGAATGGTCCTACCAAAACCTACTCTAGACCTGGAAAATTAATCTAGTTTGTAATGCTCTGTAAAGTTCTGTAGAGAGGACCAAGTGTGCTGCTTCCAGAATATTTCTAGAATCTATTCCTTTCCAAAAATTATGATGTAATGGTCCTGGCAGACTGAGCCTTGATCCTGTCTGGAATTGCCTTAATGGGGTGGGTATAACAAAAGATAATAGTATTAAGTAGTCAGTTGGAGATAGTCTGCTTTAACGCAGGTTGTCCTTTTTTATCTTCACAAGAAATGAATAACTCAGAGTTCCTGAAAGCTTTAGTTCTGTTAAGATAAACTGGAGCTGACTGTGGAAATCCAGAGTATGCGGTATTCCTTCCCTCTCAGTTTTTGGTTCTGGAAAGCCGCCAGAGATGAACAGCTCAGCTCAAAGTAAATCCTTAATCACTTTGAGCATAAATGAAGGGTTACTTCTTAAGGACCCCCTACCTTTGTGGAAAATGAGATAAGGTTCATAGTTAAGTAGTAGGCTAGCTGCCCTTGAAGGCCATTTTAAACTTGGCCATTCTTCTCTTTTCTTGCGCTCAAATTAGCCTATCCCATTAGGCTGGAAATTGTCCTTACCCACTCTATTAAGAATAGCTGGGATCTTACCATAGATTATTTGAGGGGACCCATGCATGGGGTAAAGCATTTAGGAGTGGCCTCTATTCATTAGTAGTACAGGGAGAAGTCCTGGAATAAATGTT
The DNA here is from genome assembly GCF_019279795.1 of Protopterus annectens. Lineage (NCBI taxonomy): Eukaryota > Metazoa > Chordata > Ceratodontiformes > Protopteridae > Protopterus > Protopterus annectens. The sequence continues at coordinate 1,128,577,065 of NC_056730.1, read as the reverse complement.
CTGCTTCTCATCTACAGATCTAGGTTGCACTTGAAAATGGACACAGTTGAAATCTGTTTTCTGTGGATGGTGAGTCTGTCACACAGCAGGAGTATCCTCTGCAAAATATATCCATTCCTCCAAACTGTTCTGTTGATGTTGCAGAAGAGATTTAGATCCCAACACAGAGCATTTGTGATGCCACCTGACTTGCTGATGTACAGTAAATCCATCAGTAATAGGTCATTGGATGCCTTGTGAGGCAAACACAGGGCTTTGAGTCAGTACATACAAGATACATTGTTTAGGCTTTGTATCCTTTTAGTAAGGCAGAGGGTCGTGGTGGTGCAGCAGTTAGCGTTGTCACCTCACAGCAAGAGGTTCTCCCATTTGATTCTGGGCTGCAGCGCCTTATGTATGGAGTCTGCATGTCCTCTCCGCGGTCGAGTGATGTCTAAAGACATGCAGGTAAGTGCGTATGTGAATGGGTGTGCCTTCTTTGAAGGTCGAGCGTCGGGCTGACAACTCGGCACCGTAAAAATCCACGGCCCATAACCGAAAGACATCCTTTTAATAAGATATCTCTGTGGGTGTTCCAGTTGTTGCATGTGTCTCGACAGATACATGCCAAAGTTGGTATTATATTCAATGACTGGCCTAATAATGGCTAAGTATAAGGGAACAATGACATCCATAGTGCTACACAATCCCTTTATTTATAAGCTCTACAATATAGGAGTACATTCTTACAACAATGTGCACGTTGGTAAACAGTTAGGTCACTGTCCACATAAGTTCACAAATCCCAAACTGGGTGAACCCTCCAAGGCATATTGTTAATGTGGTAGTTCTCTGGGACAGATGACTTCCCAAAGGATACAATAATGCGTTTGATTACATTTAGTTTGCTTATTTATGTATTTACATTTGTTGACCAGGAAAGTCCACTAGGTCAGAAACCCATTTTCAGAGGAGACCTGGGAAGAAAAGCTCCACAATAAATTTAGTTTACATAAAGTTGCAAATTACAGTTTTCAGCAAAGAGAACATACATAGTTTAGGTACATACAATGCAAAGAATTTTATACAGTTGGGAAAATGACAAAGTTTGGATAAAACATAAAACAAAATAACATGGTATACATTAGTAATTTAGAATTTTTTTTAGGAGAGAGGGTAAGGCAGCAGAGTTAAAAGATAGGTAGGAAGAGACTTAAGTGGAAACAGCAGGGCACCAAGAAGACTCTAAGGAGGTGTATTGATTTGGGGACAGAGGCAAGTTTGTTTTTTGAGAAAGTGGTTTCTTAAGCTATTTTTGAAGGTATTCAAAGAATCAAAAAGTGTGATGGGGGGGGGGGGTAGATCACTCCAAAGTTTTGCTATGGCATAAGAATATAAACTTTGTCCTGATCTCTTGTTGGGTATGGAGACTCAAATAAGTTTGTTGGAGGATCTTAAGTCTCTGGAGGGGGTGTAGGTTTGTATGATGTCTGCAAATGTAGGGCAGTTTTCATGGTGGAATGTTAATTTATAAGCAACAGTGAGTTGTATATACTGAAGGTAATGGGGGAAGTCCAGCCAGTTCAGTGTTTAAATGGCTTGGCAGTGGTGTGTTTGTTAGGTAGACCACAGGCAAATTTGACTTTTGTAGTAGCATGACTGCAATTTAGTACTTGGGGATGTGTGAAGATTTTTGAAAACTGGGGAGCCATAGAGAAGGGAGGGGAGTAGGAGAGAGTTTGCTAGTTTTACTTTTGTGGGGGAATCTATATAGGTCATTTGCCTGTAAAGTTTGCCAAATTTAAAGTGGGTTTTTTTATTGCACTGAGTATGTGATGTTCAAATGAGAGTTTATTATCTATGGTAATACCCAGAAGTTTTGCAGAGGACACAATTTCTATTTTGATTATGTTTTGGGAAAAGATTTTTAAATCTTGAGGTACTGGCTTGGAAGAGAAGACTAGTAAATTTGGATTTTTTTTTTTTAGAATTTAAAAGTAATTGTGCCTCAGTGAGCCATGATTCTATTGATGTGAAAGCATTTTGTGTAATTTTACGAAGATTTGGGAAATTGTTAAAAAAGGATATGATAGTTGAATCATCCACATATTGGATGATTGAGCTCTGAAGAGAGGCTGTGTGGAGACTATTTATAAATACATTGAAAAGCAGTGGCCTAAAATTGAACCTTGGGGAACCTCTGTGTTATTAGTCAAGTAGCCAAAAATAGTATTTTGCCATCTCACAGATTGTTGTCTATTACCTAGGTAATTGTTAAACCAGGTAAGGGTATGGGTGGAGCACCCTACTGATGACAGTTGTACTGATTTTGACACCAGCTATTTATTTGGGACAAACCTTCCTGCAGAATGGTAGAGTCATCTGGGGATTCAGTGACTGCTTCTAGCATGCAGTTATCTGCAAACTTAGTCAGACAGATTTGGCGTCCACTTTTAAGACGTAAAAGCAAATAGGAGAGGTCTCAGCACTGATCCCTGGGGTACTCCACTAGTGACTCATCTCTTTGTGGAGGTAACTTCCCCGGTTTTTATTTCCTGTGTCCTATCTGTGTGAGCCAGAGGTGACGTGGGAGTTTACTACCAGTTTATCTTTTCTACTATGCCTAAATGGGGAATTGTATCAAAAGCTTTGCAAGGTCAAGGTGAGCAGTATGTATCATATCTTGCGCTCATCCAGTGTTTTGGTGAACTTTTCAAAAAAATCCACCAGTTTGATTTAGCATGACCTGCTCTTCATGAATCCAAATAGGGAGAGGTCAAGTGTTTGGAAGTTCCCTATGTCCCGACTGATAAGTTACACAAGTCTTTTTCATGGCTTTGCATATGAAGCTGGTCAGACTTAAAGGTTTGTAATTGCTTGGGTATGTGGAAGGTCTCCCTTATGTGAAGAATGGGAGAATGACTGTAGTTTTTCTCCATGCACATGCTACAAAACCTGTATGGAGGCTGAACCTGAACAGCAATATTAGAGGGGATGGCTTAATCAAATTTCATGTTATTTAAGATGCATCTAGAGATACTGTCAGGACCCAACAATGCAGCATTTTTAACTTTTGATAGCACTTTTAGGACTTTGTCTTGTGTGACAGCTGGCTGCAAGTCAGTTTCAGGTACATCTTCACAGACAGATGGAGGGGAGAGAGTTGAGTAAAGGTAGAGCTAAATTTATCAAACAATAGGTTTGCTATATCTTCAGCCTCTGTGTAGATAACATCATTCACAATCAGCTCAGCACATTGCTGTGCTGTGCTTTTGAGATTACAAGCATAACTAAAAAAATGATTTGTGATAGTCTTTGGCTTGGAGTAGCTATTTTAGCCACAAACTTGGCTTTAATGGATTTTATTACACTCCTGAGTTGTTTGTTTATTTCAGAGACAAGGGCTCTAACATTCTTACTTTTGGTCAAAATTATTTTCCTTTTATTATAAAGCATCTTGATACTGTTCCACCATGTGTGTTTCTGGAGTTTGCCCCACACTTTCCTACAGGGTACAGCTGTTTACATACTGGTATACTGTGTTGGTGCACATTTCTGCACATTCAGTGGAATTAACTGGGTTTAATTGGGATTTGAAGCTTACTAATGCATCACTTAGGAGTAGGTAAGTTTGTCTTAAAGAAATTTCTGAAGGTACCTTGGGTGGAAGGTATCTCTGCCTTTAATTGTATTTCAAAGGAGACTGCTTTATGGTCAAACCTAACAAATGATGGAGATACAGTGCAAGATGCTCCCATATAAGTAAGGACAAGATCTAATACATTATGCTCCCCAGTGGGTACTCGGACTAATTTTAATTGTTCCACGGCATCTGTATTTACAAAGTCCAGAAACCTCTGGGCTTGTGCACTAGTGGTGGTAGTGCAGGTTTCCAGTCTATAGTTGGATAGTTTACATCATCTAGGAAAATGGTATCGTGTTTAATACGGAGTGATTCTTGTTACTGTAGATAGGCTTTGTTGCCTTCTTATGTCATAGATAGAGTTCTATAGCTAGCTAACATATGACATGGGACCTTTCCTGATAGTTATTCGAACATGAAAAAGCTGTAGTGCATCATGCTGCTTTACCAGCCTTGATGCAAGTCTCTTGTGGATGTAGACAGAGACACTTACAACTTTTTTCCCTTCCTGCACAGTAGCTGGTTTAAAAGTGTGGAAGGCATTTTAGTGCTGTACAGCCGGAGTACTCTCCAACATTCTAAGCTATGGCTCAGTCATGACACAGACGTCAACATCCTCTAGTATAGAAGGGCTTGTAGAGAGTGGACTTTCTTGCTTAGGCTTAGAGCATTGATCAGTAACGCCTTTATATTTTCATTTGCTTGTTTCGCTATATTGGTAGGTTTATCAGGATGGCCTTGCCTAAAAAAGGCTCTGTGGGGGTTGACAAACATCTTTGCCAACCACTGAAACCCAAGAAGGGACAGATGCAGGCCAAACCTAGTGAAGCAGTGTGGCCTGTTGATCAGATCCTCCCAGGCTGATAAATATTGGACCGGCTTTGAATGCCACCAAAAACTAAGCCAATTATTGAAGTCTTATTTTTTTTTTTTTTTACTCATACTGTGGCAACATCCTTGGAGAAGGTAGAATGTTTCTCAATGCTAGGCTCATACTGGCCTTGGGCACACAGTCAGACAGCTTCATCGTGTCTTTCTTCATATAGTCCAGGGAGGAACACCAAGTAATTGACACCAGCATGAAATATAACAGAGTCTTATTCAAACAACAGCAAACAAGATGTATATATATAAACAACAAAGACTATCAGTGAGTCCCAGCTCTACCTTCCAATAAAATTTATTTCGTTGAACAGTTCCTTCTCTAGCGCCTCGGCCAACAGCCTTTACAGAGTAAAACAGTAAAACTCATAAAACACTTGCAATATATACAAAAAACCAAGTAATCAATCAATTACATAATTAAACTATCAAATCACATAGCTTAAATATATTTAAAGTCATAGTCTTAAACAAGACATTGCCAGTTACATTCTCTGTTCATTCCATGTGGATGCAAAGTCCCAAATTTCATAATCAAAATGCATTCCTTTTGTCTTAACATATTTTTTTGCCTATCAACATCATTATAATATAATGGAACATGTTCCAGAACAGACACTTTTATATTCTCAATATTTCCATGGTGCACTGAGTTAAAATGTTCAGCAATAGGACTAGTAATTTTATTATTTTTAACATCTCTAATATGTTCTTTTATCCTATCTGCTAGCATTCTTTTTGTTTCTCCAATATAATATTTGTTACAATCACAGAATATGACATACACAACACCTTTGCTCATACATGTATATTTGCCTTTTGTAACAAAAATTTTGCCATTTATTTTATTCACTTCATTTACAACATGTTTACATATAGCACATTTTCCACAAGGGAATGTTCCCAAATTCTTCACAACATTTAATTCATTAGTACAAGGCTTTTTATAAATGCTGTGTATCAGAAAGTCCTGTATATTTTTCCCCTTTCTATATGATGTCATTAATTTTATATTTTTCAGTGATGTTATATCTTTTTAATAAAATTCCAATATTCCATAATGATTTTATTACCAATCATAGAGAAGTTAGTGTACTTTGTAACAAAAAACATTCTCTCCTGTTCAGTCCCATATTTATTGCTCCTTTGATAGTTATTTTGTCTAGTAGTGCCCTTACTCTGTTTAAAGGCTCTATGCAAGCTATTTTCTACATCATCTGGGTTATACCCTCTATTTTTAAATATCTCAGCCACTTTATAGGCCTCCCTAAAAGCCATATTAATATCAGAATTGAGTCTTTTTATTCTCAAAAATTCCCCATAGGGGATGGCTGACAACGTATGGGGGGGATGGCAACTATCTCCCCACATTTTCCAGCTTATTTCATCAAATTTTCTATGAATACTAGTATATATGGGAAAGCCATTATTACCCCTAAGCGAAATATCCAAGAAATTAACCTGATTTCCCTTTTGTATGTCACTAAATTTTATACCAAATCTGTTATTATTTAATTCATCAATGAAATTATCTGATGTCTCCCAATCCCCATGACAAATGAAAATTAGGTCATCAATAAATCTAAAATACCTTAGAACATTATTGGCCGAGGCGCTAGAGAAGGAACTGTTCAACGAAATAAATTTTATTGGAAGGTAGAGCTGGGACTCACTGATAGTCTTTGTTGTTTATATATAACAGAGTCTTGTTCAAGGACTTGAGAGTGCATGAATGTTGTGACAGATCCTGTCACCAAGAAATTAAAACAAAAACAACTGGCAACTTCACTGAAGACTGAATCCACAAAGTTTAATGAAGCGCTTTTCGTTCAAATACTTCTTTGAACTTCATCAGATACCAACATTTACAAAAATCAAGTTTAAATAGTCATGTTAAACCATGATTAAAATCAGCTGTCTCTCCATCTTAAAATTTAAAGGAACAGTAGTTAAAATAGCATTGCGAATATAATATGCATTTTCCTGTTCTTTAAAACTGCCTTATTTAATAAGCAGGCGAATACATTTATCGCAGCAGCAATATGGTGAAAATCATATACAAAAACTGTGTGAAAATGTAGAGACTCTCCTCATTTATCTAACCTTACATTATAAACATTTTCAAGTAAAAAATTAATAAGTAAAACAATTTATGTAATGTTGTTACTACAGTATTTCATCTCATTAAACGTTTCAGTTTTAAACAACATGTGATGGAACACGTTACAGAATTACAGGACAGCAGTTTTGATGCTCCCAATAACCAGTATGAGGGTCCGAGAAGAAGCGAGTGTATACAAAACCGGAATGGTCACAGAACAATAATTATCAAGGTTTTTCGAGGGGATGCAAGCAAAACAGACGGAACCAGAGGAAAAAGCATAACAAATGGAAGTTAGAGAATTTGGATAACAACACTACAGAAAAGCCAGCTATAATTTTGAATATGGAAGGTGACTTTTTTTGTTTACAACTTCTCTACAGTGGATATTTCTGTTGAGATGGCTAACACCTTAGCTAAAGGAATGACTTTTACACCAGCTAGGAGAATGGACATATATAACAGCATTCTTGATTTGAAAATGTATGTTAGGAAACAATTTAAAATTGTTATTGGGTAACACAGTTGTACAATCACAAGCACAATATAGAATATCAAGTACATACAATCCCCTTTGCACAACTTGCTACATACATTTGAAAAGATATGTGAATTGGACATGAGAACATACCAAAAAGAAAACAGATTCAGGGGTTATGAGTATAATTTAACTAAAGATGAGCAAGCAAGGTCCAACTTGATAAGATCAGCTAAGGTACGCATCATGAAGCCCGACAAAGGTGGAGGCCTTGTATTTATGGATTTGGATGACTATGAAACTAAAATAGAATTAATGTTAGCTTCTAGTTCATATCAGAAAGCATCTGTTAATGAATACAATACAGCTAATGAACGTATCAAAATCTACATCAATGATTTATTCATAGAGGGAAAGATAAATATAGACGTATACAACTACATGACAGTGCTAACACCAGTGGCACCCACAATGTTTGGGGTCCCCAAAATCCATAAATGTTTATTTGATCCTCCACTTAGACCTACAGTTGATGGCAGGAATTCTGCCACATATGCATGTGCTAAAGTGATAGACAATATACTTAAATAATATGTAACAGAAGAAGTAATATGTAAAGATTCATGGTCATTCCTGCAAAAAAATTAATGAATTGAAGTATGACGAACAGTACAACTTCCTTACAGTAGACCTAAAGGACTTGTATACGTCAATACCACAAGCAATGGGCATAGAGTGGGTTAGTCAATTATTAAGAAAGAAAGGGGCTCCCCAGAATGACATCAGTCTAGTGGAAGAACTTCTAGATATAGTTCTATCCCACAATTACATTTATTTTAAAGGAAACTATTACCTGCAAAAAAGCGGAGTAGCCATGGGCTCCCCCTGTGGCTCTAGCTTCACAAATTTTGTTATGAGTTACTGGGAACATCAATTTGTACTCAATAAGGAAGGAATAGCCTCAAAAATAATTTATTTTACATGCTATTTGGATGACATCTTTTTACTAATAAAAGGGCAACATGAAGAGGCAAAAAATCTCATTGATTATTTTAATGAGTCCACAGACTTCTTAGTGTTTACATATAATTTTGACTCAAATGAAATAGCATTCTTAGATGTCCAACTTACCAAAAATTATGTTGAAAATAGATACCAAGAAAAAATTTATAGGAAACCATCATATTCAAACACATTCTTGCACTATACAAGTACACACCCTTACCACCAAAAAAGATCGGTGATAAAGGGCCAATTAGTAAGGGCTGCCAGAATGGTGTCTACAGATGAGGACTTCCACAGTGAGTGCCAGTTTTTAAAAACATTGTTCACAAAAAGAGCATACCCGAGTACTTTGACTGACAAACCAATAGAAGTTATGGAGAAAAGAATTGATGTGTGCATACTCATTCTGAGTATACAACACCCTACTGGATTGAATGACTATTCTATGAATGATAGTCAGGTTGATAAGGAAAATCAGGTCCAGGACACAATCACTGGGACAGGTATGAACCAAACTGATTTCACAATGACCTACATTACAACTTTTAACCTTGATTACCGTCACATAAAAAACATACTGATAAAAAATTGGAATATTCTGTTACAGGACAAACTAATAGTGGACAAATTGGGTACAGAACCAAGATTCATTACTAGGAAGGGTAGAACACTCAAGAATATATTTGAAGGGGAGTGCAGGATCTAATCATATGCAATAGGGATGAAACAATGCGGTAGCTACCCCTATTGCAAATACATTCATGTAGGTGCATCACTGTACATAAACCACACATTTGAGTAACAGAAGAAAAGTTAATTGCAACTCCAAAATGAACGTACATGTGGCTAAATGTCAAAATTGTGATTCATTCTATGTCGGTAAAACCGAGCTTAGAATGAGAGACCACATATACGAACATATATATTGTATTAATAAACACAAACTGGACAATGCTTTAACAAAGCATATAGAACAATATCCAGAACATGCATTTAAATTCTGGATACTTGATCAAGTGGACAGTAATCCAAGAGGGGGTCCATTCATCTTATTATTAGAATAGTTGGAATTGCTCTGGCAAATTCGTCTCAATGTTTATAACTTTCCAGGACTGAACGACATGTGTTCTATCACATGTTGTTTAAAACTGAAAAGTTTAATCAGATGAAATACTGTAGTAACAACATTACAGAAATTATGTTCTACTTAATAATTTTTCACTTGAAAATGTTTATAATGTAAGGTTAGATAAATGAGGAGAGACTACATTTTCACACAGTTTTTGTATAGGATTTTCACCATATTGCTGCTGCGATGAATGTATTTGCCTGCTTATTAAATGAGGCAGTTTTAAAGAACAGGAAAATGCATATTATGTTCACAATGCTATTTTAACTACTGGTCCTTTAAATTTTAAGATGGAGAGACAGCTGATTATAATCATGGTTTAACATGACTATTTAAACTTGATTTTTGTAAATGTTAGTATCTGATGAAGTTCAAATAAGTATTTGGATGAAAAGCACTTTATTAAACTCAGTGGATTCAGTCTTAATTGAAGTTGCCAGTTGTTTTTTGTTTTAATTTCTTAGATTTTTGTATCTTGGATTTTGGAGTTTTTAAGATCCTGTCACCAGACAAGCAACTAACAGTCACTCTTTCCTTGGTCACCCTGGTAAGAGGCAGATCTGTATGGCCTACAATGGAGTCACCCATAACAAGAATGTTTGGTTGGGTTGAAGCCTGCCTTACTGGCTCAGCATCCATGACTTTGGGACTCCTTGTGTTACGTGAAGAATTGGGCTTAACTTGACTATGGGCTTCATGCTTGTGTTGTGTTTTGGAGGTCTTTGAGGTTTAGACAAATCAATCTTGAGAACCTCAGCATATGATGGATTATGTGCATTGTGGTGGCCTTGAAGGTGCGCACCATGTGATGTACGAATTTACTGTGTATGACATGTTTGCCTCCACGGATATTATATGTGCATGTCTCACACACACAGTGTTAAGCTGTTTCAGCAAAAGATGATCATCAGACAGCATGAGAATTTTTACACTGTCTCAAGATACCCATCTCAATCAGGCTTGATAAAAGAAGTTGTGTGGAAGTGTTGGTCCACGATACTAAAAAGAATGACTCTTGGGAAGGGGTAACTATAGCTGCTTCTTGGGTTGACCCAACAGATGATGTTAGAGCAATCAGCAAAACTGCTTTCCATATTAAGAACTTCAACTAAACCTGATGAGCTGGTTCAAATGTAGCAAGAGTTAATTTTTACAAAACAAAGTTAAGATCACAAGGAGGAGCCACCAGTTTTCTAGGAGGTTTGGTATGCAACATCCCTTTTAAAAACATTTTCATATGAGAATGCATTGAAAAGGGGAATCCATAGATCAGACATGCTGAAACAGCCAACAAGTTTACACTGATGGAAGAGTAAGAAATATCAGAGGATAATTATCCTTACAAATCTTTAGAACCAGAGAAACACTAGCTTTAAAATAACCCTGACTCGTCTTGGCATCAGCTAGGAAACCTTTGCCAGTTGCTAATATACGATCTCCTAGCAGCAGTTTATTGCCTTCTTTAATACCCATTGCACATCCCCAGAAAACAGGTGCCTAAAAGGTATTAAGACCATCACTCAGGCAATTGGCTGAAGTTGTCTGAGTTTGGTGCATCAAACCCTCCTGTCTTCTATGAGTAGGTTCAGTCTGTGAAGAAGCTTGTGGTAATTGCCCTTGGTCATCTCCAAAAGGGAAAACCACTGTTGCCTGGGCCAAAAGGGAGTCACCAGTGATACTTGTACACATGTTCTCAAACTTCAGTCTGACCCTGGACCTTAGTGGAAAAGGTATACAAGTATACAGGAACATTTCCATCCAAGGAAAAGAAAAATAATCCGTTTTCCAGGCTTTCTTGCATGGAACCCTGGAGGAGAATTTTGCCAAATGACTGTTGTGACTGCACAGGATTATAGGAGGTTACTAGGCTAATGGCCCTGGGGGCCTTACAAGCCTAGCCAACAGTTTATCCCCAAAAAAGAAAACTCAATAAGCACCTGTCGCCCCTGTCAATGAGAGACAAAGGTGGAACACCAGGACAAATTTGTGGTTTCCCATTCACTCATTAAGTTTGCGCTTGAAGATGGTAAGTGATGTACTTTGATGTGTATGGGGAGTCTATTCCAGAGACAGGGCAGCCTCTGGGAGACACCTATCTCTCCAGCAGGTTTTGTTAAAGTTACACATTAGACTTAGGCCTTTCGATCGAGTAATGCGCGAGGAGTTAAGACTTACGGATATGGAGCATCTCTAGTAGGGCAGGGTGCGAGATTGCTTTGTAGGCAAGACACAGATCACCTCTGACCAATCTGTACGATACCAAGTAGAGTGATAGTGATTTGAGCCTGTCCACAGAGGACAGGTGTTAGAGGCTATGGATGCACTTTGTGAGGTATTTCTGTGGCCATTCCAGTTTGTGTAGGTGTTTGGAGAGGTACATACCAAACGGGGTGCTGTACTCAATTACTGGCATAATGAGGGAGGAGTAGAGAGAGGTAATCACCTTTTTTTCCTGATGCAGTCCCTTTACTTTTATGAGATGAACCAAGTAAAAGGCTTTTCTGACCACTGCTGCTACATAACGATCGAATGTGAGATTGTCAACCTGTGTATCCAGGTCTCTCACCACAGACTGTGTGCTTAGGGGGTTGCCACTGATGTGGTAATCAGTAGGGGCCGTTTTTGCAGAATGGTGTAATACATTTTTTTTGTATTTAACTTAAGGCCACGTCTTTGGCACCAGTCATTTGTTGTTGTGGGACCCTCTTGTAGTATGTTAACATCATTTGGGAAGTCAATGACAGCACACAACCTACAGTCATCTGCAAACATGATCAGCTACATGCCTTTTGTCTTTGCCTGGACATCTGAAAAGTGGGGTGTCAAACAGTAGGGGTCCCAGGACAGATCCCTGGGGAACACCACATTTCTTTTGTGTGTGTGTGGCTGTGTGCATGTGTTTAGGTCTTTTTTGTTCCAGATACCTTGCAGTTTTCTCTTAGACACTGCTCTCCAAGAAAAGTCTGAGGTGTCCATTGTTACAGGCTGTGCTGGAGCTGGGATTAAAAAAAACCCAAAAAAACAGGAGACCTGGATTCAGATGAAACTGGTTTCTCCACCAAAGACATTCTGCTCTCAAACTCCCAAAACAGAAATTCAGTCAGTGGATGATGATGCTGGGACCATACTGGTTTTAAGTATCACTTAAGTTTTTTCATGTTGAGTCTTGTTATAGGAATGGTGAGAATCACGGATGCCATGAATTCTAGTATCCTCATAATTTCCCTTCCTGAGATCTTTTCAGTGGAAAAACTCAAGATTAGCTATAGATATACAAATAATTTGCCCCGTGGAAGAAAAGTACAGTTGTATACACTTACCATAAATGTAGATGTTCGAGTGTATTTACTGTTGCAGTCATTACATTTGGGTAATCTGCTGGCAATTCTGTGTTATTGTTCTAATAAAAAGTGGAATCATCCATTTGCTACTTTGGAGTTTCTTGAGCACGTAGCCTATTTTGCAGCAAACTTCGTGGTTTTGGTTTGTTTGGTCTGTTCGGCTGTTTAGGCTTTTACACCACTTGGATTATTAATCTGCTGGCAGGTTGCCTTCAGTCAGCCTGATTAACAAAGTCTTGGGTCCTGCGTCGGTTGCTGTCCCTTCTTCCATGACGTCAGATCGTCAGGGGTAGAAAACATGCAGCCGACGCCATTACATCAGTTTTTCTTGCCCCAGATGTCAGGTGCCCCCCAAATGGGGAGTTATATATATATATATATATATATATATATATATACATAAAATTTAAAACACAAAGCATATACCTCCAAACAAAAGCAAATACACCCAAAAAGGCTTTTAAGCACAGTAAAAGAAAGTAAAGGTATAGTAAGAGAAAAACAGGGGGCTGGAGGGTGGGTAACCAGTCTGCAACAGTGAATACACTCGAACATCTACATTTATGGTAAGTGTACACAACTGTACTATGTTCTTCGTGTTTCACTGTTGCAGTCAATACATTTGGGTAGAATCCCAAAGCTATGGTTGGGAGGATGGATTTATGCAGCATTAGGACCAGCTATAAGGCCCTGCAGGACAGCAGTGGCAAAGCCAGATCTGGATTTGGAGAAGAAAGGTAAATGGTAATGTTTGGTGAACGTATGAACTGAGCTCCAGGTAGCAGCTTCTAGAATGTCTCTGGTAGGAACACCTCCGAGAAAGGCTGCAGAAGTAGATGCAGCCCTGGTGGAATGAGATCTGATCCCTTGGGGAATAGTTTTACCATGGTGCATATAGCAGAAACTACTACAATGGCTTATCAATTTGGAAATAGTCTGCTTTGAAATAGCCTTTCCCACAGCCCCTGCAGCAAATGCCACCAGTAGTTGTTCAGATTTTCGTAGGGATTTTATCCCGTTTAAGTAAAATCTAAGTTGTCTGTGTACATCCAATGAATGCAGAATCCACTCACCCTTGTTCTGTGGATTGGGAAAGAAAGTTGGCAGATGAATGGTCTGATTAAGAGCCACACTGGAGGATACCACCTTAGGCATGAAAGATGGATTGGTCCTGAGAGACACCCTGTCCGCATGAAAAATAATGAAAGGCTCCACTGCTATAAGAGCCTGTAATTCAGAAATCCTTCTAGCTGAAGTGACTGCTAAAAGAAAGCCGTTTTCCAGGAGAGAAATTTTAGGTCTGTAGTAGCAGCTGGCTCAAAAGGAGGGAGAGTGAGTTTTTCCAATACAAAATTGAGGTCCCATGCATGGGTTGGAGCTCTCCCGGGAGGTCTTACGTTTTTGGCCCCTCTGAGGTACTGCTTTAGCAGAGGATGAGAAAAGAGGGGAGGATCTGTTTTGTAATAAGCTAAAATGGCAGAGGCATGGATTTCTATGGAAGAAAAAGATAGCCCCTTGTGACGCATCTCAGTTAAGTATTGTAAAATCTGAGGAATATTGGGCATTGCTGTGCTTATTCCTTGTGATTGGTTCCAGGCACAGAAGTTTTTCCATTTGTCAGCATAATATTTTCTAATACTAGGCCTTCTCGCCTCCAAAATGACACCCATCACAGGTATGCTGAGGAATGCCAAGGGTGAATTTAGATTAGCCACGCTGCAAGATTCAATGTTTGGAGCAGAGTGTGCAGAATTTGGTTGTTCTGCTGAGACATAGGTAAGGTGTCTGAGGCAGGTGCCCAGTGGATGGTGTGACACATTGCGCAGGAGTGGGTACCAGTGTTGGCAAGGCCAATCTGGAGCAATCAGAATCATTATTGGTTTGTCCTGTCTGACTTTTAGTAGAACTTTGGAGAGCAGAGGCAGAGGGGGGGAAAAGCATAAACTGATAGGTTTTTCCAGCTTAATGATAGAGCATCCACTTTCCAAGCTTTTTTGTGATGAATTCTTGTGCAGAATTTGTCAAACTGATAGTTCTGGGGTGAGGCAAAAAGATGTCTAGACTCCCGCATTTGCATGTCAACATGTTGAAAATTTGTGGTTCCAGTTTCCATTCGTGTGGGCCCATAAGATTTCTGCTTAGTTGGTCTACCAGAGTATTCAGCTTTCCTGGCAGGAATTGAGCTTGTAGTTGTATTTGGTAGGTCAAGGCCATGTTCTACAATGCCATGACTAGTTTGCAAAGGGGGTAGGGAATGTGTACCCACCTGCTTGTTTATGTACCACATAACTGTGGTGTTGTCTGTCTTTATCATTAATTGTTCTGGATAAAGGTAGCCCTTGAAGGCTGTCAGTGCATTCTGTACAGCTAGCATCTCTTTCTGATTGATATGAAGGTGCATTTGACTTGGGCTCCATTGGCCCTGAATGCACTTCAATGCCAGATGAGCCCCCCCCCCCCCCCCACACACACACACACATAGTCTGATGTGTCTGTAGTTAGGGTTTGGGCGGCAGGGGGTGGAGTGAATGGCAGTCCCTTGTTTTGGTGGCAGGCCTCTGCCCACCATAGGAACTCTAGTTGCAGGCAAGGTATGGTAGGAATCATTGTTTCCAGGCTGTGACAATGTTGACTCCATAAACTTTTTAAGTACCACTGAAGTTTCCTCATATGCAGTCTTGCATATGGAATTAGAAGAATGCAGGAGGCCATGAACCCCAAGGCTTGCAGAATTTGTCTTGCAGATAGCAGGGTTTTTGTGGCCACCTGTTTGAAGTAAGTCACCAATTGAATTTGCTTTTCTGGCATAAGGTCATCTGGGCAGTTGTATTCAAGCTTGCACCCAGGAATGTAATTTTTTGAGAGGGTACCAGTTGTGATTTCTTTTCATTTTATGGTGTACCCTAGACAAGTTTGAACCCTTTTTACAAACGTCAGATGCTTTAGAAGAATGTCCTTGTTTTCTGCCTGAATTAGACAATTGTCCAGGTATGGATATATTTGAATTTTTCTTTGCCTGCAAAATGCAATTACTGGAGCCAGGCACTTTGTGAAGACCCTGGGTGCAGTAGATAAGCCAAAGGCGAGTGCAGAGAACTGGTAATGCAAGTAGCCTGCTTTGAAGTGGAGGTATCTTCTGCAAGATTCCCTAAATTGGGATATGCAGGTAAGCCTCTATTAAGTCTAGAGTTACCAACCAGGCATCTTTGCCTAGCATAGGAAGTAACTGTTGAATAGTCAGCATCTTGAATTTTGGAATGTCCAGAAATGTGTTTAGAGTAGATAAGTCCAGAATTGGACGCCATGATTTGCCTTTTGTGGGTACCAGGAAAAGCCTCGAGTAGAAACCTTGTCCTTTTTGCTCTTCTGGTACTGGTTGAATAGCCCCCATGTTCATGAGGGACAGAACTTGCTTCTGGGCCTCTGCCCACCGATTTGGGAGCAGGTCTGGCCATCCATATGGGATTGGCAACATGTGGAAATGAAATCTGTATCCCTGGGATACTATATTTAAAACCCATTTGTTCTGGGTTATAAGTTGCCAGTTTCGTGCATGAAATGCCAGTTTTCTCCCCAAAGGGGCGGCTAAATGGTAAGTGCTTGGTGAGTGTAGAGGGAAGTCATTGAGACTGTTTACCATAGGGAGGAGCCTTGTTGCTTCCAGATTTGGAGGTGGAGGCACCCCATTGTTTTGTTCTAAAAGTCCCTTGTGACTGAAACCTGGAGCCTTTGGAATGTCTGGGTTTGACTTGAGTGGCTCTCGAAGGACCAGTTCTTAAGTAGGCCAGTGCTTACTAAATCTTGGAGGTTGCACTTGTAAGAAATCTTTCACAGTTTGCATAGATTTAGCTTTATCTTCCATCTTTTTTAAAACTTCTTCAGCCTTATTACCAAAGAGATGGTCCTGTTGTAAAGGAGCATCCAACAATTTTGCTTTAACATGATCAGGCAGAGTTTGCTCTTTGAGCCAAGCATGCCTTCTTAGCACAGACCCAGTTACAGCAGCCCTGCAAGAGGTCTCCAAAGAATCAAAACCACATTGCAAAGTATTTTTTCCAACTTGTTCAGCTGAATGTAATAAATCCTGTAAATCTTTATTTTCCACACAGTCAGAAATTAACATAATTTTCTGTTTAAGTAGTCCCATGATATGCTGGTGATATTTAAGCATATGAAATTGACAGTTTAAAGCCCTGATTGCAAGGTTGCAGAAGTGTAAACCTTCTTACCCCATCTATCCTGCGCCCTGGAATCTCTATCAGAAGGGGTAGGATTTTTAGCAGTAGAGGCCTTAATGCACTTGGGACCCTGAGAAATGGTTTCAGGATCAGCAATAGGATTTTTGAAAAGGAATTTGTGGGAGTCAGGAACCCTGTAGTATCTGTCTGGCTTACAAGGAGCCAGAGGCAGATAATCAGGAGCCATACTAGATTCTGAAAAATCATCATCAACAATGTCTAGAACAGGAGGTATAGCCAAAGGTCTATGCTGAGGAAGAAGAAAATCCCTAAGTCTCTTTTTAGATTCAGAGAAATCCTGACTTTCCCAGTGGAAATGTTCCCTTAAGGTATGTAAATTTCCCAAAGGAAAAATCCTCAGGGGGAGAAGCAGAAGGAATGGAATCTTCTGCATCGGAGTCCTCATAAGTAGGCATAGACAAATCCTGTTCATTGGAAGAGTCAGAAGAAATATAATCCTGTTCAGAAGATTCATAATCAATGTTTTGCCTAGGCCTCTTAGAAGGAGGGGGTTGTCTACCCCTGATCAGAGTAATTAAATCTTCAGCAATTTTGATCATTTGCTTTATAGGCATAGGGGCCTGCACATGTGGCCCAGGCATCGTTTTTTTTAGACATAGATTTAGATTTTGGCCTTAGTTTTGAAGATGGCGTTGGTCTAATATACAAATCTGTAGGCCTGAAAACACCCTCAGAAGCTGGTGCCTGCGCAGCGGCTCCAGACCCATCTAAGGTAGAGACATCGAAGGGGTTCCATAATTGAAGCATCTCGCGGTATACTGGACTCCGAATGGGTCTCAGTAGAGGCCTGCGAATCAGAAGTAGCGGGTATCAGAGGCTGCGAAAGCGACTCACTGAGTACCGGTGAACTGGTGACTGGCTTAGGAGAAGCATCGTCAGTTTTGGACCTCGACGGTCTGTCTTTTTCTTTGCGTTTTTTTAGGTATTCCAGTTGTCAGATTGCTAAACAATGACATTTCTGGATAATTAAATCGTGAGCCAAAATATTTAGAAGCAAAAATATACAGACGTTTAATAGTGTGTTGATTAAATTTAGCACAAAACCGACAGCAAGGAACGTTGTGGTCAGGGCCTAGGCAAGGAATACAGTACAAAGGAAAATCCTTATGAGGTATTTGCTTCCCACAAGTAATGCAATTATTAACTTTTACTGACATCAGTACGAAGCAAGAAAAAGTTTCCCCAACAGGGTACTTAGCTTTTAGTTGATGACTTCAGTTCTGAAACTCGAAATTTCAGGAGTCGGCCGACCAGCACTTGCGAAATGCTTCTGCTTCGGGCACCGCACGGCAAGAAAGACTGATGTAATGGTGTCGGCTGCATGTTTTATACTCCTGACGACCTGACATCATGGAAGAAGGGACAGCAACCGATGCAGGACCCAAGACTTTGTTAATCAGGCCAACTGACGGCAACCTGCCAGCAGATTACCCAAATGTAATGACTGCAACAGTGAAACACAAAGAACCTCACTATTTGGACTAAGGTATCTTAAAACAAATCCTGAGGAGTCGTCAGACAAGACTTTTGGATGTTCTTCTGAAACTCCAGTCTGTGCAGGAGATCTGTCACCCAAATGAACTTTTCCTGACTCTTTGAAAAGACTATGCAAAGATATGATATCTAAATAAGGAAAGATGCGAATACCTTGCAGTCTGCAGTAGTCTATCACTGGAGCTAGATACTGCGTAAATACTCTTGGAACACTGGATAACCCAAAGGGTCACGCAGAGAACTGAAGTGTGAACCAGACACAACCTTAAGAAATATTTGAAATCTGGCTCTATAGGAATAAATCAGAGGTCACTAAAAACTTGGGGATAAGAGTTAACAGATCGTGAAGGAACAACATTTTGAACTCTGGAACAGTCACAAAATGGGTTATAAAGAAAAGATCTAGAACTTGTCTCCATGAAGCTTCTTTCTTTGGCACCACAAAGGGGGACAGCTTCTATCACCCTCTGAGTTAGAAGATGCTGAATGATGGGAGGAAAAAGAGAAGTCTAATCTGGAGGATGATGAAGAATCCCACTGAAAAACAGGGAGATATTCCCACTGCCATCTGTATTCCTGATGAATCACTCAGAACTCATTTGTCTGAGACTACCTGTAGGCAGAGATAGAAAAATGGAGGTTCAGATTTTTGGAAAGAATTAAAGGCTTGCTGGGGGGTCCTGAAGATAAGTCATCCAGATCTGTTAGACTATAGTGAACTCTGGGGGAACATCCTTTCTTTTTGGAGACACCTTGCAATTGCTTTTTAAAAGTTTAATAATTTTGTTTTCTGTAAAACGTTACAGGGGTAGCAGTAAAACCCAAGATAAATTTGAAGAAAGGCTGAAAAATCAGAGGAACTTCCCGAGTCATCTTCCCTCCCTCATCACACTTTTTTAAAGACTTCTGCAGCAGATGGTCCAAAGAATAATCCTACACCTATGGGAGAATTCAAAACTTCAGCTTTTACATCCTCGGGAAGACTAAGTAAAAGCTATCAAATAAACCTCATCAAAATAGTTCCGGTAGCAGTAGCTGTGGAAGTGGCATCAGCTGAATCAAACACATTTCAAAGAATGTTTAGTTACTTGAGACACAAAAGAAATATGACTGCACAAATTATTTTTCTTCATATAAGGGAAAAGAAGCCATAATGCTCCTCATATTCCCAAAATAGGTAAGCACAAACTTTAACATTGTGAGCATGACAGCTAAGAATTCTAAAAGTAAGTCTTGCATAAGAAAACACTTTTTCCCCAAATCTTTCAAAGGCTTTCCTTATCAGAGGGGGAAGAAGTGGCATTAAAAGAAGTGGCATTAATCAGACATTTAGCAGCAGCTGGGTTACCATGGAAATCCCTGCTGGATCTGAGATGCGGTTAGAAAATAAAAACTTAACAATACTGAGGAACTGTATACAATATCTGTTTTCTTAACAAGAGTAAAAAGTTTCAAACCAGGTTCAATAGAAACACAGGAATCTGCCGTAGACCACAAGAGGTGCAACAATAAGCCGATTGCTTCGTGAACAGATCGTTATTGTATCTGCGGAAGCAGTCAGCTTAACCTGCTTGTGTTTTCATTTAAATCAGTTTATTTGATGCTGTTGAAGTAAAATGTGTGAGACTTCCAGTTAATTGTCTTTTTACAACCCCCTCATTTGCATGGTGTTTGGTTCCTAGCGGACTACCCATAAGTAAGGACTGCAGCAATGTGAGATGAAGAACATCTGAATATCTTGGAGGAACCAGAAGTTGTTGTCTGTAAATTCCAAGGTTTAGAAGCATTACAAAAAACATTTATTTGGATATGACGGATGGCTGGTACCAAAATTGAAGCCTAGGTATTTTTTTCTAAATTACATTATGACCAGTGGTGAAAAATAGTAAGTGTTGTTGAGATGGAGGGCAAACTGTTAAATTCTTTCACATAATTGCAACCTTAATTAACTGATAAAAAACAGATCTAAGGATGTCACAGTACTACTGTACTCAGCCCTTATCAGACCAATAATATAATACAATGAACCCTTTGCCATATACTTCGCTAGGCAACTGCAACAGATAGAGCATCATCAGAGGTTCCTAACCAAAGAAATACAGCTTCTAACCAACATGGCACAGGTGGACCATTTTAAAAGCCATATCACTGTATTCAGTTTCCTACCAATTACTGAGGGGTGATCTATGTCTGACCTACAAGGCAGTCTCTGACTCAGCTCTGATGGAAATGTTGCATATTCACAAAACTAATGGCACAAGGGTTACCCACTCCAAAGATCTACACCTGATCTCTGACATGAATAGATTGTGGTAGAGAGTCAGATATGTCCCAGAGGTTGCCCCTCCTCTGGAATATGCTTCCTATTTCAGATGAAGAACCCTTTGCTGACCATCTTGAAGTGCAATCTGGACTGGTGAATAGGAAATCACAAATTCATTCCAGGAGTGCCACCCATGTCCCTTATAGACACAGGCAGTTTGTAAAAATAGCGAAAACCCTGCTTGCTGACCCTTGTTACCTTTCCCCTAGGGATGGAAAATCTCTGGCTAGGCTTATAAGGGCTGTTCAGCCATTAGCCTAGTAATCTCCTATGAACCTATGAACAGCAGGCTGGCTTAACAAGCAAGATACAAGCTGTAATAAGTGCTTCCTTCAAAGTTTGAAAAACAGGCAAACTGTAAAAGGTTCAGGTAAATTCCAGTCGCAATTAATCATTACTTTAAAAACAGAGGACAATCACTATGTTCTCAATGAAACAACTAATTCACTCTGGATATTATTTCATTAAAGAAACTCCTTCCATGGGACTGTCAGAAAACATCCTACTCAATCAGAAACCTGAGGACAAAAAGCAGAAGTTGCCCCCTCACAATCATTCCCTTTTCAATGTATTGAAAATCCTCAGACAGTGAAGAATCTCTTTTTCTCTTAACAGAAACACAAATACTACTAGGGTCAAGAGACTGAACTAAGCCCTGAGCCAAAGTGAGTAACTCATGTCTACAGTAACAGAGATGCAAAAATAAATGCCTGACGTTTTGCTTATTTTTGACAGGTTTTCTAAAGAAGCAGATCTGCTTTTGACAGGCAAAACCTCCCTAGGGACAGACATCCAAAACTAGCTAGTAAGACAGGTCTTGTCTGCCTCTTCATAGGTGTATGCTAAAGCTAATGACCACTAGGGCCTTTATAAGCCCAGCTGTGCAAACTAAATGTGAGCCACAAATCTGATTTATATAAGGGGGTGAGATTTACTGACTACTTCTAGGAGCAAAAACAGGGGTGAATTTATGATTACCCATCCATTTGTCCAAGTTGCACTTAATAGGGTAGAAAGGAATTTAATCATCTGATTTATCAACAAGTTCAAGGGACAGCTATGTGTGTGGGGGGGGGGGGGCACCCTGTGCACCCATGTATGCCAATTTAGTGATGGGATTGTTTTAGTTAGAATATTTGTAGAAAGTGGATTTTTTTTAGAAAATACGTTATTTTACATTTTAGGTTTATAAAAATGTAATTATTTTTTTATCTAAGGTGGGTGAGTCCCTAGTGGAGTCTTTTGTACAAGACCTGCACTGTATCCACTTTGGTTTTGAGTTAGATGGTCTTCAAAAAGGAAAAAAAAAAAAAAAAAGTTTTTTTATTTCCTGGATGTAGAATCGGAAGGTCATGACAGTGGCAGCATAAGTACTAGGGTTCACAGAAAATCCTGATGATGGAGGGCAGTTTTTAGATGGAAGAAGCTGTCATCCACAACATTTGTTACATTTACTATCGTACTGTGAATTATTACGCTTAAGCAAGCTATGTAATGATATTGTGGTTTTACAAGAAGTTATTAAAACCTGTGTTATGCTTAAACAATGGGGCCCTAAAAAGACTAGTTTTGGATGATCATTCTATGAATGTGCCCTGTCCTGTTGAGAAAAAATTATGGTTCCAAAGCAATTAAACATACATCTATAGAACATAAGATTTTTGTCACTGTGTTTAATGTTCTTAACGGATGAGATAGTGAATATTAAGTATTATTGGGCTTTTCTTCTTAAAAGTAGAAATTTTGCTAAAAACTAGTGCACTAGTCCCTAAAATAAATGTGACCCACAAATTCGATTTCTATAGGGGGTGATTTACTGACTGCTTGTGTCAATCAGAGACACAGGGGCCAAGACAGGAGTAAATTTATGATTACCCATCCATTTGTCTAAGTTGAGCTTGATAGGGTAGGAAGGAATTCTGCTTCACATGGATGGACAGCCCGTTCCAGAAAATGGAACTCTCTGAGAACCATATCTGTCTCCGCTATATGTCCTACTTATGTCACTAGTAAAATGTAGTTTTTTTTTTAATCTAGTTGTTCTGATGTTGCTTGTTTTGTGGATATGCAGAAGGTTCATCAAAACAGGGTCCAGGGATGCCCTGTATGCCAGCCAGTTATCTCTCAGAAGCCTGTCCGATACGAAGTAGAGAGAGGGCTTTGAGGTGTAGTACACTGTGTTTACTTTTTTTTTGTAAGAAACCTTTCTGGATGTTACAATTGCTGCATGTGCCTGGTCAGGTACATATCGAAAAGGGCATTATACTCTATGATGGGTCTGATGAGGGCAGAGTACAGTAGTATGGCGACCTTGTTAGACCCAAATGTCATGTCATTGCTTATAAGTTGTGCAATACAGAAGGATTTTCCTACTACCTTGCACACATGTTGGTTGAAGGTTAGTTTACTATTTACACGAGTTCCCAGAAAGTACAGTTGTGTACACCTACCATAAATGTAGATGTTTGAGTGTCTTCACTGTTGCAGTCATGACTGTAGGGTTCTCCCCTGCCGGCAGGCAGTCCTCGGTCGGCCAGAATCCCAAAGTCTGGGTCCAGCGTCGGCTGTTCAACCATGCTCCCTGACGTCAGAGCGCCAGGAGTACAAAGCTGACAGCCGACGCCATCTTCTCCAGTTTTTCTTGCCCCAGATGTCAGGAGTCCCAAAATGAGAAAAGTCCCATATCCTTTGCAAATACACCTCAGAAGAATGGTGAAAAAAGGAACCACACAAAAGTAAAAATAAGAGGGGACAGGAGGGAGGAACAGACTGCAACATTGAAGACACTCGAACATCTACATTTATGGTAGGTGTACACAACTGTACTATGTTCATCGTGTTTCATTGTTGCAGTCATGACTGTAGGGTAGAATCCCAAAGCAGAATGAAAGGGAGGTGGTCATAAAGTAGAAGGGGCGGCTAAAAGGCCCTGCAAGACTGCAGAGGCAAAGCCTGCCCTAGACTTAGAGTAGAGAGGTAGATTGTAGTGCTTAGAAAAAGTATGCACTGAACTCCAAGTTGCAGCTTCCAAAATGTCTTTGGTAGGAACTCCCCTGAGGAAGGCTGCAGAAGTGGCAGCAGCTCTGGTGGAATGAGTCCGTATACTCCCTGGGATTTGCTTTCCATGGTGTGAATAACAAAATCTGATTCCATGAGCAATCCATTTAGAAATGGTCTGTTTTGAAATGGCTTTACCTTGGGAACTTGAAGCATAAGAAACAAACAATTGTTCTGATTTTCTGATGTCCTTGGTTCTGTCCAGGTAAAAACGTAGTGTCTGTGTACATCCAAGGAATGTAAGATCCTTTCCCCTTTATTTTGAGGAGTGGGGAAAAAAGTTGGCAAGTGGATAGTTTGATTTAAAGCCACTTTGGAAACCACCTTAGGCATGAAGGTAGGATTAGTCCTCAAAGACACCCTGTCTTGATGAAAAATAGTATAAAGGTTCCACAGCCATAAGAGCTTGTAACTCTGAAACTCTCCTGGCAGAGGTTAGGGCTAACAGGATGGCTGTCTTCCAAGATAAAAACTTGATGTCAGAAGAGGCAGCAAGCTCAAAAGGAGGCAAAGTGAGCTTTTCCAAAACATAGTTGAGATCTCAAGCAGGAATGGGAGGAGATCTAGGAGGTCTTAAGTTCTTAGCTCCTCTGAGAAACTGTCTCATGAGCTGGTGGGAAAAGATTGGAGGGTCTGTATTATAATAAGCGGAAATAGCAGAGGCATGTATCTTAATGGAAGAGAAAGAGAGACCCTTATGTAAGAGATCTGTCAAGTAAAGTAAAATTAAAGGAATGTTCAGAAGAAGAGGATCAGAATCCTGAGCCTGCATCCAGGAACAAAATCTTTTCTATTTTTCTGCATAAGATTTTCTAGTGCTAGGACGTCTGGCTTCTAGAATGACATCCATAACCTGCTTGGGTAGGAGAGAAGAAATCAAAGGCCCTGGATTAACCAGGCCGCCAGACTGAGAGTGCTGACATGGGAGTGTAGAACCTGACCCTGATGTTGGGACAGAAGGTTCGGAGTTTGTGGTAAGACCCAAGGGGGCTCCAGAAATAGGTTTTTCAGAGTGGGGTACCAAAACTGTCGAGGCCAATTTGGGGCCAACAAGATTATCATCTTGGGCTTGTCCTGTTTGATCTTTAATACTATCCGCGGAAGAAGAGGAAGAGGCGGAAATGCATATCCCAAGAGGTTTCTCCAACTGAAAGATAGTGCATCCACTTTCCAAGCTAGTTTGTGGAAAGTCCTGGTGCAAAAATTCTGTAGTTGATGATTGAGATGGGAAGCAAAGAGGTCTATGTGAGGACATCCCCAGACTGCTGTTATCATCCTGAATATTTCAGTGTCCAGCATCCATTCGTGTGGATCCAAAAGGTTTCTGCTCAGACTGTCTCTGCCAGGAAGTTTTGCTTCCTTGGTAGAAACTGAGCTTGAAGGTCCAGATTGCAAGCTAGAGCTGTGTTCCATAGATCCATGGCTAGTCTGCAAAGGGGGTAGAATGAGATCCCCCTTGCTTGTTTATGTACCACATAACTGTGGTGTTGTCTGTCCGTATCAGTAGTTGTCCTGGTTGTAGAAGATTCCTGAAGGCCATTAGAGCTTTCTGAACAGCTAACATTTCCTTTAAATTGATATGCAGGTGCTTCTGATCCTTTGTCCAAAGGCCCTGCAGACAGCTGCCCTGAAAATGGGCTCCCCAAGCATAATCCGAGGCATCCGTGGTTAGAATCTGAGTGGCAGGAGGCAGACAGAAGGGTTTCCCTTTGTTTAGAGTACATGCCCTGGACCACCAAAGGAATTCCTTTTGAAGACAAGGCAGGATGGAGATCAGTATGTCTAAACTGTGGCAATGCTGAGACCATACACTTTTTAGGTACCACGGTATTTTCCTCATGTGTAGTCTTGCATATGGTACGAGAAGGATGCAGGAGGCCATGTAACCCAAAGCCTGCAGGAATCTCCTTGCAGATAGCTGAGTTAAAGTTGCCAAGGTTTTGAAAGTTGAAGCCAGCTGTAATTGTTTTTCGGATGTCAGAAATGCCATCTGGGTTGTGGCGTTTAGAAGAGCACCCAGAAAAGTTATCTGTTGTGAGGGTGTCAAATTTGACTTTTTTATGTTTACGGAGAATCCCAGGAACTTGAGGAGGTTCTGTACAAATTCTAGATGCTGGAGTAAGACATCCTTGCTGTCTGCCTGAATTAGACAATCGTCCAGATAAGGGTAAATTTGAATTCCCTTGAGTCTGCAGTAAGCTACTACTGGAGCCAGGCATTTGGTGAAGACCCTGGGCGCAGTAGACAATCCAAAGGGCAGCGCAGAGAATTGAAAGTGCCTCGATCCGGCCTTGAACCTGAGGTATTTTCTGCGTTCTTGCCTGATGGGAATGTGTAAATATGCCTCCTTTAAATCCAAAGTTACCATTCATGCATCTCTGGACAGCATTGGAAGTAGCTGCTGTAGAGTAAGCATCTTGAAATCTCTAGAAAGGTGTTCAAGACTGACAGATCCAGAATGGGTCTCCATGAGTTTTGCTTCCTGGGGACTAGAAAGAGCTTTGAGTAAAAACCTTGTCCCATCTCTGAAAGTGGAACTAGTTCTATGGCTTTCATAGCCAAAAGAGCTTCCACCTGGTTTAAGGCCTCTGTCCATTGATGTTTTGGAAGGTCTGGCCATCCGCCTGGCCTTGGCAGGGTATGAAAATGGAATTTGTAACCTCTTGAAACCACACCCAGAACCCACTTGTCTTGGGTTATAGGAGTCCAATTTTGATAAAAAAGAGAGAGTTTTCCTCCGAGAGGGGCTTCCAGGCATGAAGTTCCTGCAGCCCAACAGAGGGAGTCATTGAGTCTGTTTCCTATGAGTTTGTGATCTGTCCTCTCCTCCCCTAGGGGTGGAAGCAGTCCACGGTCTTGGTCTATAAGAAGCTTGTGTTTGAGGCCTTCCTCGGGAGCGTCTATATCTACCCCTCTGAGGCCTGTCTGAAGTGGGAAAGGACCAATTTTTAGAAGGCCAATTCCTGCTAAATCTGGGTGGCTGTACTTCTAAGAAATCTTTAACTGTTTGCATGGATTTCGCCTTATCCTCCATCTTTTTAATCACCTCTTCAGCTTTTGATCCAAACAAAACATTATGCTGAACAGGAGCATCCAATAATTTAGCTTTTACTTGTTCTGGCAACATTTTGTTCCTTTAGCCATGCATGCCTTCTAATAACTGTGCCGGAGGCAGCAGCCCTACAAGAAGCCTCCAAAGCATCAAATCCACAGTGTAAACCATGCTTCCCAACTTGTTCAGTGGCATGCAATAAGTCATGTAATTCCTTATCTGCACAGGCAGAAATGGAAGTAAGCTTTTGTTTTAAAACAGACAAGAGAAATTGCTGGTATTTCAGCATATGGAACTGACAGTTTAAAGCCCTAATGGATAAAGTAGCAGAAGTGTACACTTTTTTGCCCCATCTTTCTAAAGATCTAGAATCCTTTTCAGTGGGAATGGGTTTTTTGGCAGAAGTGGCCTTAACTCCCTTAGGACCCTGAGAAATGGTTTCAGGGTCAGCAGAAGGGTTCTTGTATAAAGGCTGGTGGGAATCAGGAACCCTGTAATATCTATCAGGCTTAACAGGAGCAGGAGGAAAAGAGTCAGGGGTTAAGTTAGCCTCCGAAAAAGCATCATCCACAATATCCAAAACAGGAGGAATAGCCAGGGGTCTATGTTGGGGGAGAAGAAGAAAATCCCTTAGTCTTTTCTTAGATTCCGAATACTCCTGTCCTTCCCAGTGGAAATGTTCCCTCATTTCATGCAAAGTTTCCCCAAAAGAGAAATCCTCAGGGGGAGAAGCTGAAGGAATGGATTCCTCAGCATCAGAATCCTCATAAGGAGGGAAAGAATATTCCTGATCAGAAGAAGATACTGAAGAAACAGAAGCCTGATCAGAGGAATCATAATAAACTTCCTGCCTTGGCCTTTTATCTAGAGGGGGATGTGAACCCCTAATCATAGTAAGTAAATCCTCCGCCATCTTGAGTAACTGTTTCTGTGACTTGGGAGCCAGTTCAGAAGAGGCCTGTGTTGCAGTCTTTGATTTAAAAGGAGTCTTTGCCTTTGTCTTTGGCTTTGCCTTTATTAGAAGCTGAGTAGGCCTGAAAACCCCTTTGAAAGCCGGTACCTGCACAGCGGCTCCGGACCCATCCAAAGGAGCATTGTCCGAAGGTCCTGCAATAGAAATATTCAAAGGCCTAATTGGCTCCTCGTGAGAGTCCATTTCGGCCATCGGTTCTGAAATGGCCCATGACAGGAGCTGCAAAAGCGCCTCACTGACTATGGCCAAACCTGAAGCTGACTCTGCTTGTGCGATATTGACAGATTTGGACCTCGGAGGCCTGTCTTTATCCTTGCGATGTTTGTGAACTCCGGTAGCCGGAACCGTATCCGACGACATTTTGTAGTTAAAGCGCCTACCGAAGTAATGAAAAGCAAAATCGTACCTTCATTTAATTGTACGTTGATTGAATCTAGCACAAAACCGACAACTAGCTACGTCATGGTCAGGGCCTAAGCAAGGAATACAGTAAGAGTGAAAATCCTTATGAGGTATTTGCTTCCCACATGAAATACAATTATTAACTTTTTCTGACATCGGACTGGAGCAAGAAAAGTTTCAACGGGGTACTTAGCTTTGAGTGGAGAAGAAAGTCTTCGGACTGAAGTTTATCAGAAAAAATCGTCAGGAGTCAGCCGACCGGCACTTGCAAACTGCTATCACCGCACGGCAAGAAAGACTGGAGAAGATGGCGTCGGCTGTCAGCTTTGTAATCCTGGCGCTCTGACGTCACGGAGCATGGTTGAACAGCCGACGCCGGACCCAGACTTTGGGATTCTGGCCGACCAAGGACTGCCTGCCGGCAGGGGAGAACCCTACAGTCATGACTGCAACAGTGAAACACGATGAACATCCCTGACTACCGGATCAACTTCTGTTCTAGTAACAAATTCTTACTACTCACAAATAAGTCAAATATTATTGTAGGAGACTCGCTCTACTCCCAATATGTTGCTAAACTCTGGAATAGTATCTCAACACAAATAAAACTCTCCAACAAATTCAATAGTTTTAAATCACTGCTTAAACAACATCTTAACCAGTCCTGGTCCTATACATGCTTATCACCAGATTAAGACTTTGTGCTCACTGTGCAATACTCTCCAAATACTTTCCTTAAATAGAATACTCTCAACCTCTCACTGAAATGACAAAACAATTTTTATACATAACTGCTGCCAGTACAATCCACTAAGCTGCACGTGGGCTCTTTAGTAACTTCCACTTTTGTAAAATCTCAGAATGTATAAATGTAACTACTTGATGTGCATAAATGTAAATAGAAATTTAGCTACTCTGTGTTTAACTGGAACTAAGCATAATGCAATGTAAACAAAGGAGCTTTTCTCCCTAGGCTTCCACTGAAAATGGGTATTACTCAGTCAGACTTTCCTGGTAAACAAAGGCAAATAAATAAATCACTTTGAGCACAAAAAGGGTAATTGGCTAGACTTAAAATGACTTGCAAGGGCAGCTAGCCTAGTAGTTATCTATGAACCTATGAAAGATTTTGCTCTTGCAAGACGGTACCTGACATGTCTGTGGTGGCCTAATGGTTAAGGTGTTTGCCTTACAAACACAAGGTACAGGGTTTGAATCTCACAGGGGATAACTGGCTAGGCTTAAAATGACTCGCAAGGCAGTTAGCTCACTACTAACCTAACCTACGAATTATGAAGCATCCTTTCTCCCTCATTTTTGGGGTTCTGGAAAGATAAGAGCACAGGACAGATTAAGGTAAAGTAAACTTGGATACCATTTTACGCATAAAAGAAAGGTTAGTTCTCAAAAGAAACTCTGTCTCTCTGAAACAGGAGATAAGGCTGACCCACCATTAGAGCTTGAAACTCAGCTACTCTTCTTGCAGACGTTACAGCAATCAGCACAATTGTTTGCCACATTAAGAAGTTCAAGTCAGCCAGACAAGATGGTTCAAATGGAACTTCTCTATTTAAAAAAAAAAAGAGCCAATGGTTTTCTTAGAGATTTCTTATGTAGCACCCCTTTCAAAAACAGTTTCAAATGAGATAGCATTGGCAGAGGGTGATCCATGGACAGACATGCTGAAATGGCTGACAAAAGAACCTTGATAGTATAGTAAATACTGTGAAAACAGGGAAACACTACCCATGAATGGGTGCTTCCATTTATTTAAAAATGACTTTCCAGTAGTAGGCTTTCTTGCCTCTGTTAGTATCTGCTGCACATTCTTAGAAAAGAGGTGCCTTACAGGTATTAACGCCCTATCACCCAGGCAGTATGTTGTAGTTTGGGGCTGGGATGTGTCAAACACCCTCTGATCTTGACTGAGTAAACACAGTTTGCAAGGAAGCTTGAGAAAATTGTCCCTGGTCAGTTCCAGAAGGGAGACCACTGTTGCCTGGGTCAGAATTGAGTCACCACAATAATCTTTGGAGAATCCTTTTGCATCTTCAGAAGTACCAAGGCAATCACTGGAAAAGGTAGAAGAGCATACAGGAATATTCCTGCCAGTTGATTGTTCAGAGAGGAGGAAAAAATGTCTACCTGAGGAGTTCCACATAGATGGAGCAAATCGTGGAAGATTCTTTGATTCAGTTTCCATGAGGGTCTGCCTTGGTCCTGCTCAGCTTGTCTGCCACACAACTGTGCTCTGACAGAATGCACTATGTCTATAGAGCAAGATTGTGCAATAAAGCTATATCGCATGCCTTGTGCGGTAAAGCTATATCCCATGCCAACATGTCCAGTCTGCATAGAGGGTTAAGATCTGGTTCCCCGTGCTTGAGGTACCATATAACTATGGTATTGTCTGTAGCCACTTGAAAAGGTCAAATGGTCCACAAATGATTTAGAGAGTTGGGAGCCTTTATAAGAGCTAGCATCTAGCATCTCTTAAGCTTATGTGTGTTGTTCAGTCTTTCCTTGTCCTAAAGACCCTGTACTTTTTGACCCACTGACACTCCTCTCCAAGGAAAGTCTGAGGCATCTGCTGTGGAGCAAAAGGGGAAAATGGAAGACCTGGACTACATTTAATGTGTCCACCAGCTGACTTCCCTTTTTCATAAACTCCAGGACTGGGATTGGAAAAGACAATGAGTGCTGATGCTACAAGAGAGAATTTAGATACCACTTTATCTTTATCAAGTGGAGTCTTGCAAGAGGTATCATGAGAATCATGGAAGCCATGAGACCTTAAATCCTGAGGTATCCCCTTGCTGTGACAGAAGTCTGAGTGGAAAATCCCTGTAATAGATCTAAATATAAATCTATTTTTTCCTGTGGAAGAAATGCTCTTTGTACTGAGATCTCTAGTAGGCACCCACCGAAACCTGCCTGAGAAGAGTCAAAGATGACTCATATGTTCTCTTGGAATCCCAGCCTGTATAAGATTTCTCTTATCCAGGTGAGAGATCATGACATTTGAAAGAGACTCTGCAAAGATAAGCAAGTCATCCAAATATGGAGAAATGTGTATATCCTGTAGTCTGCAATGGCTTATACCAGTAGCCAGACATGTTGTGAACACCCTTGGAGCAGTGGATAGCCCAGTGGGTAAGGCAGAGGACTGATAATGTGATCCAGATACATAAAACCTTAAGAAACGACAGAAATTTGGATGAACAGGAATGTAATGATATGCATCCTTTAAATCTAATTTAACAAAGCTAATATTACTAAAAAACTCAAATGAGGAAGAGGAGGTAACAGACTGTGAAGTGAAAGCATTTTTTACTTCAGCACCATCGCAAACTGATTCAGGGAAGAAAGATACAGAACTGGTCTTCGGGAATTTTCTTTCTTTGGCACCAAAAACATTGAGTAAAATCATTTAAGAAGGGGGAACAGGTTCTATTACCCCATGAGATAGCATATAATACAAAATAGGAAGAAAGAAGAGTTTGCTCTGGCAGATGAAAAGGAACCCCCTAGAAAAGAGAAATTTCCTTCCACTGTCATTTATATCCTAGATGGAAAAAACTCAGGAGCATTTTTGAAACAATCTGTTGCCAAAGAGAGAAGTGGAGATTCAGACTTTCTGGGAGATGTAAGGGGACTGTCAGGTTGGGAGGAGGGGTGGGACAAGAAGCTGTATACAGTCATTCTGACTTGTTTGACTGTCCTTTGCTCGGGGGGGGGGGGGTCCAATTTTCTTTTTGGAACCTCCTTGCCACTGCTTTTTGAACTTCTTTGTATCAGCATTCAGCTAAGATTGTTAATTTTGTTTCTTTACAAAATTAGATAAGGGAGCAGAAAATCCCTTGGATAACTTAGAGAAAGAGGATTGAAAAATCTGAGAGATTCTCTGAATCAGCTTACCTCTCTCATAACACTGTTTGATAACCTCTGCAGAAGAAGATCTAAAAACTACATCTCTATCCAAGACAGAATTCAAACTTATTTCATTTTTGGCATCTTTGGGAGGGGGATCTGAGAATGCAGAAAGGCATAACTTGAGAAACAGAAGAAACTAAACTATATGAAGTGGCTTTTTCCTCACAAGAGGAAACTGAAGCAAAAACATTCATCATACTTGCACAATTAGTCAGGATACAGTTAAACACTTGAGCTTGACAGTTCAGAATACTGAAAATCAAAGCTTCAGAAGCATACACCTTTTTCTCAATCTCATCAAAAGTATTACCATCCTTATCAAAATTAGAATTATGAAAATGCTTGGCAATACCTAGATTAAAGCTATAGCTATAGAAGCTGGGTTAGGTCTGGGAGGAGTATACAAAAACATGAAAGACTGAGGTACTTTGTACATCATCTGCTTTCTTACAGGTAAGCAAACTGGCTGTCAAGGGTAACCACAAGATGCGACAAATGTATCTTCCAGCGCTGAAAGCACTGAGGGGATGGTTGTGGATTCTGGAAACTCCAATTCTAGCAAATCATATTTTCTAAGCCAGAGAAATTTCAGTATTTTCCCAATGAAAACAATAGTTCATTCTGGAAACATCATTAAGAAAAAAAAATCTATTTGAGGGAAAATCAGATACGAGAATCAGATACCACACTCCCCTAATTTGAAACAGAATGCTAAGGAGAAACCACTGCATCTGTTCCTTCAAATTTCCTTAGAGATTTGACTTCAACTTTGACAACCTCTTAAGGGAAAGAGGAATCCCTTTTTTTAAAACACCTTTATTGAATTTTCACTTGTGAAATAAACTTACATTTACATAAAAGAAAATAATCCATATTAACATGTTAACAGTTACAAACATTAAACATCACATATATTGCTCTATACAATCAGTCCAACATTACATAAGCTAGTCAGTTCTTGCCATCCCTTAAACCTCATTCCTACTCCAAAACATTTTTTCTGCATGTATTGTTCCCCCAGTTTCCATTTTTTCTATTTATGTTCTCAAATGTTTGCCTCCCCTCCACAAAACCACATTGACCCATATCTATTAATTTTGGCAACACCTTTGCTATTCTTTTGGCGATTACAGACTAACACTTTATAATCATGGTTTAAAACTGAATTGGGCCTATATGGAGCTTGATCTGATGAGTCTTTAGGTATTACAACTCCCACAGCTTTTTGTCTGAATGTAGGTGCTTCCCCTCCTTTTAAAATATTGTTAAACAAAACCTTCCAGATCTTTTATCACTTTTTCTTCCTCGCTTCCAAACTTCCACCAGAATACTATGTATTTATTCCTGGAGAATTTCCTGCATACACATCACCAATTTTCTCATCCCCACCATCTTGATTGAGACTTATCTATATTTAGCTTTGGCATATTTTAAGTCTTCCATAAATACTTCCATTTGTGCTTTTTCATAACTTCCACATTTCTCTGCTTTACACAACTTTCCATAAAATCTCTGAAATACATCTAACACTGCTACAGGATCTCTGGTTACTTTCTTTGTTATAGGCTCCCTAAGTCTAGCAACAACCCTTTCTATTTTCTGCTGCCTAAATCATTGTGCTAAAAGCTTTTGTGCTCTGGTGTTTTCAAAAAAACAGTTGCTTAACAACAACAGTCTTTCTAAACTCTTAATATTATCCAGGTACTCCCTTATTTTCAAGTTAGCACTCTGCAGTTGTCTCTCTTATTCTGTAAGATTCAACTTGTTATGCAATACTTCAACCTTTGTCAGCCCCTCTAAATATTTTTTTTATTTCTTAACCATCTCTCTTTTTATTTCTACCTTATCTTTAAACTCCACTTTCATTTTATCCTACTCACTAGCTAGAACTTCTGAAAAGCTTTATATCATCCCTAACTCCTCACAAATAATTTTCACCACCCATTGCTTAAATTTCTCTCTTTTTAACAGATAGATGGGGAAACCGCAGTCTCATTTTTATTTCATTATCATTCATTTTTATCTTAGTAAGTATTGGTGCATGATCACAGTTATTGGATTTGTCAAAACTCTCAAATGTATGTGTTCCTGTGAAAAAAACTGTGTCCATTCTCTGCTGAAAACTGATTATTCTCCCAAAAATGTTCAAGGTCCATAATAGCAGTTTTAGGTAGAATATCGACACATGCCAGCATAATCCTCTTCCCATGCCAATATCCCCCTTACTACCACACATCTACCATTTTTCCCCTCTTCTGTCACTTCTAGAGCTCCTCTAGCAATTAGTACAAGTACTCTTCTTCCTTTGTCCCTGATACTCTGCTGAATATCCATCCTGAAATCTTTTCTTTTAACAAATTCACATTCTCAGTTCTTTCCAAACGTCTCCTGGAACATTTGCACTCTGCATTTCTAAATATAATTCAATACTCTCTTCTTTTTTGTCTACACCTGTGAGGCGACTCACATTCCAAGATAATATGGAAAGTGTTACCAGAAGAGATTATTCCCACCTATTATATATGACAGCTTTTTTGATGACTATTTACAGCATTTAAGATACATGCACCTACTAATGTTTGGAAGGTTAATCTTTAATACAGCTGTTTCTTGCCTCCATTTAAACCTCTGTCACATTTTATATGCCTTTTTGTTTTAATGAAAACCTTACTCCCCCAGAACATCCCCATAATCTATTAACTTAACACAAATACACAAAACTATGATGTACATCCTTAAATGAAATTTAACCTAATAGGACAAACTGTCCCAAACAGACAGCTGAACACATGGGCATTATTTGACCTGAAGTTAACGCTATCCATGTTAAGATGCACATTGCTGCCATTGCTCCTATGTCCGCTAATTGCTGTTTTATCTTTATTTCCCTCCCAGATGTGAAAAACATTTTGCTTGCTTTCAGAAACCATTAACTTTTAGCCTCAAGGAAACCAGTCCTCTTTGCTCCCTATAATCAGCTTCCCTCCATTGGGGCATAAGAAAAAAATGTAGCCCTCAGCTGCAGGCTTCTAAACTCATGCTGAACCATTTACTGCTAAAGGAAATTTTTCATTACATTCAGAATTCTCTTATTTATTCATTTTCACTTAAATCTTTGTCAGACATTCACCCAAGTAAAATTAAAACATATCAGCTCTGCATATTTTATGATCTGTGCACATTCACACCCCATCCTCTACCCCAACAACCCAAGATTACAACCTATTAACTTAAACATACTTTTGTCCAGACTTTGTTTTCTTTTTGCATTGTAATGCCTACATTTCTTACTACTAAAGTAAACAGATGTCTTTTTCTTAGTATCTATCACATAGAACTGAAAATGCTTTACTATATAACATAATTTACATCAGGACATGTTTTATACAAATACTGTTACAAACAAAAATGTTTTACAGTTAGCTTTGTCCTTCCTCTCTTCCTCCCCCTAGTGTCCTTCCAAACATCAATAACAAAATGGGACTAAGGCCCTCCTGTCCCTTATAAGTTTAACAAACTCAACAGATCCATTCTTTTCACTTTTTGTTATTCAGCCACATTTCACAAATGCAACTGATGCTGTGTAATCTCACATTTATTCACTACTTTCCATGTTGATCATCTTCTTCCTGATTTTTCTGGTTAACTCATGCGTTTCTCTCACTCTCAAACATTTCCTTTGGAACACTGTAAAAGGTTTCAATGGCAAAGTCTTTCTATGAGTTTATTATCAGACTAATAAGAAGTAGAGTCCCCTTCTACTTGACCACTCACATTTTGTTAACCACACTTTTCTATTTCCTCTTTAGCCTATTCTACATCAAAAATGACTGACACTCCAGGAAAAAATATTCTGAAGATAGCTGGATACAGCAGCTTGAATCTCTCACTTACTTCACAACATTCCCTAATTGCTGGAATAAATTTGTTTCTCTTCTGCCTGGTGTGCAGTGAATAATCACATTCCACAAACACACAGTCTCCAACTTTTAAAAATTTGCCCTTCTGCCACAGTTTTGTCAAGATCAATTTTTTCTGCTGGTAGGATTGCATCTTTACGATTAGAGGTCTTGGTTGCTTTCGCATGGTCAGATTTGGAGCACATATATGATATGCCCTTTAAATTAAACAAATTATGCTGTGCAATACCACTCTGGTTGCTTATTTGTGCCTTCATAGAATTAATATAATCTGTTCTTTCTAGTTCTTATGGTACAGCAGAAAAGCTCACGTTTTCCCTGCATGCTCTGTCCTCGAATTTTACCCCGGTGTGTGCATTGCTATTAGAAAGCAGCTGGAAGAGATCACCCATTCTTATACTCTCATTGCTTCTCGACAAAGCAGATAAAATTTGATTCCTCCCTGTTTGTTGATGTACCAGACTACAGACAAACTGTCCATCTGAATAACTGTCCCATAGGGGACAGTGTCTTGAAAGGCATGCAACACTAGGAGAAATGCTGTCATTTCTAGGACACTGATATGCACCTTGGCTTCTTCTAGAGACCACGTGTCCTAGTCATTAGCAAGTAGTGCCCCACATTGGGAGGCAACCATGGTCACTCTGGCTATGGGCAGGGGGAGAACAAACAGCCCTCGGAGACGGAGTACAGCTACCAAAGAAGACATCTTATGCAAGCTTGTGAGATCTTGACTGGGGCAGTTACAGGTTGCTGAAGAATGGACCACCACACTGACAGTGTCCATTGTAGAATTTGCATGTGAAACCTGGCTAAAGGAACTAGGTTGATAGCTGCTGCCACGGATTCCAAGGCCTGTAGGACTAGTCATGCTGGGACAGAAGGATGTGAGATCATTTTCTTGACTTGGGATCGGAGTGTCTGGATTCAGGTTGGAGGGAGAGAGGTTATATGACTGACTGAAAGTGTTCAAATGAACACCTATGAACTCCAGACTCTGCATAAATGTGAGATGTGATTTGCTGTAATTGACTCTGATGCCTAGACAGAATCCAACTGGTGCAAGTAGTCCCTTGCCTGTAGGGGTAGATGCTTGGCTGCTGTAGTTTAGGAGCCAGTTACCCAGGTATGGAATCACTCAGAATCCCAGTAGTCTCAAGTAGCTGTTACCATCGACATGCATTTGATGAACACCCTGGGGGCTGTGGTGAGACCAAAAGGCAATGTTCTGCATTGATAATGACTGGCTCCATCTAAAAGCACAAATATATACTGTACAGCCTGTTCATTTTGATGTGATGGTACACATCCTGAAGACTTATCAAGCACATTCAATCGTTCTTTCTTAACAGGAGCAGAATGGACTGAACCGTGACCATCTGGAACCTTGAATATTGTACAAACTAGTTTAGTTTGCAAAGATCCAGGATGGGTCTCAAGTCCCCGGTCTTCTTTGGCACCAAGAATCATCTTGAGGAGGTCTCGATTACCTCTGGTCTGGGACCTTCTGGATGACATTTTTCTAGCAGCTTTTCTACTTCTGAGGCTGCTACTTCCCTCTCACTGTCTGGAACAGTGGGGATTCTCTAATATGAGAGTTTCTTTTGGGGGAAAATGGTATAATATAACCTCTGGATATAATTCTGTGCACCACAAATCTTTTGTTATGTATAGCCAGGCTCTTAGGTGCACAAATACCCCCCAAAAGACTGTCTTCAGAGGGCAACAGTCAGGCAACCTTTCAGAAGCACTGGTAGGTTTTGGCCAAGAAGGAAACCCAGAAACTCTCGTTTTTCAGGCCACCTTTGCTGTAGGGGCAGTGTCGTCCTTTAGAGATCCACCCCTTGCCCCTGAGAGTACCATCTCCTCACGAGTCTTTGAAAGGAGATTTAGAGAGCTCTTTAGTCAAATCTATTTGCAATCTTGTAACTTGTGCCAGGTAATTCAACAACCACAGAGCAAAGATTGCTGAAACAAATGTGCTTACTGAATCTGTCCAAGGCCCCGGACTCCCTTGTTAGGGGAATGGACAGAAAAGCTCTGCTCCACAAGCTCTTTTTTAGTGCCACTACCACAACCATGGCATCAACTGGGACCCCCTTGTTCCAGTGTGTTCTGTCCTTGGGAGAGGCTAAAAATTTGTTGGATGCTTAGGGATGTCCTTCACAGTATCTGGTTCCTTCCACGTCCAGCAAGAAATTAAAGTTATGCACTCACCATAACCATGCATCTGTGTTGTCCATTTTCATTCTTCTTCAGCATATGGTTACGGGTCAGACTCCGGATCTCTCTTGACCGCATTCCACAGGCTTCAGATACAATTCTCGAGCTCCTCCCTCTACTCATAATGCCCTAGTCCATCCCCAATATCCCAGATCAAGTTTGCTACATTAAAGGTCCTTATATATAAAACAGAAAAAAAATATATAACTAGGACTCAAACCTGGATTAAAAGATTCCAAAAGTCTATCAGGTCACTCCAGAAAACTACAGAAAGGTGGAAGAAGGGAGGCAAGTTGAAGAATGAAAATGGACAACAAAGATGCATACTTATGGTGAATACATAACTTTAAAATATGATGTTGTCCTTTTCATTCTTCCTCAATGTATGGGCCAGAGTGCCTATTTATGCAAATCCTGGGTGGCCCTCATGGGAGGATATTCCAGAGAACTGCAGAATCAAAAGCAGTTCTGCTTTTAGAAATCAAATCTAGTTCAGCAGTAAAAGTACAAGTATCAGACCAGGTGGCTGCTGCACAAATGTCATCACTGGAAGTTCTAAACAAGAAGGCAGAGGAAGTGGCCATGGATCTAGTGGAATGTGCCTTAGAAGGTTTGGATAAAGAAAGGCCTTGCTGAGTATATACAAATGAAATGCAACCAGTAATCCATTTGGACAGAGTAACTTTAGAAACTGGTGATACCAGTCTCTTCGGTGAGAAAAAAGCAACTGGTATGTTTTCCTGAAATGCTTAGTCCTGAAAAGAGAAAAACGCAGTTGTCCATGCACATCTAAATATGCAACATGTACTCCCCCGTACTTGAAAAATTAGGGAAAGACAGGCAAGTGAATTGTTTAATTGATATTTGATTCAGAGGCTACTTTAGGTAAGAAGGGTGGACTGGTTCATAAAGTAACTTCTGTCTTTGTGAAAAACAAAGAAAGGGGGTTTGGAAGATAGAGCCTGGAGTTCTGAAATTCTCCAGACTAAATGTAATACCCAAAAGAGAGGCCGTTTTCCAAGACAAAAATTTTAAATCAGTTTTGGCTGAAGGTTCAAAAAGTTGTTGCATCAACCCCTAGAGTATGACAGTTAAATCCCAAGGAGGTGATGGATACTACACTGGAGTTCTGAGTAAGAAGGTGCTTTTAGAAAGGCCTTGCACAATTTGGAAGAAGCTAAAGAGGCAGCTTCTTCTCCTGACTGAAAATCTGATATGGTTGCTAACTGTACTTTGATTGTAGCAAAACTAGGACCCTCCTGAAATACAGAAGCTAATAATTCTAGAACTGAACAAAAGGGAGTAATAAAAGGATCAATAACCTTTTAAGGGGGCAAATTAAAAAACCTTTTCCATTTACTTCTGTAGATCTTCCTTGCAGAAGCATTCTGGGAAGACAAAAGTATGTGTCACACCAGGGAGGAAAGCCTAGGCTGCCTAGCTATTAATGGAAATGGAAAAACCATGCAGTTAATTTGAGGTCTGCAATATTGGGATGCATCATCCCGAAGGGATGCAATAGGTCTGGACTGGGGTCCAGTATCCAAGAAGGATAAAGACGAGACCAAAGGAAGGAGAACCGAGGCCAGAAAGGGGCAATGAGAATAACTGATGACCTCAACCGGCATGCCTTTTGTAAGAATTACGGGATCAGAGTAAAGAGGGGATAGGTATAAAGGAGATCGGAAGACCAAACATAGACTAGAGCATCTCTCAGTGACTCCCCCTGTGGAGGATTAGAGAAAAATACTTGCTGCACTTACTGTAAGGAGATGCAAAGAGATTGCAGAAAAGTTGGCCCCAATGACGGAAAATCTTCTCTTCCACTGATCAATTGTGAGCCACTTGTGAGGTAACAGAACTGATCTGCTGAGTTTTGTCTGCTTGTATGTTGGAATTCCCAGGAATGTGCATTGTCACAACAAAAACACACACTGTTTCTTGACAAATGTGGTAAGACTGGGTTCCTCTTTGTTGCTCGACCAGACCACAGATATGTTGTAAGTTTGACTCGCAATAATTCCTAGAGGGTGAACATCTTCAAAGGCCTGCAATGCTAACAGAACCGCTCTCATCTCCAAGACACTAATGTGCAAATTCGTCTCTTTGGAGGGACCATATGCCTTGGACTGTCCATCCCAAGAAATGCCCCCCCACTCCAACTGGGAGGCATCCATATTCACTGTGGTGTCTCTTTTACAGAAGGGCCAAACAAGGATGTTCCAACAAAAGGAGCATTGATGAAAGATGACTTGAAAAGTTCCGCAAAGTCACATAATCTCATCCAGGCATGTCTCCTAAAGTACAGTTGTGTACACTTACCATAAATGTAGATGTTCGAGTGTATTCACTGTTGCAGTCATCACATTTGGGTTATCTGCCTGTAGGTAGCCCTCAGCCGGCCTGAATACCAGAGTCTTGGATTCCTGCTTCGGATGCTGTCTCTTCTTCCAAGACATCGGGTCGTCAGGGGTATAAAACATGCAGCAGACGCCATTACATCAGTTTTTCTTGCCCCAGATGTCAGGTGCCCCCACAATGGGAAGCAATTATGTGTTATGGTATCCCTCCAACAAAAAGCAAATACACCAGAAAACTTAAATACACCAAACAAGAAGGAAAGGTACAGCCAAGAGAAGTCAGGGGGCTGGAGAGAGGGTAACCAGGACTGCAACAGTGAATACACTTGAACATCTACATTTCTGGTAAGTGTACACAACTGTACTATGCTTTTCGTGTTTCACTGTTGCAGTCATCACATTTGGGTTGATTCCCAAAGCTAAGGAAGGGAGGAGAAAGTTAGAGAGTATTAGGACCAACTATTAAGCCCTGCAAAAAGTACAGTTGTGTACACCTACCATAAATGTAGATGTTCGAGTGTCTTCACTGTTGCAGTCATAACTGTAGGGTTCTCCTGCCGGCAGGCAGCCCGAGGTCGGCCAGAATCCCAAAGTCTGGGTCCGGCGTCGGCTGTATAAGCTAGTACCCTGACGTCAGTACGCTTTGGTACATAGCCCTCAGCCGACGCCATCTTCTCCAGCCTTTCCTGCCCTAGATGTCAGAAGTCCCCAACAAATCAAAAATGAATCCAACAAGGAAACACAAATACACCACAAAAAAGGAAGAGAGAAAAACAGAGGGGATAGGAGGGAGGGAAACCCCGACTGCAACAGTGAAGACACTCGAACATCTACATTTATGGTAGGTGTACACAACTGTACTATGTTCTTCGTGTTTCACTGTTGCAGTCATAACTGTAGGGTGGAATCCCAAAGCAGTGTAAAAGGGGGAGGAGGCTTTAGATAGAAGAAGGGGAGGCAAGAATACCCTGCAAGACAGCAGAGGCAAAGCCTGCCCTGGACTTTAGAAAACAAGGGGAGATTGTAGTGCTTGGAAAAAGTATGCACAGAACTCCAAGTGGCAGCTTCCAAGATATCCTTGGTAGGGACTCCTCTGAGGAAAGCTGTAGAAGTGGCAGCTGCTCTAGTAGAATGACTTCTAATGGTGCCTGGAATGCATGATGAGTGTAACAAAATCTGATTCCATAAGCAATCCATTTGGAAATAGTTTGTTTAGAAATAGGTTTTCCAAGAGAACTGGAGGCAAAAGAAACAAACAATTGATTAGACTTTCTGAAATCTTTAGTCTTGTCCAGGTAAAATCGTAACTGTCTGTGCACATCCAATGAATGCAAAATCCTTTCCCCTTTATTTTGAGGATTTGGAAAGAAAGTAGGAAGGTGAATTGTCTGATTTAGAGCCACTTTCGAAATCACCTTAGGCATGAAAGTAGGATTGGTCCTCAAGGATACTCTGTCCTGATGGAAAATAAGGTATGGTTCCACAGCC
Organism: Protopterus annectens; assembly: GCF_019279795.1. Lineage (NCBI taxonomy): Eukaryota > Metazoa > Chordata > Ceratodontiformes > Protopteridae > Protopterus > Protopterus annectens. The sequence continues at coordinate 1,128,535,023 of NC_056730.1, read as the reverse complement.
ATGAGAGCTTGCAACTCTGAGACCCTTCTGGCAGAGGTCAATGCTAGCAAAAGAACAGTCTTCCAGGATAGAAACTTAATATCTGAAGATGCAGCAGGCTCAAAAGGAGGCAAAGTAAGCTTTTCTAAAACATAATTAAGATCCCAGGCAGGGACAGGAGGGGTCCTAGGAGGCCGCACATTTTTAGCCCCTCTCAAGAACTGTTTCACCAAAGGATGAGAAAAAACAGGAGGATCAGAACTGAAATGCGCAGAGATAGCAGAAGCATGAATCTTAATGGAAGAAAAGGAAAGTCCTTTAGATAAAAGTTCCAAAAGGTAAAGCAAAATAGAAGAGAGATCAGGAACCTGAGGATCCGAGCCTCGGTCCTGCATCCAAATACAAAACCTCTTCCATTTAGAGGCATAGGACTTCCTAGTGCTAGGCCGTCTAGCTTCCAAAAGAACATCCAAAACTTGTTTGGGAAGACTAGAGGAAATCAATTTCCTTTGAAGAGCCAAGCTGCCAGGCAAAGGGTCTTAAGATTGGAATGTAGTAACTGACCCTGATGCTGGGACAAAAGCGAAGGGTTCAGTGGGAGAATCCAAGGAGGCCCCGAGAACAGGAGCTTTAAAGTTGGATACCAAAACTGTCGAGGCCAATTTGGAGCAATCAAGATGAGGAACTTGGGCTTGTCCTGCTTTATCTTCAGTAATACCCGAGGTAGTAGAGGAAGAGGAGGGAAGGCATATGCTGAAAGGCTTCTCCAGCTGAAGGACAGGGCATCCACTCTCCAAGCTGTTTTGTGGAAGGACCTGGTGCAAAAGCGAGGCAGCCGATGATTGAGATGGGATGCAAACAGATCTATCTGGGGACATCCCCAAACTGCGGTAATCCTGTTGAATAAGTTGGTGTCTAGCATCCATTCGTGAGGATCTGAAATGTTTCTGCTCAGGCTGTCTGCTAAGAGATTCTGTTTCCCTGGAATGAATTGAGCCTGGAGATGCAAATTCAAATTTAGAGCTGTGTCCCATAAAACCATAGCTAGTCTGCAGAGGGGGTATGAATGAGAACCCCCCTGCTTGTTGATGTACCACATGACCGTGGTGTTATCTGTGCGAATTAGCAGAGGTCCTGGTTGTAAAAGGTTCTTGAAGGCTAGAAGGGCATTTTGAACTGCCAACATTTCCTTCAGATTGATGTGCCAGTGAAGATGGTCCTTTGTCCAGGTTCCCTGCTGGCAATTGTCTAGAAAGTGTGCTCCCCAAGCATAATCCGAGGCGTCCGTGGTTAGGATTTGAGTAGGTTGAGGAAGACGAAAAGGTTTTCCTTCGTTTAAAGTGCATGCCCTGGACCACCAGAGGAACTCCTTCTGAAGGCAGGGGATCAGAGGAATCAGAATATCCAGATCGTGGTAATGCTGTGACCATACACTTTTCAGGTACCATTGAAGCTTTCTCATGTGAAGCCTTGCGTTTGGAATCAACAGAATGCAGGAAGCCATGTAGCCCAGAGCCTGCAGGAATTTCCTTGCAGTGAGCTGAGATAGAGTTGCCAAGGTGATGAAAGTAGAAGCCAGCTGAGTTTGTTTTTCTGGAGTGAGGAAGGACCTTTGTAAGGTTGTATTTAAGAGGGCTCCCAAGAATACCTTTTGTTGAGAAGGGATCAAATGTGACTTTTTTATGTTCACTGAGAATCCCAGTAGGAGGAGAAGACGTTGAACAAAGTCCAGATGTTGAAGCAGAAGATCTTTGCTGTCTGCCTGAATAAGGCAGTCGTCCAAATAGGGGTAAATCTGGATCCCCTGAAGTCTGCAGTAAGCCACTACTGGTGCCAGGCACTTGGTGAAGACTCTGGGCGCAGTAGATAAACCAAAGGGCAGAACAGAGAATTGAAAGTGCCTCGAGCCTGCCTTGAACCTGAGGAATTTCCTGCGTTCCTGCCTGATGGGAATATGTAAATAGGCTTCCTTTAAGTCCAATGTCACCATCCAGGCGTCCTGAGAGAGCAGTGGAATTAGCTGCTGCAGAGTAAGCATCTTGAATTTTGGAATTTCCAAAAAGGTGTTTAACACAGAAAGGTCCAGAATAGGTCTCAATGAGTTTTGTTTTCTGGGAACCAGGAACAGTCTTGAATAAAACCCTTTTCCCATTTCCGAGAGTGGAACAGGCTCTATGGCTCTCATGGCCAGAAGAGCATCCACTTGAGTTAAGGCCTCTGACCATTGATGTTTTGGCAGATCTGGCCAACCGTGAGCCCTTGGCAAAGTGTGAAAGTGGAATTTGTAACCTTTTAAAATCACGTCCAATACCCATCTGTCCTGGGTAATATGAGTCCAATTTCTGTAAAAAAAGAGACAGTTTTCCTCCGAGAGGGCATCCAGGTGAAGGGGTCCTGAAGCCCAACCGAGAGAGTCATTGAGTTTGCTTTCTTTGAGATTGGGATCTGTCTTCTCCCCTTCTAGGTGAAGAAGCAGTCCATTGTCTAGATCTGTAAGAGGCCTGGCCTTGACCACGACCTCTGAGCGCCTATATCTTCCCCTTTGAGGCCTGTCAGGCGTGGGAAAGGACCAATTTTAGAGGGCCAATTCCTGGAAAATCTAGGAGGCTGAACTTGCAAAAATCTTTTACAGTCTGCATAGACTTTGCCTTTTCTTCCATCTTTTAATAACTTCCTCAGCCTTGGATCCAAAAGAACATCATGTTGAACAGGGGCATCTAATAACTTAGCCTTAACCTGTTCAGGTAAACTTTGTTCACGAAGCCAGGCATGTCTCCTAATAACAGTACCAGAGGCAGCAGCCCTGCAAGAAGCATCCAAAGCATCAAAACCACAATGTAAGCTATGCTTGTTCACCTGTTCAGTAGCATGCAAAACATCCTGAAGTTCCTTATCCTCTGCACAAGCAGGAAGGGAAGCAAGCTTTTGCTTTAAAACAGACAAAAGAAATTGCTGATATTTAAACATATGAAACTGGCAATTTAAAGCCCTTACAGACAGGGTAGCAGAAGTATATATCTTTTTTCCCCACCTGTCTAAAGCCCGAGAATCCTTCTCAGAGGGAATAGGATTTTTAGAAGTAGCAACCTTAGCAGCCTTAGAGCCCTGAGAAATAGTTTCAGGATCCGCAGAAGGGATTTTAAATAAAAATAAATGAGAGTCAGGAACCCTATAAAATCTATCAGGCTTAGAAGGAGCAGGAGGCATGGAATCAGGATTCAAATTAGCCTCAGAAAAAGCATCATCTACAATGTCCAAAACAGGAGGGATAGCTAAAGGCCTATGCTGAGGAAGAAGAAGAAATTCTCTAAGCCTCTTCTTGGAAGCAGAATACTCCTGTCCTTCCCAATGAAAATGTTCCCTCATCTCATGCAAGGTTTCCCCAAAAGAAAAATCCTGAGGCGGAGAGGCCGAGGGTAAAGAGTCCTCAGCATCCGAATCCTCATAAGGGGGAAAGGAGTAGTCCTGATCTGAGGAAGAAACAGAAGATACAGAAGCCTGGTCAGAGGAATCCAGAGTAACATCCTGTCGAGGCCTTTTTTCAGGAGGGGGGTTTTGAGAAGAGAAGTAAGAACTTCGGACCGACAAAAACCAAATACGCTGTTCGAAAATCGCCAACCAACGACTTGCGAGCTGCTTTCCACCGCACGGCAAGAAAGACTGGAGAAGATGGCGTCGGCTGAGGGCTATGTACCAAAGCGTACTGACGTCAGGGTACTAGCTTATACAGCCGACGCCGGACCCAGACTTTGGGATTCTGGCCGACCTCGGGCTGCCTGCCGGCAGGAGCACCCTACAGTTATCACTGCAACAGTGAAACACGAAGAACATCTGCAGTGGCAAAACCAACTCTGGATTTAGAGAGAATAAGCATGTGGTAAAGCTTGGTGAATGTATGTACAGAGTTCAAGGTAGAAGCTTCTAGGATGTCCCTGGTAGGGACACCTCTGAGAAAGGTTACAGAGGTAGAAGCAGCCCTGGTGGAATGTGATCTTATCCCCTGTGGGGTAGGTTTTACATTGTGCTTAAAGCAGAAATGAATGCAATGGGCTATCCACTTAGAAATGGGTTGCTTTGAAATGGCCTTCCCCTCTGCCCTTGCAGCAAAGCCAACTAGCAGCTGTTCAGATTTTCTGAGAGGCTTAGTCCTGTCAAAATAAAATCGAAGTTGTCTGTGCATGTCCAAAGAGTGCAGTATTCATTCTCCTTTGTTTTGTGGATTCAGGAAAAAGGTAGGCAAATGAATGGACTGATTAAGGGCCACACTAGACACCACCTTGGGCATAAAGGAAGGATTGGTCCTGAGGGAAACCCTGTCTGCATGGCATATAATGAAGAGCTCCAATGCCATGAGGGCCTGCAATTCAGACACTCTTCTTGCTGAAGTGATGGCTAGAAGGAAGGCTGTTTTCTAAGACAGGAATTTCAACTCTGCAGTTGCAGCTGGCTCAAAAGGAGGGAGAGAGAGCTTTTCCAATACAAAGTTAAAGTCCCAGGCTGGAATAGAGGCTCTACTGGGGGGGGGGTCTTAAATTTTTTGGCCCCTCTGAGGAACTGCTTTAGCAGGGGGTGAGAGAAGATGGGTGGTTCATTATTATAATGTGCTGCAATGGCAGAGACATGAATTTTAATGGATGAAAAGGATAGGCCCTTGTGGAGCATTTCTGTTAAGTACTGAAGAATATGAGGTAAACTGGGCACCGTTGTGCCCATCCCCAGAGTCTGGCTCCAAGAACAGTATTATTTTCCACTTTTCAGCATAGGATTTTCTAGTACTTGGCCTCCTTGCCTCCAGAATGGCATCTAGCACCTGCATACTGAGGGATGCTATTGGAGAGCTCAAGGAATTAACAAGGCTGCAAGGTTCAGGGGTGGCCAGTCTGGTGCAATCAGTATTGTCCTTGGTTTGTCCTGTCTGATATTTAGCAGAACCTTCGAGAAGAGAGGCAGAGGGGGAAAGGAATAAACTGAGAGGCTTTTCCAGGTAAAAGACAGGGCATCCACTTTCCAAGCTTGACTGTGGGAAGTCCTTGGGCAGTATTTGTCCAACTGGTAGTTTTGAGGGGAGGTAAACAGGTCCATCTCTGGGGTCCCCATTTGTTCCTCAAGAGGTTGAATATTTTTGGTTCCAGTTTCCATTCTTGTGGGTCCATGAGGTTTCTGCTTACGTCATCTGCCAGTGAAATTAGCTTGCCTGGCAGGAACTGAGCTTGTACGTGCACTTGGTAGCTTAAGACGGTGTTCCACAGAGCCATGGCTAGTCTGCAGAGAGGGTACAAGTGGATTCCCCCCTGCATATGTACCCCATAACTGTGGCGTTGTCTGTCTTTATCAATAATTGTCCTGGAAGAATGTGTTCCTTGAAGGCAGTCAGGGAATTCTATACAGCTAACATTTCTTTTTGGTTGATATACAGGTACAACTGTCTTGGGTTCCATTTGTCCTGAATGCACTGCCCTGCCAAGTGAGCCCCCCTGCATAGTCTGATGCGTCTGTTAGGGTTTGGGCAGCAGGGGGTAGAGTGAAAGGGGGCCCTTTCATAGGTTCATAGGTTGGTACTAGGCTATTGGCCCTAGGGCCTATACAAGCCTAACCATAACAATTCCCTGGCTATTTCTTCCAACACCATTTACTTCCCTGGACTCCTGTCTAGCAGGGCGACTGACGCGATCCCCGGGGTGAATTTCCTTTCTCCCATCCAATCAATCATCAAGGTTCCTTTTGAAGAAGGCCAAGGAGGCACTCTGCTTGACATGTATGGGCAGTCTATTCCAGAGTCTGAGGAGTCTCTGGGTCATGAACTTATCCCTCCAGCATGTTTTGTTTATTGTGATGACAAGGTTTAGATCCCTGGAGTGTGTGGCTCTGAGGGATTGGGATTTCTTTAAGTGTAGCATGTCCAACATCTCTGGGTTTGACATGGCCTAGTATGTTAAGCAGAGATGGCCTCTGAGTAGAATATATGCGACGAGTAAAGTTGGAGTTTTTTTAAGGTGGTCAGCATAGGGCATCTGCTTTAGGTCTGTGATTCTTTTAGTGAGGTATTTCTGCGGCCTTTAAAGTTGTTGCAGATGTCTTCAGAGGTACATACCAAATGGGGCGTTGTATTCTATAATGGGTCTAATGAGGGAGGAGGTACAGTGGGACAATGACCTCCTTTTTTCTGGATGAAAAGCCCTTAATGATGAAGTGTGCCACATAGAAGGATTTCCTGACTGTTGTGGCAATGTGGTTATTGAAGGTGAGACCACTGTCCACCTGTGTCCCTAAGTCTCTTATCACACTTTCAGTGTTTAGTGTACTGCCACCTATGGGGTAATTCATGGGTACATGTTTTTTTTCCCCAAAGGGGATAACTATACATTTCTTGGCATTGAGCTTGAGCCCATGGCTCTGGCACCAAGCATCTGCTTCTGTAAGGCCCTTTTGTACAGTATCCACATAATTTGGGGATTCAATAATGGCTCCCAGTTTGCAGTCATCTGCGAACTTTGTTAGCCAGTGTCCCTTAGTGTTGGCCTGTACTTCAGAAAAGTAGATGCCAAACAAGAGCGGTCCCAGGACTGAACCCTGAGGTACTCAACTTGTCACTTGTCTGGAGTTGGACTTGGAGTCAGCTACCTTTACAGTGTGGGTTCTGTCAGTAAGCCAGTTGGCAACCCATCGAGTGACATAGGGAATAATGCCTAGCATAGCAAGTTTATCTATGATTCCAGAGTGGGGGATGGTGTCAAAGACCTTGGCGACGTCCAGATAGGCTGTGTGGACTTCCTTACCCCCATCCATGGCTCTGAAGACTGATTCGAAGAGGTCAATCAGGTTCAGGAGACAAGATCGTCCCCTCACAAACCCAAACTGGGTGGGGTCCGGTGTTTGAAGGTTGCCAATATCTTTGTTTATAAGTTCCATGATAATACGTTCCATGGCTTTGGAGATCAGGCTTGTCAGACTGATGGGGTGGTAGTTCCTGGGATCCAAGGATGCCCCCTTGTGGAGTGGAATAACTGTAGCTATGCGACACTCAGTGGGCATGATGTCTGAGCTGAGGGTATGATTAAACATGACACTTAGGTGAGGTGCCAGTTCATTTTGTAGTTCATGTAGTACACACCCAGGATGTCATCTGGTCCCATGGATGCTGTAGTCTTAGCTTTGGAGAGTGCAGTTTCTACCTGTGTGACCGTGATTACCACAATTTGGCAATCTTCCAGTATTAAGATGGGCCATTTAGGGGGTGAGACCGGGGTGTGAAGTTGGCACTGAATCGATCTGCCAGGATACTGGCAATATCCTTGGGATTAGTATATTTAATGCCATTTGGTTGTAGCTCAGAGCAGATCTGAGCATTGCCATTTAGATTCTTGACATAGTTATAGAATGCCTTGTGGTTGGGTCTTTGGAATCCTTGGCAATTTTATTTTCGTAACTAGCTTTGGAGGATTTTACGAGGGATCTCAGCTTCTTACTGAGACTGGCAAGGGAATTTTTTGCATCATGGGATTTTCCTCTTTTCTGGAACAGTTTCTTCCTTTTATAGTAAAGTTTGTTTATGGCAGGGGACCACCAGATTGGCTTCCTTTTTTTGGAGCATCTTGGTTCTATTTGGGATGGCACGATTCACACATGAGTGGAAGTGCTCATACAAGTGCCTTAGTGTAGGACTCAGCAGTCGAACTTTCAGTTCCCATCTCAATGGGTGTCGTAAAATTTGTCACTTCTGACTTGAGTAGCATGAAGTTGGCTTTGGAGAAGTTTTTTATGGAGGTTTCCTTACTGGGGAGTGGGGGTGGGATGTGGATGTTTAGGGCGATTAGCTTACGGTCTGACCTGACCAACAAGGGGGTGACAATAGGTATGGAGTATCAATTTCCCATGTTGGTAATTACCAGGTCTAGGATATTGGAACCCCTGGTGGGACTATGGATTAGTTGATCCAGGGCGTTGGAATTTATGAATTCCAAGAACCGTTGGGCAAAGGTGCTGATACACGAGTAGTTCTCCCAGTTAATGGCAGGGTAGTTGAAATCACCCAGTATTAGGGTGTTTGGTTGTATATTAATATTTTCCAGTATGTTTAGAAAGGTGTAGTGAGAATCTTGGGGCATGGTGGGGGATATGTAGCAAGCTACAATTTGGATTGAAGTCTTACCTAGTGTTAGTTGCACCTGGAGAATTTCAGACACATTGTGTTGGGCAAGTAGCCTGGTGGTGTGAATATCCTTGGTGAATATGGACACTCCTCCACCTTTAGTGTTTCGATCCTGGTTTGGTGGCCGAAAAGTGTAGTAAGAGTTGTAGCCTGGTAGTGCAGGGGTGCTCTCCGGAGCCTTGAACCAGGTCTCAGTTACTGCACAGATATCAATGTTCTCTATTTTTAGGAGTGCCTCGAGAGTGTGCATTTTTAGGTTTAGACTTCTAGCATTGAGTAGCATTACCTTCAGATTTTGCATGCTTGTACCTGTTCCGGTGGTGGTTTTGTCCTAGGAACTTTGCCTAAAAAAGGCACTATAGGGGTGGCAAGAGCCTTAGCCAGTAACTTGAATCCCAGGGGCGACAGGTGCAGACCATCTCTAGTAAAGCATCGTGGCCTGGCGATCATGTCGTTCCACGCAGACAGATATTGGATCCCCTTTGAATGACACCAGAAGCTTAGCCAATTGTTGAAGTCAATCATTTTGTCCTTATATTGTGGTATCATTCTGGGTGAAGGCAGGATGCTACTCAGGGCTAGGGTCATACCTGCCTGGGCCACATGATCAGAGAGCTCTTCCATGTCTCTTTTCATGTAGTCCAGGGAGGTACGTCTCAAGTCATTCACTCCAACATGGACAATGACAGAGTTGTTGTGGTAGCAGGCCTCTGCCCACCAAAGGAACTCTGTCTGTATACAAGGAATGATAGGAATCATTGATTCCAGGTCCTGAGAATGTTGACACCATAGGCTTTTTAGATACCATTGCAGTTTCCTCATATGCAGTCTTGCATATGGAATTAGTAGAATGCAAGAGGTCATGAACCCCAGGGCTTGCAGAATTGTCCTTGCAGATAGCTGGGTCTTTGTGGCCAGTAGTTTGAAGGCTGTTAAATAAACTTGTTTCTCTGGCGTGAGGAAAGCCACCTGGGAAGTTGTATTCAAGCTTGCTCCCAAGAATGCAATTTGTTGGCAGGGTACTAGGTGAGATTTCTTTTCGTTTATGGTGTACCCCAGTGAGTTTAGAAGTTTCTTTATGAATGCCAGATGTTTTAATAGGAATTCCTGGCTTTCTGCCTGAATCAGACAATCATCCAACTATGGGTATATCTGAATATTTCTCTGCCTGCAAAATGCAATGGCTGGAGCTAGACACTTTGTGAATACCCTGGGCGCAGTTGATAAGCCAAAGGGAAGTGCAGAGAACTGAAAGTGCATCTAGCCTGCCCTGAAGCGTAGGTATTTCCTGCAAGATTCCCTTACTGGAATATGCAGGTAAGCTTCCTTTAAGTCTAAAGTTGCCAACCAGGCATCTTTGCCTATCATAGGAAGCTGCTGTTAAAGTGTTAGCATCTTGAATTTTGGGATTACCAAAAAAGTGTTTAGAATAGAGAGGTCCAGGATAGGACGCCAGGAGCAGTCTTTTCTGGGTACCAGGAAAAGTCTTGAATAAAAACCTTGTCCCCTTTCTTCTGCTGGGACAGGTTCAACAGCCCCGATACTTAGAAGAGAGGGAACTTGCTGTTGAGCCTCTGCCCACTGATTTGGGGGTAGGTCTGGCCAACCGTTTGGGGTTGGGTAGGGTGTGTAAGTGGAATCTGTATCCTTGGGAAACTATATTCAAAACCCATTTGTCCTGAGTAATGAGTTCGCAGTTTTTTGCATGCAGGGCGAACTTTCCTCCTAAGGGAGCAGTAGTTGAGCAGGGCTTGGATGGTTTAAGGTCAAGTCATTGTGCCATTTTTCCATAGGGGGGTGTCTTACTACTCCCTGCTTTGGAAGTGGGAGCCCCCCACAGCTTAGACCTGTGCGCAGCCTGAGACTGTAACCTAGGTGGTCTGCTGTTCCTGGGTTTGGACTGAGAAGGCCTGGAAGAGGCTGGAAAGGACCAATTCTTTGAAGGCCAATGCCTACTAAATCTGGGACGCTGTACTTGCAGGAAATCTTTAACAGTTTGCATAGATTTAGCTTTTTCCTCCATCTTTTTGAGGACTTCTGCTTTGTTGCCAAACAGGCGGTCTTGGTTTAAGGGAGCATCCAGTAATTTAGCTTTAACATGATCTGGCAAGCCTTGTTCCTTAAGCCAAGCATGCCTTCTAAGTACAGACCCAGTGACAGCAGCCCTGCACGATGCTTCTAGAGAGTCAAAACCACATTGCAAAGTATGTTTACCAACTTGTTCTGCAGAATGCATTAAATCCTGTAATTCTTTGTGTTCAGCACAGACAGGAATCTACATTGCTTTCTGTTTAAGCAGTCCCATAATGTGCTGCTGGTACTTTAACATATGAAACTGGCAATTTAAAGCCCTAATGGCCAAAGTAGCAGAAGTATATACCTTCTTACCCCATCTGTACAAGGCTCAAGAATCTCTATCAGAAGGGGTAGGGTTTTTGGCAGCAGTAGCCTTAATGCCCTTTGGTCCTTGAGAAATGGTCTCCGGATCCGCAGTAGGATTCTTGAAGAGGAACTTGTGACAGTCAGGTACTCTAATACCGGTCAGGTTTTCTAGGAGCTGGAGGTAAAGTGTCTGGGGAAATGCTAGATTCCAAGAAAGCATCATCTACAATGTCCAGAACAGGAGGGATAGCTAAAGGCCTATGTTGAGGGAGGAGTAAGAATCCCCTAAACCTATTTTTGGAGTCAGAGTAATCCTGGCTTTCCCAGCAGAAATGCTCCCTAAGAATGTGAAAAGGTTTCACCAAAGGAAAAATCTTCTGGAGAGGAAGCAGAGGGAATGGAATCCTCTGCATCAGAATCCTCATAGGTAGATAGGGACAAATCCTGGTAATCAGAAGAAACGCAAATATCAGATTCTTGATCAGAAGAATCAGAAGGAAAATCAGTTCTAGGTCTCTTATACAGAGAAGGCTGGCTTCCCCTAATTAAGGTAATAAAGTCTTCAGCCATTCTAAGCATTTGTTTTTTAGGCATATGGGCCTGAGCATGCAGTATGGATGTCCATTTTCTAGGCATGGGTCGAGTTTTAGGCCTGGATGAAGAAGATGGCGTCTGTTTAACATGCAAGTTTGTAGGCCTGAATACACCCTCAGAAGCCGGTGCACTTGCACAGCGGTTCAGGACCTATCGAAGGTAGAGACATCTGCAGGTTCCATAGTCGAAGAAGCATCTTGCGGCATACCGGACTCCGAATGGGTCTCAGTAGAGGCCTGGGAATCTGAAGTAGCAGGTAGCAGGGGCTGCGAAAGTGCCTCACTGAGTAACGGCGGACTGGCGACTAACTTAACGGAAGCGTCGTCGGCAGTTTTGGACCTATGCGGTCTGTCTCTGTCTTTATCCTTATGTTTTTTCAGAATATTGGTAGTCGGATGGCTTACCAAAGCCATTTCTGGATAGTTAAACAGAGTACAAAAATAATTTGCTACAAATCTAGACAGATGATGAATAGTTCGAGGGTTGAACAAGGCACAAAACCGACAGCGAGGGACGTCGTGGTCTGGGCCTAAGCAAGGAATGCAGTACGAATGAAAATCTTTATGAGGTATTTGCTTTCCACAGGTAATACAATTGCTAACTTTTACTGATATTGGTTAAGAGCAAGAAAAAGGATCCCCAACAGGGTACTTAACTTTTTTGAAAACTTCGGTTCTGAAACTCGAAAACGAAAATTTCAAGAGTTGGCCGACCAGCACTTGCGAACTGCTTCTGCTTCAGGCACCACACGGCACGAAAGACTGATGTAAAGGCGTCGGCTGCATGTTTTATACCCCTGACAACCTGACGTCATGGAAGAAGAGACAGCATCTGATGCAGGAATCCACGACTCTGGTATTCAGGCCGCCTGAGGGCTACCTGCAGGCAGATAACCCAAATGTGATGACTGCAACAGTGAAACACAAACATCAGCAATGTTTGAACTGGCAGCAAGTGAGGTACTCTCTGCAGCATGGGATATTAACTTTATGGACGTACTGAAAATGGATAATAGATTAACTAGTTGTAAAGATTTCTTACAGTCCTCCACAAACATGGACTCAAAGGGATTTGGAGAGCTACTTGGTCAAATCTCTCTGCAGCCTCAAAGTGAGCTAAATAATTCAGGAACCTCAAGGCAAATGTCACTGAAGCAAAAATGCACTTCCTAAATCTGTCCACCTCCCTCAACTATTTATTAGGGGAAGGACGGAGGAGCTCTGCTCAGCTAGCTCCTTTTGTGTGGCTGGTGCCACAACTATAGCATTAACAGGGACTCCTTTGCTCGAGTGGGAGTCTGTTCTTTGGTGATGCCAAAAACTTGTCTGGATGTCAATGCATTGGTTTGGCAGAGTCTGGTTCTTTCCATGCCTATTGAGACTAGGTCAATAATTTCATTAGCCAGGGGAGTCACCCAAGACTTGGACTGGATGGAACCAAAAGCTTCCAGAAAAACTGACTTCTCTGGGGAAGGAGTATCTGAAGACCATCCACCTTTTTGTCTAAGAATCTCTAGAATGTCTCCAAATGAGACGTCATCTGGTAGAGACCTGGGGAACCCCTCCCTTCCTCAAAAGTCAGTATCCTCTGTGAAAGATTCCATAGGGGAATCTACGTGCCTCCTTTTGCACTTTCTCTTTCGGGAAACAACCTCAGTGGTATGCTCCGGGGAGGTACTTGGAGAGTGGAAGTTAATGTAGAGAAATTGTCTGGATGCTAGACAGTACCATCTCTGTGTGGAGAAGGCTCGAATCCACTGGGGGAAGAGATGTAGGATTGAAGGGAGAGAGAAATCTGATCTCTCAGACAAGAGGAAGCTCCCTCCACTACCTTGAATGCAGACAGATTGGAAGACCAAAACCTCCAAAGCAGCCATGCCTTGACCCTTCCCAGATCCATGCCTAGAGGATGCAGTCAGATCCAAGCTATCTAGTGCCAACGCCACAAGGGGCAAAGATATTTCGGACAGAGTAAACCCTGGGCCCTAATTCAGGCAACGAAGCTTCAGCTATGATACTTGTCACAGTCCAAAAGAATAGGAGTGGACCCAGTCAAGGAAAATGTCAGAGTACAAGACCTAGTCATATTCGGATCCAACACCTACACTCTTGGGGCTCCCAGATCGGAGGGCTCCAAAACAGTGGGACAGACTGGAGAAGGAGAAATCACTACCTGGGAATTGGAGGGAAGGCTCATGGATCCACTGGGAGACAGATATGAAACTCCCATCTGAACCCAGAGCTCTGAGGAATTTCCTCATCATCCTATTCACATCAGCCTTGGACAGACTTCTGGAGAATCTAATGGATGAGGTTGTGGACTGTGGTCTTGATTCTCTCCTCATTGTAGTTTTTAAAAACATGGAACGGAGCCGCGGACCTACTGGTTTAGCTGTGAACATGGGTGAACAAGTTCAAGGAGACTTCTATAATGTAATGGTATGATCAGAGGTTTTCATATCTGAGTGCTGCTTGGGAAAATATCATTATGAGTCAGATCAGAGGATTTAGGATCTGATGTTTTTCTTTTAAGATCCAATGAGGTTGGATCCAAAGTTTCCAGATATTCTAAGGGGGTTCTGAAGAAGTTGTGGTCAGAGCCAACGTCTTCAGAGATATGGCAAGGGATCTCTTTAGAGACTCCAAAGTAGTTTTAGGATGTTTGCTGGGGGGTTGAGCCCTCTGATGAGGAAGATGAAGATGGAGGCAGAAATCCCTTTAGTTCCAGTTTATTCCTTCTATCTGAAATCACTCTCGAGTTAAAAGTCACACAAACAGAGCAATCAGTGGTTCAGGTGTGCCACTCCTAGGCAATACACACACTCCCTGTGAGCATCAGAATTTGGAATTTTGTGCCCACAGAAGTGCACTTTTTAAAGCCAGTAGGTTTCTTGGCCATAATTAATAGTAAGGGGAAAATGGAGGAGACAGCAAAACTTTATATACAACAATATGATAGTAAATTACCAGCAGTGGTATAAAGAGTACCTTATAATGGGTAAGAAAATAAAGAAAGATAAGAGATTGGTCCCAAAAATGGTACATAAGGAAATTACCAAAAAGGTAGTGAGAATGATAAGACTTAATGTACAGAGAAAACCCATACAAACTGGAGAAACTCTACAAAGAAGAGGGAGAATAGCCGAAAAACTAGAATAAAACTATTTTTTGAAAAATAATTACTCACAAAACTTTGTAACAATTTGAAACAAGCTCATGAGAGGATCAGCGATGTACGAGATGGTGGCAAATGAGATCTGAAGTACTGTAGACGGGCTGGGGCAGTATGGGTAGAGGGAGGAGCTCAAGATTTGCATCTGTAAGTGGTATGTGGCCTTGTCGAATCACAGGCTGGATCCTTAACCCATACATTCAGGAAGAATGAAAAGGACAACATCAGATGTATGTAGTATCGACAATAACCCAAAGGAAGGGTGTCATATCATGCCCTGTGTGATGGCAGAGGCAAAACTCATCCAGCTTTTGGACAAGATATCTAATCAGTAGTATGAGAAGGAAATATAGAAAGTTATCTAAAAATCTCTTACTTTACAAATGCTGTGAGCAGCAATACTCCTGAAGAAAGCAGCTGTAGTGACCACTGCTCTAGTGGATCACATCCTGACTACAGCCTCCAATATATGTTTTGCTGGAACCATAATAGAAGGCAATACTCTTAACCAGTCAGCCAGCTGGATACCTGTCTACCTGTTCTGTCCAATGCGAGAGAGAACTGGTCAGTTAAGCTTGTGCCTTTGGCTCTGGCAATGTAATATCCAAGCTGCCTGCAGATATACGAGAGGTGCAAAATCTGTCATTTTCAGGGTTTTGGGAGAAGGGTAGGTAATCTACTGCCTCAGTTCCACTTCAGGGGCCACTTTTGTCATTAAAAAAGGGGTTAGCACTAACTTCTCCTACGGAACTCCTACAGTGTGCACACTGATGTGACTCCCTTCCTGAAAGCTGTTATAACAAAATCTCAGTTTGCGACTGGTGTCAAATCCTTCTCGCCACTGTAATGCCCACTGCCAACTAAATTGGTTTTAATTACCCCATCACCTCTCCTTCATCCAACGTTCTTATGCACATAAACTTATCTTTGAACCCTTTCTTTGCCTTTCCCTTGACTCCTCCCTCAAATTGTTTAACCTGAGCAGTCTATCAGGCAGGTGCAATCAAAACCTGCTCAAACTCCAGGCAAATTCCTTTTGCCCCTCTCTCTATCCAGACTTTGGAATTCCCTTCCTCCACAAATTCGTACCACCAACAACCGCTCCACCTTCAAAACCTTGCTCCACTCCCACCTCTCATCCCGCTGGGATTTCTCCTGCTCCCACCCCTCCTGACACTCCTTTACTGAACTATATCCTACCCATCTCCCTTCTTTAATTTCTCATTACTCAGATCTTCTCTCTCCTCTTGTTCTCCACACCCCACCTACCTCTCTCTGTCAGAATAACACTAATTCCCACTGTCTAATCTCCTAACTCTCCTCCTACATCTCCCATTCCCTACATATCTTTATCTTTCACTTCGCCTGTTAGTCCTTAATTTCCCTATTCTTTGATTCTTTTACTCTGTCTACTAATCTGACCTGAGAAGTCACTATTATAGACTATGCAAATATATTTACAGATAAATACATCCTTTGACTGCCCTGTAGAAGAATTTATTTTTTTAGTACATTTTTCATTTCCATTGTATTCTACAAATCTTACACATTTTATATACTTTGTAACATTTTTTGTACGTTTGTCTAAATTACTTTATCAACTGTTTGTTCACTGTTGGAGCTTTTCTCCCCAGGACTCCATTGAAAATGGGCTCCTTGGCCCAATTGACTATCGTGGTAAACAATCTGTAAAATAAAATGCAGTGGTTGTAAGTGATAGGAAAAAAAAACAGTTTGCAAGTACCTCAAAACAGGGAGGACTGTGTCAATGTCAAAGAAAGGAAAGAAACTGGCAAGAAAAGTCTTCAAAGTAGAGTGACCTTTCTTTCAAAGTACTAGTTGCTTTCCACAAGGACATGGCTGAAGTGCAAAAGCATGATACTGTGGGGGGGGGGGGTCATCCTATATCACTAACCATTATTTGTAATATGTAATGCAGAGACTAGTAGTAGTTAGAAACACCACATGATGAGGCAAGAAAAGTGCCTTGAGGAAAGAGACCATGTTAATGGAGCACTTGATACCTCAGACTCTGTTGTGACAATGCCGAGACAATACTCAGTTGGTGGAAGGAAGGGACTATGCTCGCTTTACGAAGGCGATGTTAACCAAGTGAAATGAATAGTCATTAAAAGATATAGTCATTAACAGGGCTCGCTGTATGGCCTGGAAGACAGCTCCTGAAATAGCACAGAGACAGAGGCCAGAGGTAGAACATTTTGCTGCCTATGCAGTGAGAGAGGATCTTGGCAGTGTCATGGAAACTAGGAAAAAAGTGTGACTCCAGAGTTAACTATTTAGATTTTTCAATGGAGGCAAGGTGGAAGCAGGCAGCTTTCAATAAGGATAATTAAGCAAAAATCTATCAAGGTGATGGCTACTGTATACATCACAACTACCAATTTTCTTCCCTGGTGCCCTAAAAAGTTTTAATGATCTGGAGTGAAAACTTTGCAGAAACCTGCCAACATACTTCTGGGAGGAAGTGAGTGGGGGGAGGAGTACAGAGCTGAGAAGAGGCAGTCAAGTCTAAGGTGTCTGGAGGAGCTTGTGAGACGTTCTTATTTAAAAGGAAGCAAGTTCTAAAACAAAAAGTGGAGATCATTTGGAAAGCTCTGGCAAAGCAGTGCCAAGAAGGAAAGGAATGAAGCAGATGTGATTGACTTTGAAATACTAAAAAGAACTAAATGAGACTAAGCGTTAGATAATATGGCAACTGGGTGTTGGCAGCGTAATTATTGGGGATACTTTATTTTGGTTTATTTTTTGCCTTCTTACAAGATGAGCACGGATGGTTAAGAAGGTTAAAGCTCATGCTGAATAAAGCTCTGTTTGGATTGGCTAAGATCAATCACATGATGACCGGTAATCTTGCAGTGTTTGAGGTAAAGTAAAAGGAATGGTATGGCCTAGTGGTTATGAAAAGCAGACAGTGGGCTTGGGAATCACTTATGTCAGTATTCGGCAAGTCTCAGTGTAAGCAAGTTATTACTGGGATTGGAGAGATTATGTAATACAAATTGGAAATTACACGAGGATGCAGAGACTGTGTGAAGCACTGTAAAATACTGGGAGGAAGAAAGGATACAAGACAGACAGTGCTGTTACTGATTAGCACAGGCTTTAACAAAGACTATATAATAACAGATCATGTAACACTAAGCAATGAATGGCAGCAAGATGCACTTAAAGGGGACTCAGTATAAATACTTTAAGAATCAAGAACAGTTCACTGTTTTTTTATTAAGTTCAATCAAATTACTTTACTTCCTGCCTGTTTCACTGACGCGTTTGAATTTAGAAACAGTATCAATTTGTTGACTGTTTACAAAGGTTTTGTGCTCTACATAAGGTTGGAGAAGACTCATGCGTGTCCACATGACTCCCCCATAGTAATGGTATAAATGAAGAGTGGAACACTAAGACATCTGAAGCTGCAGAAAGACATGGGGCCTGGGGGGGGGGGGGCATAACTAAGAAGCAGAAGATATAAAGGAAGAGGTAACAAGATGCACTCAGCTAGTGTGGTTTACACCACATTTAAGTGTACACAAGGGTGAATGTCAATATTCTTAACCCTCTAAGGGATAATGTATAGACTAATGTACCAACACATGTAATTGCTGCCAAAATTCAAAAACGATAATTCCCAAGGTCCATGAACGTAAAAACAGGTTTATTGAAACATAATTAAAAACAACGTCGACCTAGGTTTCGTTCGTGAAACGAACTTCTTCAGAACAACAAACTGTGGTGTAGGACTTCTTTAAATATCCTCCTAACCATCAATAAGTGGTACCAATTATCCAATTATTTGCACAATAACAAGTCCTGAATAATTCTTAAAGGGAACCTTGAAGAAAAACATGTATTATGTATTCGCTTGATTTGAAGGCAGCAAAACCTTTAAATGGAGTCTGTGTATACTATACAACTCATATGAATCTATATTATGTGTGATGTGTATAATTTATATAATGTATATAATATATCAATATATGTTGTGCCTAAAGTAAATTTAAAATATTTATGAATATTGTAAATTTAATTTAATTTTAATTTAATTTTATTTTATTTTAATTATAATTTATAGAAATACAAGAATCTATAGTGAATATCAGGTTGTTGGTTCATCATAAAATACCGTGAGGTAAATCCACGGGTGTATATTATTGTAAAAATGTGTGTATAAGTTTATATAAATATATTAAAAAACTTCTCTACCTAAAATAAATACATAAGAACATAATTATTACATACATCACTCTGAATACATCAATATTAAATAAATAAATAAATAAATGAATAAATAAATTAGCCATAAGAAGGTTGTGCAAAACTGCTGTCTTAAAATTCAATGTGTTTTGTGTAATACTGAATAAGTGTCAACACGTATTGCAATGTAAATATAGTCATTATAATAACTAAATTAATACCCCTTAATATTTTTCAATCTTAAGATGGGCTTAATACTAATATATTCATTAAGTCCGGGGTGTTGATGAGCATTTAAAATAATCTGCATCCGCAATTCTAAAACATCCAAATTATATTTAGTAATCTTACCCTGAGGGTCTAAAAATTGATGTGATACTCCAAAGAATTTAAAACAATGGTCTCCACATAGGTTTACATGTCTGGCTAATGCATTTGTTAATTTTTTATTTTTAATATCCAGTAAATGCTCTTTAATCCTATCTCTTAAATGCCTACTAGTTTTACCGACATAGAATCCTTCACATTGTTGACAAACTGCAATATAAACTACATTGGTGGTGTAACAATTAATAAATTGACTAATTCTGATATTGTGTGTATTTACTATCACATTTGTACCAGTATTTAACACGTACTTACATGTTGAACACCTACCACATTTAAAATTACCCGGAGGTTTATGTGAGAAATTACTATCTTTGACATTCAAACTTTCAAACAGATCCTTAAAGGATGTGTCTTTCCTGAATACAAAAGTAACTTGTCCTTTAAATATTTCTCCCGTAGTCCTATCAGCAGTTATCAAATTCCAATTTTTATTGACAATATTCTTTATACTAACAGATGTATCATTAAATGTAGTAATATACAATGGAATGTTATTACATATGTATTTCCTCAAATCAACTAGTTGATCCTTAGGATCCTTGGTCAGTGCTTCACCATTATTATTCAGTAAGGCCTTATAAACACCAGTACATCTCTTACCTATCACTTCATTTGCAATATTCCTGCAGAAATCTCTGGGATACCCTCTATTCAAGAACAATGAAATGATGTATTCTATTTCTTGTTTGAAGTCCACCTCCTCACTGACAATTCTCGCTGCCCTCACCATCTGGCCTTTGACCACGGCCTTTTTCTGGTGGTGAGGGTGCCAGCTATCAAAATGTAAATAAGAATTTGAGAAGGTGGACTTCCTATATATTTTAGATACAAGCTTGTGTTTGTTTTTGTCATAATTTAAATGTATATCTAAGTAATTTATGTTGTCTTTACTAATAACATATGTGAAGTTTAAAAATCACACGCTACTATTAATATAATCTAAAAAAGTATTAAGTACTGCTTGCTCTCCTTTCCATATAATAATTAAGTCATCTAAAAAACGACCATAAAATTTAACATTATTAATAAAAAGATCTGAGTTAAACACGTAATTCAATTCCCAATATGTCAAAACAAAGTTGGCAAAATTGGGTGCACACGCTGCACCCATGGCTACTCCACTACTTTGTTTATAATATGCCCCCTCAAAAAATATAAAATTATTTTTGAGAACAATTTCCATCAGTTTGACTATAACGTTAACTTTATTCTGATCGTATATATTAGTATAATACAATTGTTCCTCTAACCATTCTAACCCACTGTCATGGGGTATAACAGTGAAAAGGTTGCATACATCCAATGTAATAAAAGTATCTCCATCTTGAATTTCTATGGCCTTAATTTTGCTCAAAAGGTCCCAAGAATCCTTAAGTATATGAGAAAAATACTCAATACCTGGTTTAAAATGAAAATCTAAAAATTGACTAATGAAGTGTGTCTTGCTTCGTTTTCCGTCTACGATGGGTCTGAATTGAAGGTTATCCAGACCTTTATGTATTTTTGGGATTCCAAATATACCACTTATAACTGGGTATTCATTCTTCAAAAATTGCCACTCTTCTTCATTTATCTCACCTTGGAATAGCATGTCGAATAATGCGTTGTCAATTCTATTGTATGCTATGTATATCTCATTCCTACTGACCTGCCTATATGTGTCTCCCTCTAACATAGCATTCATATAAGACACATAATCTTCATAATCAACTATAACTATTCCACTACCCTTATCGGGTTTCATAATTCTAATACTAGGGGTCGACATTATCCTATTTAAAATGGCTTCTTCCTCTACAGTTAAATTCTTGTTACTATTGCATTTTTTGTTATTAATATTATATTGGGTAAAGACTTCCCTAATATCATTTTCAGTTGCTTTTTCAAAGAATGCTACCTTTTCATGCATGGGTGGATTATAGAAACTAGGCTTGGATAATTTATTTGCACCTAACTGTCCCTCATCCCGGGTGCTGCTCTGATACCATACCTTTAAATTCAGTTTCCGAGTAAACAATTTCAAATCCAGTATTGTATTAACCAAATTACCCCTTCTACATGGTACAAAACTAAAACCTTTTGAAAACAAATTGACACATTCATTATCAAAAACTTGATTAGTATAATTATATAATTTAAAATCCCCTTTTGTATTAGTCACGATTTTGGGTTTAAAAAACAACCTGCATTCGCTGTCTTGTATTTGTTGACCTATACATTGCTCTTGTAGAGCCCCATTATCCACACACACCATATCTACATTATTATGAGTTGTAACTGCATTGTTGCTGACATTTAAACTGTGGTTGTCTGCATTGTCTAATATTCCAACGTGTGAATATATGGATAAATCACATAATACATCATCATTAACTACACTTACTTTACCAAGAACATTGTCTGTAACACCTTCATTACTGTTATTATCAATTAATTTAAAATTAATATTTTCGTCCGTTCGCTGTTGCTGTTCATATTCATTTGAAAAGAAAACAGTCTCTACATTGATGGTATGTATACTAACTGCTTCACTCTCATACTACAAGTAGGAATGAGATATACATAGCATACAATAGAATTGACAACGCATTATTCAACATGCTATTCCAAGGTGAGCTAAATGAAGAAGAGTGGCAATTTTTGAAGAATGAATACCCAGTTATAAGTGGTATATTTGGAATCCCAAAAATACATAAAGGTCTGGATAACCTTCAATTCAGACCCATCGTAGACGGAAAACGAAGCAAGACACACTTCATTAGTCAATTTTTAGATTTTCATTTTAAACCAGGTATTGAGTATTTTTCTCATATACTTAAGGATTCTTGGGACCTTTTGAGCAAAATTAAGGCCATAGAAATTCAAGATGGAGATACTTTTATTACATTGGATGTATGCAACCTTTTCACTGTTATACCCCATGACAGTGGGTTAGAATGGTTAGAGGAACAATTGTATTATACTAATATATACGATCAGAATAAAGTTAACGTTATAGTCAAACTGATGGAAATTGTTCTCAAAAATAATTTTATATTTTTTGAGGGGGCATATTATAAACAAAGTAGTGGAGTAGCCATGGGTGCAGCGTGTGCACCCAATTTTGCCAACTTTGTTTTGACATATTGGGAATTTAATTACGTGTTTAACTCAGATCTTTTTATTAATAATGTTAAATTTTATGGTCGTTTTTTTAGATGACTTAATTATTATATGGAAAGGAGAGCAAGCAGTACTTAATACTTTTTTAGATTATATTAATAGTAGCGTGTGGTTTTTAAACTTCACATATGTTATTAGTAAAGACAACATAAATTACTTAGATATACATTTAAATTATGACAAAAACAAACACAAGCTTGTATCTAAAATATATAGGAAGTCCACCTTCTCAAATTCTTATTTACATTTTGATAGCTGGCACCCTCACCACCAGAAAAAGGCCGTGGTCAAAGGCCAGATGGTGAGGGCAGCGAGAATTGTTAGTGAGGAGGTGGACTTCAAACAAGAAATAGAATACATCATTTCATTGTTCTTGAATAGAGGGTATCCCAGAGATTTCTGCAGGAATATTGCAAATGAAGTGATAGGTAAGAGATGTACTGGTGTTTATAAGGCCTTACTGAATAATAATGGTGAAGCACTGACCAAGGATCCTAAGGATCAACTAGTTGATTTGAGGAAATACATATGTAATAACATTCCATTGTATATTACTACATTTAATGATACATCTGTTAGTATAAAGAATATTGTCAATAAAAATTGGAATTTGATAACTGCTGATAGGACTACGGCAGAAATATTTAAAGGACAAGTTACTTCTGTATTCAGGAAAGACACATCCTTTAAGGATCTGTTTGAAAGTTTGAATGTCAAAGATAGTAATTTCTCACATAAACCTCCGGGTAATTTTAAATGTGGTAGGTGTTCAACATGTAAGTACGTGTTAAATACTGGTACAAATGTGATAGTAAATAAACACAATATCAGAATTAGTCAATTTATTAATTGTTACACCACCAATGTAGTTTATATTGCAGTTTGTCAACAATGTGAAGGATTCTATGTCGGTAAAACTAGTAGGCATTTAAGAGATAGGATTAAAGAGCATTTACTGGATATTAAAAATAAAAAATTAACAAATGCATTAGCCAGACATGTAAACCTATGTGGAGACCATTGTTTTGAATTCTTTGGAGTATCACATCAATTTTTAGACCCTCAGGGTAAGATTACTAAATATAATTTGGATGTTTTAGAATTGCGGATGCAGATTATTTTAAATGCTCATCAACACCCCGGACTTAATGAATATATTAGTATTAAGCCCATCTTAAGATTGAAAAATATTAAGGGGTATTAATTTAGTTATTATAATGACTATATTTACATTGCAATACGTGTTGACACATTCAATATTACACAAAACACATTGAATTTTAAGACAGCAGTTTTGCACAACCTTCTTATGGCTAATTTATTTATTCATTTATTTATTTATTTAATATTGATGTATTCAGAGTGATGTATGTAATAATTATGTTCTTATGTATTTATTTTAGGTAGAGAAGTTTTTTAATATATTTATATAAACTTATACACACATTTTTACAATAATATACACCCGTGGATTTACCTCACGGTATTTTATGATGAACCAACAACCTGATATTCACTATAGATTCTTGTATTTCTATAAATTATAATTAAAATAAAATAAAATTAAATTAAAATTAAATTAAATTTACAATATTCATAAATATTTTAAATTTACTTTAGGCACAACATATATTGATATATTATATACATTATATAAATTATACACATCACACATACGTATAGATTCATATGAGTTGTATAGTATACACAGACTCCATTTAAAGGTTTTTGCTGCCTTCAAATCAAGCGAATACATAATACATGTTTTTCTTCAAGGTTCCCTTTAAGAATTATTCAGGACTTGTTATTGTGCAAATAATTGGATAATTGGTACCACTTATTGATGGTTAGGAGGATATTTAAAGAAGTCCTACACCACAGTTTGTTGTTCTGAAGAAGTTCGTTTCACGAACGAAACCTAGGTCGACGTTGTTTTTAATTATGTTTCAATAAACCTGTTTTTACGTTCATGGACCTTGGGAATTATCGTTTTTGAATTTTGGCAGCAATTACAAGAGTTCAACACTTGCACCTTGGCTGTGGTGCCTTCTTTTTTCTCTATTCATTTATAGTGAGGTTTTGGTTCTTGGTTTTTAATGTACCAACACATGTGGGGGTAAACATGTAAATTAAGTAGAAGCGGTCAAAATGTAGGGAGGTGCACAGGTTTAAGACATTGTTGACGGACAGATCCAAAGGGATTGCAAGGAGGAACAGACATCTCATCCATAAATACAGCTGGTGAGAGAACAGAATAACATTGGAGATGGTGGTTTTCAAGCCATGGAACCGGGATTTCATACTGTGTATATAGTTAAGCTGATTAAAGAAATGGGTGGTATGGGGAAAAGTTTAGGTTTAATTGTTAGGCTTTGCACAGGGTCAACAAAGGAAAATATGGTAGGGACAGAAAAAATGAAAAGCTTAATATTTTGACAAAGGACAGTACTTTTTGGCTAGATTATTGAAAAACAGAATGATACTGCAATGTGTGACTTTTAAAATCAAAGAAAATCTGGGTTAATCAAGGGTAAAATGGACAAGACAGGCATTGAGGGTTGGGGTACAGGCTATTAATGTACCAACTAATCCAGATAAGAGACAGTGCATCACTACAGGCTATGAGACTAGGGGTAGACTTGTTGACTTTCGTACAAACACATTTTGGGAAGTGAGCGTCAATCTCAATGTAAGGTTAAATTGGTGGCATATACTGTAAGGGAAGGGGGAAAGATGCACAGGTATAGTATTTTGATAATGGCAGCACTAATGATGCAGGAAAAATTAGAAGATTAGAAAGGTTGCCTTGTAGGAATCAAAGGTTGCATTCAAGGTAGGAAGGATGCCTATAGTGGGAGTTTACATCCCACCCAAAGCTTTAGTATCAACGATTAGGACCATCTTGGTTAGGACAGCTGTTTTTTCAGAAGAGATGTGTTGTAGAGGAGACTGGAACGTGGTCACTAGGAAGTCAGATGCAAGTGGCAGTCCAAAATATAAATACATATCTTCTTCTTTCGGCTTTTCCCAGTTAGGGGTCACCACAGCGGATCACCTGTCCACTCATGATTGGCAGTGGAGTTTTACGGTGTCGAGTTGCCAGCCCGGCACCCAACCTTCCACAGAAGGCATACACACACAAACACTCAAACTTAGGGCCAATTTAATGTTTCCAATCCACCTACAGCATGTCTTTGAGATATGGGAGGAAACCCATGCAACCACAGGGAGGACATGCAGACTCCGCACAGAAGGCACCCCAGCCAAGGATCGAACCAGAGGACCTCTTGCTGTGAGGTGGCAACGCTAACCGCTGCACCACCGTGGCCACCCTAAAATGTAAATAAAATATCTAAGGAAAACAAATTACTAGCTGCTTTCACTAGGCTAACAGGTCAGGTAGATATAACAGGGATGTAAAGGGGACAAATATGAGTAAACAGGATTTATATATTATTCCCTAAGATTTAAGGAATGGTTGAGGGTAGACAAGAAATATAAAAACTGGGAATATGGTGATGTGAGGCAAATGTGTTTGGAACCTTTAAAATTGAGATGCATTTAAACTTGGAGCAGAGACAATGCAAGGCATTCAAATGTTTCCAAGAGAAAGTGGGCGAAAAGAAGGTGGGATATCAGATTTGGAACAGCAATGAGATATTAGTTGGGAGAGACATAAGGCATAGATTAGGGAAAAAGTTGAACAAGTAAACTAAAAACAGGGCTAGAGAAACCAAATAGAACTAAAGTTAGCTCATGAGTTAAATCTACAAAGGAGGAAAGGAACTGGTGAGAGGGTGAGGGAGACAATAAGATCATAAAAAGGTTCAGGAAGTGAATTAAAGGCTAGTTTTTAAAAGGGTGGTGGTGGAGAATGAACTTTACTTTTGCTGTTTACCAAAAATCACTGAAAGCTTTAGCATTAAGGTTACTCCAGAAACAGTTTTAAGCTGAAGGATATGAGGTCGAATAGAAAGCTAACTAATTTAAACTTTTTTATACATATATAATTCAGAAAACATTATTCAGGCTTTTATTCACAAGATGAGGAAAAGGGAGGCAAGTCATGGGGACCAAACCTGTGGCTAGAAAATATGGAATTACTGGGATTAATAACTGAGAAAAAAGAACAGGCTATTGCAGGGATACAAATTAAGAAAGTATGGAATACGATGAAGGCAGGAAAGACACCATGTAAAGATGGGATACCGAAAGAGATGAGGAGTTAGTGAACAACAGAATAACACTAATTTGGAGAAAGTTTCTGAATATGATTGAGGGGGGTCCCTCCTGTCACCCTTCTGGAAAAAAGCAATTATAACAGTGATTTTGAAGGAAGATATGCCTGTGCCATTCCTAGTAAGAATCCACTTCATTGTCAAACCACAATTATAAATTTGTGATGGCCATTAGAATAGGGTTTAAAGAGTGGTGATCTGTATCACACATAAGAATCAATGTGGATTTGTGAGGGGGAAGGCAGACAATGAACACCATAATGACAACATATCTTCACCAGATGAGGAAAAAGCATTTGAGTGTTAGGTGGTCATACTAACTTAATTAAAAGAGCAAGACTGTGGGAAGAAGTGCCATCAAGAAAACCAACAAGTCAGGGTTGGCCTTTGCCACCAATTTTTTGGCATTGTATTTAGAATTCATAGCAGTAATGATTAGTAATTATAAGGTTAAAATTGAGGGGGGGGGGTTACAACAGATAAGCTTGCTATTTCCTTATGACATCTTAATCTGATCCACCCACAAACTGATATTCCTAAATGATGGGATCTGAGACTTTTGGAGATAACAGGATATAAAATAAATCAGGAAAATTTCAAGTTTTGCCAATACATTTGATTCCAGTACGACAGGTAAGGTACAACTATGGAGATCTTTGGGAACATTGTGCAATTAAATATTTGGGTGAGTGGTTGTGAGAAACTGATGAGGAAGCTTTCAGCATAACATACAGAAGGACCCTTTAAAAGATCAAGGGTGTATTTGCAAAATGGAAAATTATTCCATTAGACTTAACTGAAGTTCCTGAATACTCTTATGTAATTATTTTACTACAAACACTATCCAAGTCAGACATTTAATGATTACCAAAACCTAAAAAAAAGTGAAACAGGAAACCGCACATTTCCTTTAGCATAATGGGAAGCCTAGGGTTGCATGAGAGTTACTAACAATGCCTATACAAAGATGGAGGCTAGAATTCCTGACACAAAAAAATATTTATATTACTTACAGGCGTGTCAATTAGCCCTGGTGTTTTTGACATTTGAGAACTGGATATGAATTTGAATGAAAAAGGATGTTACGCGAAAAGACAATGTAAAGGGTAAGAGTGAGATGTGTGTGTGTATAGCTATTACAGAAAAGATGGTTTTGAAGGGAAGGATGTATAAGCTACTCCCAAAAAGGGAGACATGAGAAGATTAGTAGTAGTCATTCCATGAAGATGGGGAAAAAGGCAAGAAAAAGTACAATACTGGATACAACTGATGGCGTAGGAGAGAGTTAAAACATAGGAAGTCAAGGAAAAGTTCCAACTAGATAATGGGCTAAGACAGGAATCTGTAGGAGTGGTTGAAAGATTGGCTTGCTAAAACAGATAAGGAAGGGATCTCAGCAAGCCCCAGAGTTTGTGACTATTGATAACAGATTTAAGAGGAGTTGTTAATCAGTGGCCAGTTATATCAAAGGTTTACAAGGGGCTCAGTAAGCTGAAAGAGGGCACTTTAAAAAAGGAGTAGAGAATCATGGCATATTGAGTGTTATCTATTAATTCATTTATTTTTTAGTAGGAGGACTGGGAATAAATAATTTTTTTGATACACTAGTCTAGGCGCATTAGGATTTTTGCATTATATCTAGAATGGGGTTGCTAAAATTTATCAGGGAACAGATGGTACGTGCTGAAGATGTGATTCAGAGCAGCTAGTAACTAAACAGATATTCTTTGTGATTGTGAGGTTTTTAGGGGGACTTCAGAAAGGATTTGCAAGAGTTTATAGAAAGGATACTTAAAAAAGAAGAGAGGCTATCTCCAAGCAATTCTACTTCATAGGAGAACCCAGGGAATAGTCAATAATGTACCAGAAAGTAATGTGCATTATTTTGCTAATGGTAAAAAGCTGTTACTAGGAAGAGGAAGCAGAAGGAACTGACAATGATTAAGAGGTAAGTGATACAGCAAGTTCCTTCTTCCTTTCTGCCAACTCAGTATGTCCAAAAGAAAGGAAGAGGGACTTCAGCAGAAAACTGGTAGGGTGACTGAATTTGTTATAAGTAAAAGAAATAATCATATTGACTAGAAGGATCCAAAAGAGGTGTTCATGAGTACGCAGTATACTGATCTGCATAAAATTTAGAGGACAGTGATGACATGGGGAAAGGGGTATGTGAATAAAGGTAGGAGTATTAGTTTAGAGGATGACTGGAATAGTTAGTTGATGTGAAAGATTATCTGAAGTTGTAGGGACCAGACTGGAGAGCTCTATAACAAAATATTTGTGGAATGGCCACACAAAAATTCTGCTATTCAAGTTTCATAATTATTTTGCTATCCCATGTGACATGGTTTTAGTTTGTCTTCATCATGTTTCTTGTTAACAGTTGTAAAATGTGTCTTTATAGTGCACGTTTATCCATTCTTAAAAATAAAAGATTTGACTATTAAAGACCATTAAAGAAGGGTTAGCACCAAGACTTGCTTGTTTTACAGAAGGCAATGAAAGTTTCTTTCCACAAAACAACTCAACGTTCTGACACCATCACAGCAATGACACAGTGCAGCTATATTATTAATAAACAACCAAACAAATCAATAAAATAAAACAGCAGCTCTGCAATCTGATAATACTGGGGAAAGTACAGTTGTGTACACCTACCATAAATGTAGATGTTAGAGTGTCTTCACTGTTGCAGTCATGACTGTAGGGTTCTCCCCTGCCGGCAGGCAGCCCTTGGTCGGCCAGAATCCCAAAGTCTGGGTCTGGCATCGGCTGTTCAACCATGCTCCCTGACGTCAGAGCGCCAGGAGTATAAAGCTGACAGCAGACGCCATCTTCTCCAGTTTTTCTTGCCCCAGATGTCAGGAGTCCCGAAATGAAAAAGGTCCCATAACCTTTGCAAATACACCTCAGAAGAATGGTGAAAAAAGGAAATACACAAAAATAAAAATAAGAGGGGACAGGAGGGAGGGAAACCCAGACTGCAACAGTGAAGACGCTCGAACATTTACATTTATGGCAGGTGTACACAACTGTACTATGTTCATCGTCTTTCACTGTTGCAGTCATGACTGTAGGGTAGAATCCCAAAGCTGAAAGAAAGGGAGGTGGTCATAAAGAAGAAGGGGCGGCTAAAAGGCCCTGCAAGACTGCAGAGGCAAAGCCTGCCCTAGACTTAGATTAGAGAGGTAGATTGTAGTGCTTAGAAAAAGTATGCACTGAACTCCAAGTTGCAGCTTCCAAAATGTCCTTGGTAGGAACTCCCCTGAGGAAGGCCACAGAAGTGGCAGCAGCTCTGGTGGAATGAGTCCGTATACTCCCTGGGATTTGCTTTCCATGGTGTGAATAACAAAATCTGATTCCATGAGCAATCCATTTAGAAATGGTCTGTTTTGAAATGGATTTACCTTGGGAGCTTGAAGCATAAGAAACAAACAATTGTTCTGATTTTCTGATGTCCTTGGTTCTGTCCAGGTAAAAACGTAGTTGTTTGTGTACATCCAAGGAATGTAAGATCCTTTCCCCTTTATTTTGAGGAGTGGGGAAAAAAGTTGGCAAGTGGATAGTTTGATTTAATGCCACTTTGGAAACCACCTTAGGCATGAAAGTAGGATTAGTCCTTAAAGACACCCTGTCTTGATGAAAAATAATATAAGGTTCCACAGCCATAAGAGTTTGTAACTCAAACTCTCCTGGCAGAGGTTAGGGCTAACAAGATAGCTGTCTTCCAAGATAAAAACTTGATGTCAGAAGAAGCAGCAGGCTCAAAAGGAGGCAAGGTTAGTTTTTCCAAAACATAGTTGAGATCCCAAGCAGGAATGGGAGGAGATCTAGGAGGTCTTAAGTTCTTAGCACCTCTGAGAAACTGTCTCATGAGCTGGTGGGAAAAGATGGGAAGGTCTGTATTATAATGAGCAGAAATAGCTGAAGCATGTATCTTAATGGAAGAGAAAGAGAGACCCTTATGTAAGAGATCTGTCAAGTAAAGTAAAATTAAGAAAATGTTAGGAAGAAAAGGATCAGAATTCTGAGCCTGCATCCAGGAACAAAATCTTTTCCATTTTCCTGCATAAGATTTTCTAGTGCTAGGACGTCTGGCTTCTAAAATGACATCCATAACCTGCTTGGGTAGAATAGAAGAAATCAAAGGCCCTGGAATAACCAGGCCGCCAGGCTGAGAGTTCTGACATGAGAGTGTAGAACCTGACCCTGATGTTGGGACAGAAGGTTCGGAGACTGAGGTAAAACCCAAGGGGGCTCCCGACATAGGTTTTTTTAGAGTTGGATACCAAAACTACCGAGGCCAATTTGGAGCCAACAAGATTATCATCTTGGGCTTGTCCTGTTTTATCTTCAATAAGACCCGTGGAAGAAGAGGAAGAGGTGGAAAGGCATATCCGGAGAGGTTCCTCCAACTGAATGACAGGGCATCCACTTTCCAAGCTTTTCTGTGGAAAGTCCTGGTGCAAAAATTCTGTAGTTGATTGAGATGGGATGCAAAGAGGTCTATGTGAGGACATCACCAGACTTCTGTTATCATCCTGAATATTTTGGTGTCCAGCATCCACTCGTGTGGGTCCGAAAGGTTTCTGCTCCGACTGTCTGCCAGGAAGTTTTGTTTCCCTGGTAGAAACTGAGCTTGAAGATCCAGATTGCAAGCTAGAGCTGTGTTCCATAGATCCATGGCTAGTCTGCAAAGGGGGCAGGAATGAGATCCCCCTTGCTTGTTTATGTACCACATAACTGTGTTGTCCTTCCGTATTAGTAGTTGTCCTGGTTGTAAGAGATTCCTGAAGGCCAACAGAGTTTTCTGAACAGCTAACATTTCCCTTAAGTTGATATGCAGGTGCTTCTGATCCTTTGTCCAAAGGCCCTGCAGACAACTGCCCTGAAAATGGGCTCCCCAAGCATAATCCGAGGCGTCCGTGGTTAGAATCTGAGTGGCAGGAGGCAGACGGAAGGGTTTCCCTATGTTTAGAGCACATGCCCTGGACCACCAAAGAAATTCCTTTTGAAGGCAAGGAAGGACGGAGATCAGTATGTCCAAACTGTGGCAATGCTGAAACCATACACTTTTTAGGCACCAGTGTATTTTCCTCATGTGTAGTCTTGCATATGGTACGAGAAGGATGCAAGAGGCCATGTAACCCAAAGCCTGCAGGAATTTCCTTGCAGATAGCTGAGTTAAAGTTGCCAAGGTTCTGAAAGTTGAAGCCAGCTGTGATTGTTTTTCGGATGTCAGAAATGCCATCTGGGTTGTGGTGTTTAAATGTGCACCCAGAAAAGTTATCTGTGATGGGGTTAAATTTGACTTTTTTATGTTTACAGAGAATCCCAGGAACTTAAGAAGGTTCTGTACAAATTCTAGATGCTGGAGTAAGACATTCTTGCTGCCTGCCTGAATTAGACAATCGTCCAGATAAGGGTAAATTTGTATACCCTTGAGTCTGCAGTAAGCCACTACTGGAGCCAGGCATTGGGTGAAGACCCTGGCCGCAGTAGACAATCCAAAGGGCAGCGCAGAGAATTGAAAGTGCCTCAATCCGGCCTTGAACCCGAGGTATTTTCTGCGATCCTGCCTGATGGGAATGTGTAAATATGCCTCCTTTAAATCCAAAGTTACCATCCATGCATCTTTGGACAGCATTGGAAGAAGCTGCTGTAGAGTAAGCATCTTGAATTTTGGAATCTCTAGAAAGGTGTTCAAGACCGACAGATCCAGAATGGGTCTGCATGAGTTTTGCTTCCTTGGGACTAGAAAGAGCCTTGAGTAAAAACCTTTTCCCATCTCTGAAAGTGGAACCAGTTCTATGGCATTCATAGCCAAAAGAGCTTCCACCTGGTTTAAAGCCTCCGTCCATTGATGTTTTGGAAGGTCTGGCCATCCGCTTGGCCTTGGCAAGGTATGAAAATGGAATTTGTAACCTCTTAAAATCACATCCAAAACCCACTTGTCTTGGGTTATTTGAGTCCAATTTTGATAAAAAAGAGAGTTTTCCTCCGAGAGGGGCTTCCAGGCAAGAAATTTCTGTAGCCCAACAGAGGGAGTCATTGAGTTTGTTTCCTTTGAGTTTGTGACATGACCTCTCCTCCCCTAGCGGTGGAAGCAGTCCACTGTCTTGGTCTATAAGAAGCTTGTGTTTGAGGCCTTCCTCTGGAGCGTCTATATCTACCCCTCTGAGGCCTGTCTGATGAGGGAAAGGACCAATTTTTTGAAGGCCAATTCCTGCTAAATCTAGGTGGCTGTACTTGTAAGAAATCTTTAACTGTTTGCATGGATTTCGCCTTATCCTCCATCTTTTTAATCACCTCTTCAGCTTTTGATCCAAACAAAACATTATGCTGAACAGGAGCATCCAATAATTTAGCCTTTACTTGTTCAGGCAAATTCTGTTCCTTTAGCCATGCATGCCTTCTAATAACTGTGCCAGAGACCGCAGCCCTACAAGAAGCCTCCAAGGCATCAAATCCACAGTGTAAACCATGCTTCCCAACTTGTTCAGTGGCATGCAATAAGTCATACAATTCCTTATCATCTGCACAGGCAGAAATGGAAGTAAGCTTTTGTTTTAAAACAAATCCAAAAAGCGAAATCTCTCCACTCAACTGAATAACAGCAAAAAAAGAGAGAACCAAGGAGAGAAAGTACTGTCACTTCTTTATTACGATACCTCACACCAAATAAAACGTTATGAACGCCTTCAGTACAATTGCGTTTTCGTCCCAACAAGCATGGACTTTTGTTTTAAAACAGACAAGAGAAATTGCTGGTATTTAAACATATGAAACTGACAGTTTAAGGCCCTAATGGATAAAGTAGCAGAAGTGTACACCTTTTTGCCCCATCTCTCTAAGGATCGAGAATCCTTTTCAGTAGGAATGGGATTTTTGGCAGAAGCAGCCTTAACTCCCTTAGGACCCTGAGAAATGGTTTCAGGGTCAGCAGAAGGGTTCTTGTATAAAAACTGATGGGATTCAGGAACCCTGTAATATCTATCAGGCTTAACAGGAGCAGGAGGAAAAGAGTCAGGGGTTAAGTTAGCCTCCGAAAAGGCATCATCCACAATATCCAAAACAGGAGGAATAGCCAAGGTTCTATGTTGGGGAAGAAGAAGAAAATCCCTCAGTCTTTTCTTAGATTCCGAGTACTCCTGTCCTGTCCTTCCCAATGGAAATGTTCCCTCATTCATGCAAAGTTTCCCCAAAAGAGAAATCCTCAGGGGGAGAAGCTGAAGGAATGGATTCTTCAGCATCAGAATCCTCATAAGGAGGGAAAGAATATTCCTGATCAGAAGAAGAAACTGAAGAAACAGAAGCTTGATCAGAGGAATCATAATAAACATCCTGCCTTGGCCTTTTATCTGGAGGGGGATGTGAACCCCTAATCATAGTAAGTAAATCCTCCGCCATCTTGAGTAACTGTTTCTGTGACTTGGGAGCCGGTTCAGAGGAGGCCTGTGTTGTAGTCTTTGATTTAGAAGGAGTCTTTGCCTTTGTCTTTGTCTTTATTAGAAGCTGAGTAGGCCTGAAAACCCCTTCGGAAGCCGGTACCTGCACAGCGGCTCCAGACCCATCCGAAGGAGCATTGTCCGAAGGTCCTGCAACAGAAATATTTAAAGGCCTGGTTGGCTCCTCATGAGAGTCCGTTTCGGCCGCCGGTTCTGAAATGGCCGACGACAGGGGCTGCAAAAGCGCCTCACTGACGACGGCCGAACCTGAAGCTGGCTCCGCTTGTGCGCCATCATCAGATTTGGACCTCAGAGGCCTGTCTTTGTCCTTGCGACGTTTGTGAACTCCGGCAGCCGGAACCGTATCCGATGACATTTTGTAGTTAAAGCGCCTACCGAAGTAATGAAAAGCAAAATCGTACCTTCGCTTAATTGTACGTTGATTGAATCTAGCACAAAACCGACAACTAGCTACGTCGTGGTCAGGGCCTAAGCAAGGAATACAGTAAGAATGAAAATACTTATGAGGTATTTGCTTCCCACATGAAATACAATTATTAACTGTTTCTGACATCGGAGTGGAGCAAGAAAAAAGTGGAGAAGAAAATCTTCGGGCTGAAGTACATCAGAAAAAATAGTCAGGAGTCAGCTGACCGGCACTTGCGAACTGCTATCACCGCACGGCAAGAAAGACTGAAGAAGATGGCGTCGGCTGTCAGCTTTATACTCCTGGCGCTCTGACGTCAGGGAGCATGGTTGAACAGCCGACGCCGGACCCAGACTTTGGGATTCTGGCCGACCGAGGGTTGCCTGCCAGCAGGGGAGAACCCTACAGTCATGACTGCAACAGTGAAACATGATGAACATCCACAACACACCTCAGATGTGGTAACAGGCCACTAACTCTTTGAAAGGGATTAATTTAAAAAAATAAAGGTAAAATGTAAAGGATCACTTTATTAGTTAATCAGAGATTACATACAATAATCTAGCAAAAGTATAACAAAGGTTATTTTAAACAATGAAGGCATCCATGACAGAATCATACTCCAAAATGTTGAGGTGACAAGAAATTAAATAAATCCTCAAACACCTAACTGATCAGGGAGCAATGTACATCACACATTCAATTACTGCATTCTTTTAAACTAGCAAGACGTCAGGTAAGTAGCAAGTGGCATCAACTTCCAGCATGACCTCATGGCAAAAAGCATGCTCTCCCGAGCTCCACATCAAGAAGTGTTTTATGCTGAAAACTCCAATTTAAGAAGGGGCAGTTCAAGCAAAAAAGTCATCCAAAGCTGAAAGAAACTGATTTGGAGTGTATATTATCCAAAGCAAAGAAAATAAGGATGAGATTTGTTAGTGAAGAAAATAGACAGCAATAAATTATGGAGCAGGAACAAGAGGGCCCTGTCTTGTAGATGGCCATACGGAATGAGATAAAGGAACTGAAGACAGAAATATAGGAGAACATGCAATCGTGTGAAAAAACACAGATACAGTCGGGGTTGATTGTGCATTCTGACTTGCTGTAAACGGTGACAGATAAAAATGAAAGCCAGGCTGGAAACAGGGGAACAGAGGGCAGACTGCACATAGGTAGATCTGGAAGACCGAGCCTTAAGAAGGGATAAAATTCTGGGCATCTCACAGAAACTGGAAAAGCAAAACTCTAAGGAGGCTGTTAAATGGTACACTACTCAAAGGACTGATCTTAAAGATGATGAGACTGGTACAGACAAGGCTCATTGGACTGCATGGATAACATCGCCAAGAAGGGTCCAGAGAAGGCACGGCCCATCATTGTCAAGTGTTACATGTTTGAAATTAAGGAGCAAGTCCTGGACTAGATATGGAATTCAGGGGCTCAGTTAATGGGAGATTGAACCAGAGTATTCAAGGAGCAGGACCTTCAGACCAACAAAATTCCTTTCTACCACTTACTCATATCTACATGGAGAAACTTATCTGTTGGCACCTCCTGTATCTGACAATCTTGAGGAGGTTTGAGAATGTGGGTGGAGGGGGAGGACAAGACTTTTTAGCAACCCAAAGCGGCGTTGTAATGCCTACAAAAAACAGCAAATCACAGAATAGGTGTTCAGAGTGAGTGCAGGAGAATAGAAGATGCATATGGCAGAAGAGTCAAGTTAGCAGCTGGGGATGAAATGGGAGACTGCATATTTCCCCTTATTCTGACATCAGCATAGACAAAGAAAAAGCATAAATCAATAGGAAGAGAGAGAGAAGGGAAAAAAACAGCAACTGGAATCAAAATAGTAAGGAAAGAGTAACAATGGAGTTACTGACCAAGACTTATGGGCACATGGTAGTTAGTAGTTCCTTAGGATTTTTTCCTACTACTATTACAGATTTATACTGGTCCTAATAACAGAAGGCATCATATGACACATGGATTAGATTGGAAGATAGGCCTTTGAAGGGATTATGAGCTATGGACTGGACTTGTTTGTGATCAGTGGACTTATCACTGGCAAAGTAAGGTACAGAAGACAATTATACTGAAGTACCGAAAAAGGACATTGCATAATATAGAGGACTAACATGAGAATGCAAATATTTATGTTAGTTTGACTTGTAGCAAATTAAAGGGGGATGATATACTGAGTCATACAAGTAGCTGATACTGCATTTTTTTTTGGTTGTCACAATAAGAATTACAACATTTTTCAATTCGTGTACGGATTATTAAAGGCAATGTCTTCTGACTGGTTGGGGTGGAGTGCTGATGTAGGGGTGGGAGACACCAAATGCTGGAATCAACAAGGGTGTGATGGTTACATGCCATAAATAAAAGTCAGTTACTAAAACACATGGATGGGAAGAAGCCAAGGAGGAAGCAAGTAAGGCAAGTAATGGTGTTGCTTAGCAGTGCCTTCCTGAAGTACTGGGCAGCATGATAAGATCTGCCCAGGGGGAAAGTACAGTTGTGTACACTTGCCATGAATGTAGATGTACGAGTGTATTCACTGTTGCAGTCATTACATTAGGGTAATCTGCTGGCAGGTTGCCCTCAGTCAGCCTGAATTCCAAAGTCTTGGGTCCTGCGTTGGTTGCTGCCTTCTCTTCCATGACGCCAGGTCGTCAGGGGTATAAAACATGCAGCCGACGCCATTTTCTTTAGTTTTTCTTGTCCCCAATGTCAGGTGCCCCCAAAAAGGTAGAAAAATGATATATACATATATATACATATATATATATATATATATATATATATATATATGCATCAATATAAAAACTTTACCTTCATCTACAAGCAAATACACCACATAGGTTGTAGAAGATAGAGAAGGAAAGATAAATTTCAGAATGACAGGGGGATGGCGGGAGGGTAACCTGGACTGCAACAGTGAATACACTCGAACATCTACATTCATGACAAGTGTACACAACTGTACTAAGTCCTACGTGTTTCACTGTTGCAGTCATTACATTTGGGTAGAATACCAAAGCTATGGTTGGGAGGCTGGAGCTAAACAGCATTAGGTGCAGCTATAAGGCCCTGCACCACTGCAGTGGCAAAGCATGCCCTGGACTTAGAGTAGAGAGGCAAATGGTAATGCTTTGTAAAGGTGTGAACAGAACTCCAAGTAGTAGCCTCTAGAATGTCTTTGGTTGGTACTCTTCTGAGAAAGGCTGCTGAAGTAGCTGCAGCTCTGGTGGAATGAGACCTAATGCCCTTGAGCACAGGCTTACCATGGTGTAGTTAGCAGAAATGGATGCAGTGGCTTATCCACTTTGAAATTGTCTGCTTTGAAATAGGCTTTCCTTCTTATCCTGCAGCATATGACACTAGTAATTGCTCAGTTTTTCTTAGAGCTTTAGTCCTGCTTAAGTAGAATCTTAGCGGTCTGTGTACATCCAAGGAATTCAGAATTCTCTCCCCCTTGTTCTGCAGATTTGGATAAAAAGTTGGCAGATGAATTGTTTGGTTAAGAGCCACACTGGAAACCACTTTAGGCATAAAAGTAGGATTTGTCCTCAGAGACACCCTGTCTGGGTAAAATATGACAAAAAGGCTCTACAGCCATGAGGACCTATAGCTCTGAAACTCTTCTTGCTGAAGTAATTGCTAGTAGCAGAACTGTTTTCCATGATAAGAACTTTAGAGCAGCGGTAGCAGCTGGTTCAAATGGAGGCAGGGTGAGCTTTTCCAACACATAATTAAGGTCCCATGCAGGTAATGGTGATCTTCTAGGAGGCCTTACATTTTTGGCTCCTCTAAGATACTGCTTTAGTAAAGGATGAGAAAAGATTGGTGGCTCTGTATTGTAATGAGCCGAAATGGCAGGAGGCATGGATTTTGATTGATGAGAAAGATAGGCCTTTGTCAAGCATCTCAGTTAAGTACTGTAATATCGGAGGAATATTTGGTTCTGCTGTATCAGTTCCTTGTGCTTGATTCCAAGCACAGAATCTCTTCCATTTGTCAGCATAAGATTTTCTAGTACTAGGCCTTCTGGCTTCCAAAATGACATCCATCATAGCTTTACTGGGAGGTGTTGTTTGTATGACTACATGATTAGCCATGCTGCCAGGTTCAGAGTCTGTAGTTGATTCTGCAGGATCTGACTGTTTTGCTGGGACAGTAGTTGTGGTCTTTGAGGCAAGGTCCAAGCTGGGTATTGAGACAAGTTCCTTTGGATTGGGTACCAGTATTGGCGGGGCCAGTCCGGGGCAATTAATATCATCTTTGGTTTCTCGTCTG
The DNA here is from genome assembly GCF_019279795.1 of Protopterus annectens. Taxonomy (NCBI): domain Eukaryota; kingdom Metazoa; phylum Chordata; order Ceratodontiformes; family Protopteridae; genus Protopterus; species Protopterus annectens. The sequence continues at coordinate 1,128,496,563 of NC_056730.1, read as the reverse complement.
ACTTTTAGGAGGACCTTGGGTAGAAGAGGCAGAGGAGGAAAGGCGTAAACAGATAGGTTTTTCCAACTGAAGGATAGGGCGTCCACTTTCCATGCTTGTCTGTGATAAGTCCTTGTGCAGAATCTTTTCAATTGATAATTGTGAGGAGAAGCAAATAGATCTATGTCTGGGCTCCCCCATTTCTCTGTTATCATGCTGAAGACTTGTGGATTTAGTTTCCACTCGTGAGGATCCATAAGGTTTCTGCTTAAATCATCTGCCAGAGTGTTTTGTTTTCCTGGCAGGAATTGCGCTTGAAGATGTGTTTGTAAGTCAAAGCTGTGTCCCACAGTGCCATGGCTAATCTGCAAAGGGGGTATGAAGTGTGTGCCCCCTTGCTTGTTTATATACCACGACTGTGGTGTTGTCCATCTTTATCAGTAGTTGTCCTGGATGAAGTAAGTCCTTGAAGGCTGTTAGGGCATTTTGAACAGCTAGCATCTCTTTCTGTTTGATATGTAGATGCATTTGTTTTACTGCCCATAAGCCCTGAATGCATCTTCCTGCCATGTGGGCCCCCCAGGCATAATCTGATGCGTCTATTAAGGTTTGGCCGGCAGGGGGGAGAGTGAAGGGCAGTCCCATGTTTTGGTGACATGCCTTTGCCCACCATAGAAACTCCTGTTGCAGGCAGGGAATGAGAGGAATCATTGTTTCCAGACTGTGTGAATGTTGACTCCATAAACTATTTAGGTACCATTGAAGTTTCCTCATATGCAGTCTTGCATATGGAATTAGTAGGATGCAAGACGCCATGAAGCCCAGAGCCTGCAGAATTTGTCTTGCAGAAGACTGGGTTTTTGTTGCCATCAGTTTGAATTAAGTAGTCAGTTGCCTTTGCTGGTCTGGCGTGAGGTAAGCCATCTGGGCAGTTTTATCCAAGCTTACACCCAGGAATGTTATCTTTTGAGAGGGTACCAGTTGTGATTTATTTTCGTTTATTGTGTACCCTAGGCATGTTAGAAGCCTTTTCACAAATGCCAGGTGTCGAAGAAGAGTGTCCTTGTTCTCTGCTTGAATGAGACAGTCATCCAAGTAATGACATATTTGTATACTTCTTTGTCTGTAAAATGCAACTACTGGTGCCAGGCACTTTGTAAAGACCCTGGGCGCAGTAAATAAGCCAAAGGGCAGTGCAGAGAATTGGTAATGTATTAAGCCAACCTTGAATCTGAGGTATCACCTGCACGATTGTCTTATTGGGACATGCAGGTATGCCTCTTTTAGGTCTAAAGTCACCAGCCAAGCATTCTTGCCCAGCATGGGCAGAAGCTGCTGCAAAGTCAGAATTTTGGAATGTCTGGGTATGTGTTCAAAATCGATAAATCCAGTATTGGCCGACAGGCCTTGTCCTTTCTGGGTACCAAGAACAGTCGAGTAAAAACCTTGTCCTTTTTCTTGTTCTGGTACTGTCTGAATGGCTCACATATCCATGAGGTATGTAACTTGTTTCTGTGCCTCTGCCCATTGATTTTTTGGCAGATCTGGCCAACCATCTGCCATTGGCAGAGTGTGGAAAAGGTGCATCTAGCAATTCAGCTTTAACATGATCAGGCAAATTTTATTCCTTTAACCAGGCATGCCTCCTAATCACAGATCCAGTAACTGCAACCCTGCAGGAGGCCTCTAAGGAATCAAAACCATATTGCAAAGTATGCTTTCCAACTTGTTCAGCTGCATGCAATAATTCCTGCAATTCTTTATTTTCTGCACATTCTGAAATCAGCATAATTTTCTGTTTCAGCAATCCCATAACATGTTGTTGGTACTTAAGCATAAGAAATTGACAGTTTAAGGCCCTGATTTCCGAGGTTGCAGATGTAAAAACCTTTTTTCCCCATCTGTCTAATGCCCTTGAATCTCTGTCAGAGGGTGTAGGATTTTTTGCTGTTGAGGCCTCAACTCCCTTTGGACCCTGTGAAATAGTTTCAGGATCAGCAGCAGGGTTTCTAAATAAAAATTTATGCGAGTCAGGGACCTTGTAATATCTGTCAGGCTTACTGGGAGCCGGAGGTAAGGAGTCAGGGGTCAAGCTCGACTCCGAAAACACATTATCCACAATGTCTAAAACAGGGGGAATGGCTAAAGGCTTGTGCTAAGGGAGAAGGAAATCCCTGAGCCTCTTTTTTGATTATGAGAAGTCTTGACTCTCCCAGTGAAAATGCTCCCTCAAAGTATGCAAGGTTTCTCCAAATGAATAATCCTCAGGAGAAGATGCAGATGGAATAGACTCCTCAGCATCAGAATCCTCATAGGGAGGTATAGATAATTCCTGATCAGAAGAAATAGAAACCTGATCTGAAGATTCATAATCAGTGTCTTGCCTAGGCCTCTTATCTGGAGGGGGATGGGTACCCCTGATCATGGTAATAAGGTCTTCAGCCATTTTGATCATCTGTTTTTTAGGCATAGAGGCCTGTGCACGTGGCTCATGCATCAGTTTTTTTAGTTTTAGAAGTTGCTTTTGTCTTTGGTTTTGCAGGTGTCGTCTGTTTGATATACAAATGTTGAGATCTGATTACACCCTCAGAAGCCGGTGCCTGCTCAGCGGCTCCGGACCCATCTGAGGGAGATACATCCATAAGTCCAATACCTTGAGTATCTTGCAGCATGCCAGACTCCACATGGGTGTCGGCAGAGGCCTGCGACTCAAAGGTAGTGGGTATCAGGGGCTTCAAAAGTGCATCACTGAGTACCAGCGAACCGGTGACTGGCTTAGGAGAAGCTTCGTCGTCAATTTTGGATCTCGACTGCCTTTCTCTGTCCTTTTCTTTGTTTTTTATGTACTCCAGTAGTCGGATTGCTATCCGACGACATTTCTGGGTAGTTAAATCCGTTTCCAAAATACTTTGATGTAAAAATATATAGACGCTTAATAGTGCGTTGGTTAAATCTAGCACAAAACCGACAGCCAGGCACGTTGTGATCAGGGTCTAGAGGCAAGGAATACAGTAAAAATGGAAATCCTTATGAGGTATTTGCTTCCCACAAGTAATACAATTATTAACTTTTTCTGACATCAGTAAAAAGCAAGAAAAAAGTTTCCCCAACGGGGTACTTAGCTTTAGTGAAGACATCGGTTCTGAAACTCAAACTCGAATATTTCAGTAGTTGGCCAACCGGCACTTGCAAAATGCTTCTGCTTCAGGCACCGCGCAGCAAGAAAGACTGAAGAAAATGGCATCGGCTGCATGTTTTATACCCCTGATGACCTGATGTCATGGAAGAGAAGACAGCAACCATTAATTCAAGCCAGCAGATTACCCTAACGTAACGACTGCAACAGTGAGACACGAAGAACATGTTAAGGGGCTGAAAGTGGAAACTTAATCCTTACATTAGGTAGTAGGAAGTAAGGTATGGATAAGCACCATACTTCTCAACTGTGCACACTGAAAATAGGAACAGAGGTCCTTGAAAAGTAGGAACATTTATTTATTTAGTTATAGTTTGTTTGCCAGGATAGTCCATTGGGCCACAAGGAGCCCGTTTTCAATGGAGTCCTGGGGAGAAAAGCTCCAGGAAATTACAGATTTAACACAAGAGCAAGTTATTAGAGAAATGTAATGTGCACAAATGAAGCAAAATTAAACAAATAGAAAACACACATTATTAGAGTGCACAAATTAGTACAACGCAATAAGAATAATATTTACAAACAGTGAACGTTTTTTTAACAGTTTAACATATTAGCACAATGCAATAACAGAAACAGTCTTTTTTTTTTTTTTTTAACACTTATGCTAATTCATGCAGTTACTTTCTAAGCTACTGAATTGTACTATTCTAGGAGTTATGCTAATTCCTAGAGTTTATTTTTGTTACAAAACAATGGGAGGCTATTGTGAATTATAGCTTATAGAGAGTAGCTACAGTGTAGGGAGATTATGTGGGGTGGGAGCAAGAGCATTCCCATAGTGAAGTGAGGGGTGCGTGAAGTAAGGTTTTGAATGAAGAGAGGCTGCTGGTGGTGCAGATGAGAGGTGGAAGAGAATTCCAATGGTGTGCTAGAGAGAAGGACATTAGATGTTTGCCTGGTGGATGGGCAGGTTTATGCAGTTCAATTAGATTTTGTGAATTAGATCTCAAAAGTCTATTTGGTTGGTGCATTTTAGAGGTGGTGGCAAGCGAAGGACAGAGAGAGTGGGTGAAAATAAGTTTGTGTGCTTGGACAAGTTGAATACAAATGAGGTAATTAGACAGCTCAAGCCAATTCAGTTGGTGTAGGGCAGCGCAGTGATGAGAAGTGGATCTAAGGCCGGTTGTAAATTTTATTTTATTACAGCAAAAGGAGAGTTTAGTCTTAAGGGAGGATTGCAGATTAGTAAGGATAGAGGCACCGTAGAGGAGGGATGGCAGGGGTGAGCCTAGTGGAGGGAGAGATGTAATGGTTGTGGTGGTAAAGCATGCCTATTTTTTGTGTGATTTTTTGATATTTACTTGTATATGATTATCAAACTTTAGCTGGTCATCGATCAGGACTCCTAGTAGTTTAGCATTAAAAACTATTCCAAGAGGAGTATTATTTTGACTGGTGACTGAGAATGAGGTTTAGTAAGCGGTAAATATCATGAGTTTAGTTTTAATAGCATTGAGTGCTAGATGGCTGTCCATCATCCATTGCTCAGTGGAGAAGGCATATTGGGTAATTTAACTAGGGTGGGTATAGAAGAGGCAGAGAAGATTATTGTTGAATCATCAGCATATTGGACAAGGTTGGCATTTGGGATGGCTTGGTAGAAATTGTTTATGAATATACTGAATAGAAGGGGGCCTAAAACTGAACCCTGGGGGACACCTGTGGGAGTATTGAGAAAAGGGGAGGTGGCTTTTTTCCAGCTGACTGCTTGTTGCTTGTTTGAGAGGTAACTGGTAAACCAGTTAATAGAGAAGTGGGATAATTTAGTTTGGAGAGTTTAGTGAAAAGAAGGTAATGAGAGATGGTGCTGAATGCCTTACAGAGGTGGAGGAGAGTGGAAACGATGTGGCCAGTGTCACAGGCCTTATTAACAGTTTCTAGGAGGGAGAGGAGAGCTGTGGTAGTGCTCTGGCCGGGTCTGAAACCATTCTGAGTATGGGTTAGAAGTTGGCCGTTCATGAGGTAAGGTAGAAGTTGTAGATGGATGCATTTTTCGAGAAGTTTAGAAATGGGGATAAGATAGCGATAGGTTGAAAGTTTGCAATATTATTATTATTACCACCTTTATGGAGTGGAATAATAAAGGCTTTTTTTTCCCAGAGCTGGGGAACTTGACATTCAGCAATAGATTTATACGAATGCAAATAAGAGCTATGCCTTCTGCGGCAACTTTTAAGAAATATGAGGGTATATCATCATCCAAATAAAAAAAAAATCTGGACATCTAATTAGCATAACATTTGAATATCAAATAGCATACAACTCTTCTTGCTTCTAGCAGGAATGTGGGACATGACTCAAACACGTTTAGAAAACAAAATGACAAAAATGATGGAAACAAAGCACATTATCAAATAATTTGTGTAAAATCTGTACACTTTAATGAACTGTATTCCAAAATGTTACCAACACAAGACATTTATTTTTGCTTAAGAAAAAGGGAAATATCTGATGTATGTCCATTATTTAAATTATTATTGCCAGTATGTCAGATATGTAATGTAGTTTTCTGTGTACTAGATGGCTTCAAAAATCATATAGGATGAAGAAGAGTTAGAAAACTGTGTAAAGGATAAATTGAGATTGAAAACTGGGACATTTCTACAAAAGTAGGGACACCCTAAACAGGGTTAAATCAGGCCAGAAAATAGGACTGCCCCACCAAAATAGGGACAGTGGCGAGGTCTGTATGAGGGAGGGGTGTTATGCACTTATACATCCCATTTACTGGTTTGTTATGAGAAATGGCAGAGAGGGAAGACAAGTTGAAGGGGGAAAGATCCAGGCTGAGGATTTAAGAGTTAAAAATAAGGGTGGGGGGTAGCTGACTGGAAAAGTTGGTATGCTACATACAAAATAAAGTAGTAAAGTAATCACCCTTCCTCCCTAGACATGATTAAGGTATAGATACAAAGCTCATCAGAAAAGAAAAATCAAAGTCTAAACCAACCATATTTGAAAAAGTGAATAATGTAGCAGAGATAAAAGAACTGGAAGTGGGATGTTTACAAAAGGGTAGGGGCAAATTGCATAGAAAAATGGAAATTAAGGGAACAAGACATGCAGAAAAAATGTTTTGAAGGAGAAATGCAGTTTAAGGAAAGGCAAGAATTGGCCAACTTATATAATGCTGGATTGATTATATTACACAGAATATTTGTAAGGTATAATGTTTGTAACTGTGAGCAATTTAATAGCTTTTCTTTTACATAAAATAAAGTTTGCTTATATCAAGTGATAACTGAATACTTTAAACACCTTTACTGAACAGGAAAACGGGTATGGATATGAAGAGAGCTGGAATTAAAAAGGTGAAGAGAAAAGGAACTTGTAAGAATTAAAAGGCAAGTGAAATACGAAGTGAAAGTGTAATGCTTTTGCAAAAAGAGGATTTAATTGGAGAAAAATAAGATAAAGTGAGGAAAGATTTATTGTTAGAAAATGAAGGAATAAAGAAAATCAAATACAGAAGAGATCTGGCAAAACAGCAAGAGACAAATTTAGTACAGAGAATGGTATTTTAATAGGAGAGCATGCAGAGAAAAAGGTGAAGGGACAGGAAAGCATTAGCTACAGAGGAAATGTAGGGGCAAGAACTGTGCAAGGTAAAGGGTTATACAGAAACTGAAAGAAGATTGGCGAAGTAACAAACAAGAGTTGGAAACAGTGGTAGCAAGAAGAATTTATGCACAACAGGATGGATTGCTCCATGAGCAAGAGAAGATGCAGGGTGGGGAAACTCCCAATACGCTAAAAGCAACACTGCCATCTTTATGGTGGAGGTTTGGGAGGTGAAGTTCAACATGCTCAGGAGTAGTACAAACACTTAAAGGGGAAGCAATAAGTGTAGACACGTACATAGTTATTACAGAGGAAGGTTAGGGATGTGAATGTTTCAAGAAAAAAGGGTGCAGGATGGAAGCAATGATGGTTGGGGATACGTGAAGAGTGTTCCAAGTCACTGATGAGAGAAGGTAGAAGGAAATGGAAAGCTGGAGTTTGATTTAAAAAAAAAAAAAAAAAAAAAAAAAAAAAGTTGGATAACAAACTGGCCTATTAGAGAAAGCGAGAGGAGTGAGGGTAAAGCTAATGGGGTATTATGGTAGAATTATGAGCTTGGAATGTTAATGGGCAAGAACAAAGACAGAGAGAGAATTTTAGCACACAGTAGTAGAATTGGGGCACAAATAATTCTTCAGGAAACCCATCTAGAACAAAGGGATCCACAGTGGCTTAGGAAAGGGGGGTATAAGGTTGAAGAAAGTTCTTCATGGGGAAAAGGGAGACAGATGGGGCAATAATACTGGTGAAAAAAGACAATCCCAATAAAGACTGAAAGTAAATTAGAAGAAAAGAAGGGTAGATATGCTGGAATAAAGGGAGTCATAGAAGGTAATACAATAACGATGGTGTAACGTGCCTCCCAAAACAACAGTAAAATAAATGCCAAGTATTTTTGCAGAGTTAGTGAAGCTTCAAGAAGGGACAGCAGTATCCTTGGGAGACTGGAACACAATAGTCAGGAAATGGCAGGTAAATGGAGACCCAAGAGAAAGGAAATTGACTAAAGGAAAAACATTTATAAAAGATTGCATTCAAGGCCATTGGGTGGTTAGATGTGACTGAAAATAGAGCAAGTTAAATGGGGGCAATTTTACTTTTATCAGCAAGGTAGAAAATTTAGAGGTTTATTACAAAAACATAGGGAATGTGTCAAAAGGTTAGGACTGATCCAATTATATTAAAGGATCATGCAAAGATTAGATTGAGAACAGAGGGAGGGAAAGTACAAGGGATGGAGACATTGGAGATATGACTAGGAAAAGAAAATAGCACAGACACTAGAAACAGCTTTGAGAGAGGGGAGTGACAGAAAAATGGGAAAGGATAAAGGTGGCCAAAGAAAGAGAGGTTAGGGAAATGTACGATGATATGGAAAGAACAAAGAGTAAGTAGGAGATAGTGAAAAAGAAATTACATGTGATAAAACAATACAGAAGGAATGGGAGTTAAATTAGAAGAGAAAGGGAAACAGAAAGAAAAGTATGTAGAAGGTTGAAGATGAAAAGATCTGGACTAAGAGGATTGTAGTGAAGAAGCTGTACTTTAAAGTGAGCCCTAAACAGATAAAGACGTTAGAAATGAGACCGAGGAAACAGACGGTGGATAAGGATAGGGGAATATTTGAATTGGGGGATGAGATTAAAGAGGGGAAAATGGTCAGAGGAAAAAAATCTTGGGAGAGGTTTAGGAGGTACTACTCTGAATGTTATAGGGAGGAGGTGGTAGGAGATAGGGTTAGAGATAGATGGAGAGTGTGCGAAATGGGAATGGCCGCTGATAGCAGAGATGGAACACTGGGAGAAGAAACAGTTGGTAGGAAAAATTTAACTACAGGAGATTCTAAATGCATAGGGAAAATGGAAAGGGGGAAATCACTCATTAGTGGTATGCCAAATGAGCAATGGGAATTACAAAAGGAGCAAATTATCAAGGTTGGAGCTGTTTAATAATCTCAGAGAAGCACGACAAATAAAATCATGGAAAGAAGCAATAGCTTTGGTGATACCAAAAGAGGGGAGGACTCCAAATGGCCCTCCTCATATAGGCCTATATCAGTACATAATCATGATTATAAATGATTTATGTTGAAACAGGCAGAAAGGTTAGGCAGGATATTACAGAAACTAATTCACTTGGATCAGATGGGCTTTGTAGGTGGTAGAAAAAAAAAACAGATAACCTGATTATAATGTTGCTATTTACGAAGGATGCAAAGGAACATTACAAAGTTGGCATTAATTTCATTACATGCAAAAAAAGGCATCTGACAGGGTAGACTGAAGTTATTTGAGATAATGATGCAGACAGCTTCTCCAGCGACATTGGTAAAAATGATCGGAGAGTTTATCAAGGAGAGCAGTAAGGATCAAGTAAGGTTGAAATAGAAAAGGGCATGAGAAAGGGTGCTCCCTGAGCCCTTAATTATGTGCTCAGACAAGTGACAGTAGAATCAGGGGATAGAGGTGGGTAAACGAAAAAAAAAGAAAATATCTTTGTATGCAGATGCGGTGTCGTTGACTTTGTCGCACAACCAGACAGATATGGAAAGAGTATGGAAATTATTAGAAGTGTTGGTAGGAAGTCAGGGTGCATAGTAAACACAGATGAGAGAGACAATTACACAGGAAAGAGCCAAGGGGGAGAAGATCATGAGAGGATGGTAGGAAAAGATATAAAGTTATTTCGGAGTGCAGTGGAAGAAACCATGAGAGACCTTTGAAAGGTTATATAGGAAGGTGCAGGAACTAATCTCAAAATGGAAACTACTGAACCTTAAAATAGACCAGAAAGTACAGGTTTTACAAATGGGTACAATACCCCAAGTTTGTATACCAGGGATAGGCTTTTTGGGAACTACCAGACACAGAGTGCCTAAAGCAAGTACAACAACTGTGTAGAGAATTAATCTGGGATGGTAGGAGACCTAGAGTATTGTGGGACAGGATTACAGACTACAGATAAAGGAAGGTTTGAGTTCCTAATTTAAAATAAATTACTGCAGGCCAGTTTATTGGTTAACATACTGAGAATGGTGAAAAATTACCAAGCGGACTTGAAAAGGATGATTCAATTGGGGAGGGATATGGGGTTCCTATGAGTACAACGAAAACGCATTATGTCGAATGCGTTTTCGTTGACACATGTAGAGCGAATAGGCAAAACAGCGAAGCGGCTGTTCAGTTAAATTTTTCTCTGGGAAAGAAGTCGCTTGACTGCTTCGTTGTTTTGCCGTGTTCTGAAGTGTAGTGTGGTCCCTTGTCCGGTATAGCTCCCGAGCGTGATTGTTACTGACCTTAGGGTTATGGTGCGGGTTAAGGGAAGTGCATATGGTTTAAAATGTTTACTGTTTTTTTTTTTTTTGTTAAATGTATGTTTGGGTTATGTGCATATGTGTATTTAGTTGTTTACTGTTTTTTGGGGGGTATAATTAGGACTGGGTATGTGTGTATGTGTCTGGAAGTGTGTAATGTGTTTTTTTTTTCCGGGGGTTGGAACAGCGATTTCTTTCCCTAGGAAAGAAATCGCTGTTCACCAGATTCAACATTTTCAGCTTTCGCTGAAAATGTGTCGATGTAACATCGTTTGCTGTTTTAAACGTTCGATGTTGCAATATAGACCCGGGATATGGGTGAGAGAAAGATATACAAAAGCAGACGCTAGAAATTCCAGAAAAAGCATTATGCTTACATTGGTTAAGACACATGCAAAAGGAGTTTAAAAAGATATGACAAGAAGAAGGGTTGCAATAAAGATGATGGGTAATGCCCATAAGTAGATAGAGAAGTAGAAAATATACTCCCGGTCAACAAATGGAAATAAACAAACAAATAATTAAAGTAGAAAATAACACAACTGTAAGGAGATGGAGGAAGCAGACTGAAAACTTGAACTGAGGAAGAGTTTCAGTTGGAAAATGCATTGGAATGGGAATATATGGGACTGCATAATAGTTGGCAAAGGTTAGGAAGAGAATGGGACATTATGCTGGCTGCTAGTCTTATACAAATCAAAAAAAGAAGTACAGCAGGGTGGTAGTATGACAGGCTTATTGAAGGTAGGTAAAAGTTTGATGCAAAGGGGAAAAAAACACAAGACAGTGTTCAATTTAAAGTAGTCTGGGGAAAAGCAGGAGAATCCACTGTAGAGGAGGAGTCAGCAAAGAGGATATGACTGCCAAGATACATAAAGAGCATGTAAATTCAGAATTTCTGCCTGGAACTGTTTGCATTAAGTATATTTTTATAACTCCATCTATATTGGCAAAGGTATTTTCCTGGGGTTCCAGATATCTGTTGGGAGGTGTGGTAAGGGGAGTGGGACATGGTCCCATGTGTTTTGGGACTGAGAGGCTAAAGGAATATAAAAGTGAAATAAGAGATTTGTTAAAGGATATCTGGGGTGGGATAATGAAGTTATTCATACTGGGATATGAGAGCAATGTGCCAAGGAGATACAAAGCAATTACAGAGCTGGTGATGACAATAGAGAAGAAAGCAATAACTAGGTATAGGAAGAGGCCAGACATCCCAAGAAAGTTAGAAGTAGAAAACATGATAGGTTTAAGACAAAATGAACAAACAGATTGAGAGGACAGGATAAAGTAAGGAGAGGACAGCTTGCAGGAAGTGGGGTGGGATCCTATATACAGCTCATGTAATGGGGGGATGTGGATAGATATTAAGGGTTAACAAAAAAATGAGATGATTTTGAATGAAAACAGCACTTAATGGGTGCAGGGTTAAAGAAGAAGAATATGCTTAATATTGTAACTGCTGAGATTAACTCTGTGAAGTAAAATAGAAAGACTAGAGATAAATGTAATGGAATTAAATGCTGACCCTCAGCAGAGAAAGAAAGACTTCTTGCATGAGGATTGTGTCTGTTTACTTATGAATACAATGTAATAATGTTTGGTTACATAAAAAATGCAAGTTGGAGTTTTATGGAGATTTGATGTAATTTGGAGTTTTGGAAGTGTTTTATGCTCTGGAATAGAATTGTTAATTACATCCGGTATTATTTTAGATGGATTAATCAGAGTTCCAGGGTACTTGCAAAAAAAAAAAAAAAAAAATTCCTTCTCAGAGTCAAGAATTCTGCATTTACACCACTTCTGCTTTTTCCGAAGTTAACAAGGGTACAACAGTTAGAAGTATTTCACTGCATACTATATATTGACAAAGGACTAAACTCGGGGCAGGACTTGTTTTCAAAATGGAAAGCAATTTGATTTTCCTCCCAGGCAGGCATGAAAACATTATACAGTTATCTTGAGAGCCATCCGCATACATCTTACCTTGTTTCGAATTTTCATATCCAGCTCTTTAAACTGCTTTTCCATAACCTGTGCTTGCCTCAGCATTGGAGCATGTTGTTCTTTTAAACGCTTCAGCTCATCTTTAAGTCTGTCACGTTGCTGCTTTACCACTTCATATTCACAACGAACATTTTCGTATTCCTTTGAACAAAAGCAGTACAATATAGTGTAGGCAAACTTTTCCAGTTTTTTTTTTATTTTATACTACAAACTAAAAACATTTGAGCCTGCAGAAACCATAATGCATCTTCCAAAGTTACCCATAAATTCTGGGTCGGTATCATTTGAACGAAAGTTCAAAATCTCGATCGCTGTAAATAGCAAAAATGCCTATAATTGAATCCTTTATTGTGGGAGCTGTACCCCCCCCCCCACTAATTATACATACCAACTCTGAGATCGCACTACAGTGAGGAAAGGGCAAATTTCCCGATCTTCATTGTAACATGATCTCACAAAACAGACATCAATTATAGGTATTTTTGATATTTACAGCGTGATCGAGATTTTTAACTTTCGATCAAATGATACAGACCCTAAATTCTACCCATAAAAGCATCAATATATGTGCTTGGGGATGCTACCTGATGCTATGGAAAATCCAGTCACTAAAATAGGATTCAGGACCTTTAACAACTTGGGGCTTGTTACTCTGAATAATTATATGGAAATCTAGCATAGTGAACAATTGTAAAGAAAGAAAAAGTGTCATTAGGTGAAGTTGCCCTTTGGTTATGGATTGCTTACAATTTTACTGCAAAATATAATGCTGAGGTTCAATGGCTGTGGAAAGACAGACAAAATAAACTGCAGATCTTAAGCAAAAATATCTGTAACAAGACGTGCTTTATTAAAAATGGTTCAAAATAATTATGCGATAGTTAAAATACACACTGGAGAATGGTGGTCACGATAAAAATCACAGAATCTGCAGGTGGGACAAAATGCATCAAGCATTAAACAGCCATACTTATATCTTCAAGAAGATACTTTGCAAAAATAATAAAGCTCTCAGATATGTACACTCCATCTCTACAGTACGGGTAAATTACTTTAGCTAAGATACATAAGGCAAAATAACAATAATTTAATATTACTTGAAATGGGATATTTCATTGTCTGCTCTGAAAACACACACACTCTTCACCCTAACAGATTATAGCTTTCTAAAGTCACTCTGGTGGTATAGAGGGATAAAGCCCGGACTACACCCCAGGAGACCTAGGTTTGATTAGTGACTTGGGTGACTGATGCAGCAGCAGGGGAAGGGATTGGGCATACCTATTCCTTGGGGTGGGTGGTACATAACCTCCTTGTAACAACTCTTGCTGGAGAACACTGACACTGTTCGGGGGAGTGGGGGTTAAAGGGTGGAAGGTGAGCATGACTTAGCGGCTGTAGAGGTGGGATAATATGCCACTTATTCACATTACATGCCCACCCAGGCCATATCACATTACCATATGGGAGGTAGTTCAAAAGTGAAAATGCCCCCCCCCCCCAACGGATGTTTCAATATGCCAAGCCCCCAGTATTCTAGGGACAAGCCCCAGCAATACCAGATAATGTCAGCGGGGTGGGTTGTGAGCTGTTAGACCCAACACAGATGGGGCATGGGCTGGCAATGATGTTCAGAGGGAGAAAAAAAATATTCTCGCTCTGTGATCCAGACTCTCTTTCAGCGATCTATCATCCTTTCCATGGTGTGGTAAATTTTCATAAGATCCCCAATTTAAGACATTTCCCTATAGTAGACCTGTTTTGATTAAAACTGCTAGGCTTAAAGTGGACCGAATTTCCTAATGACACATGAGGCCTCATTACTTTTTCCTAACACTCTGGGGTCAGCATTCCATTACAAAAGAATACAGTGAACATCATCTCTGTAGACACAGATTGATACAATCAACACCAAACCTCTCACGCAAAGCTTTGCACGGCCAACCAAACTATGAAACAACACAACGGCCAGCAAAATTTGTTCCAAAAAGCTTTAATAAGCTATAAAAGTCACATAGGGATATATAAATCTACCCCAAGCTCCAAACCGGTTTCGGTATAACCTTCTTCAGTGGAGCACACAAAAATAGAAAAAGTGGAGAGCCAACAACAAAACACCTGATACTATTTATAGTATCTGCCAGTCATGCAATATCCAATCATAAGATAGTAATATGGTCTAATAAGACCTTAAATGCCAACTTGGCATGTGTATACATAATAATGTATTAAAAATCCAAATAATCATGAATAAAGTTTGTGTAACATGGAACTAGATGTAATTATATTTCTTTTATACTCTGAATATATACAACAAAAATTACATCCACATTAATATGTAATGCAAAATGATACTGTAACCATAGGAAGTAGAAATATGTGCTATCCATAAAAGGTCAGTGTAACACACATATTTGGCCATAAGAATAATATCCTTAAATACCAAAAATCCTAATAAAACATACATAATGTGATTATAGATGGTCATTAATACCTGGGGGAAATAAGGCACCTAAGTGTATGATCCAATACTTCTCTTTATGTGTAAGTATATTTTCCCACCCCTGTTGGTGACTTCTGTCACCCACAATACGATCTATTATGGTGAACATAAACTTGGCAGTAGGGTGTTTAACTGTATGTTGGTAGAGGGCATTTGTAATTTTCTTATTTCTAATATTGCTTCTATGTTCCCCTATCCTAATCCTCAATGACCGAGAAGTTTTTCCTACATAAAATGAAGAGCATTGACAGGTTGCAAGATAAATGACCCAACTCGTGGAACAATTTCCAAAAAACCTTAAATCGTATACCTTACTGGTATTAGCACTACTAAACTGTTTAGTTTTATTTACCTGGCTACATGACATACAATGCCCACAAGGGACAGTGCCCACTAATTCTGTACCAGTCATGGTTAGTTGTCTGTATCTGGCCCCTCCACTTCCATGATGTTTACAGTGTGAAAAAA